>NC_052087.1:12853242-13160186 GCF_015852505.1 Tachyglossus aculeatus
CAGTGCATCATCCAAGCTAGGATGCCTGGTGGCCCCAAGCGAGGTAATTTTTCTGCCACTGTAAATTTTCACTATGTTTTTATTTTGCAAAAAACAATGTCTTTGATTTGTAGTAGGAGGTAATAATGGCCTATTGATCAGGCCCTGTTCTTTTCAGATTCTCCTTCACTTACCTTCTAGGACTGCTCTGACGCCTCTCCCATTGTGAGCATGCCGAACTCCTGAGACATTCCAGTGGATCTTACTTAAGATGAATTGAGGAGGTGTGCAGTACTTTGTAATTATCATTTTGAAAAATGAATTAAGTTCATCACCCATCTATTTTAAATGTCAAAGGTTACTCATATAACTTGTGAAATTAGAATTACAATACCTTTGCAAAGCCTCCAGCTGGGGAATTAAATAATATTTTTTTCAGTGTGCACAATTAAAAGACAAAGAACTATAAAACTTAATCTGAGTTATTCATCTTTTAAACAAAATTAGGAAAACTTGGCATTTTGATAAATATTTCTACTCCACATTAAAAATGTAGGGATTTCATGAGATGATCTCAAATAGTCTTTAAAATGCTAATTCACTCTCCCAATTCCCTGGCAGAGGAATTGCTTCCAGATTGGAGATATTGAGCAATCCAAAGTTCACGTGCCTTGCCTACATTTAAGTACTTGGAATTCAATGCATATGATCTTTATTTTCTGTCTTATTTAATGGTCTCAGCTTATTAGATTTGCTTACTGTGTGAGGGCCTAATAGCTCAAGAATTCTAGAGTTCTCGATGCCAATATTTTTCAGTCCTCCCAAGTAGACCGCATCAATAATGTATTCCTGTTCTCAGTAATAATAATAATAATAATTGTGGTATTTGTTAAGCACTTACTATGTGCCAAGCACTGGTCTAGGCGCTGGAGTGGATACAGAGAAATCAGGTTGTCCCACTCTTTAAATCCCCATTCTATAGATGAGGGAACTGAGGCACAGAGAAGTTAAGTGACTTGCCCGAGGTCACACAGCAGACAAGTGGAGGAAACAGGATTAGAACCCACGACCTCTGATTCCCAAGCCCGGGCTCTTGCCACTAAGCCATGCTGCTTCTCTACAGGGATATGGGTGCTATATAACAAGTTTCTCAAATATCTGCTATTTCCTACAGTCAAGAACTGAGTAATATTTGTGAAACATAATTCTGTTAAATAGCTTCAAAGTCCAAACACTCAGTATGTAGAATAGTGGCAATCTTGGGAAAGAACATTCAGTTTGATAACTTTTGACCACCTACATGTTTACGGAGACATTTGACAAAATCAATCACTAGACTGAAAAATCTCCTAGGAATTAGGTCCCTACTAAATTGCTATTCTGATGCTGCAGACTCTTTGCTGATGCCAGCATCGCTCTGATAGTAACGCTGCCGCATAAATTACATTACTCTTAACTTCCTTTTTAAGAACTCAGAAATGAGTCACATTTGCCATGTATGAATCGGTGATTAAAACTGTCATTTTCATTTTTAATTTAAATTCAAATGTTTCTTCAGGGTCCTATTTTATCTCTACACCATCAAATGTTTAGAGGTATTATGCAAAGTCTAAAAATATAGCAGGCCCTAATAGTGGAACATATTAACAGTTAGAAACAGCAGATGGAGATTCACAGAACTCAGAGATTTTTTCTTAATTGTGTTTTCATCCAATTATTCTAGGCAGTGTTTCACTGAGATAGCTTTTGAGAGCTAAATACTAGAACAAATGTAATCCTGACTATGGGTGTCCATCTTTCTAGATCGTAATTCAGAAATGTTGCCTCTGGCCTCAAACTAAAGTTACCATTCAATCAGTCAATCAAGGGTATTTATTGAGCACTTCCTATGTGCACAGCATTCAGTCACTCAATCATATTTATCAAGTGCTTACTGTGTGCAGAGCACTGTACTAAGCGCTTGGAAAGTACAATACAGCAATAAAGAGAAAAAATCCTTGTCCAAAATGGGCTGTACTAAGCACTTGGGACAGTTTAATACAATATAATACTACTACTAATAATAATAATGGCATTTAAGTGCTTACTATGTGCCAGGCACTGTACTAAGAGCTGGGGTGGATACGAGCAAATCAGGTTGGACACAGTCTCTTGTCCCACGTGGGGCTCACAGTGTCAATCCTCATTTTACAGATGAGGTAACTGAGGCCCAGAGAAGTTAAGTGATTTGCCCAAGTTCACACAGCGGACAAGTGGTAGATAGTTACATTCGTTGCCCACAGTGATCTTAGAGTCTAGACAGAGGGAGGGCATTAATATAATTAAATATTTTACAAGTATGCATAAGTGTTGTTACTTAAGTACTAGGAATATGGTCACCTGAAGTCAAATGGTGATGGGGTCTAAAAAAGTCAAAAAGGGCAAGGTCAAAGGGACTAAGAGAGGGTAGAGGAAAATGAAGAGACGGGAGAAAAAGTAGAGTGAGGGAAAGTGAGGAAAAGGCTAAAGGGAGGAGTAAAGAGAGGGAAATGGAGAGGGAATAAAAGATGGCAAATCAGAAGAATGCAAATAGGGGTAACAGTAGGTATGAAACAAAGAAAGAGAGAAGGAAGGATAAGGGGAATTTACTAGCATGACATCTTGGCCTGTTTTCCCTGCCTTAGAAAGCTTTCTCTTCAATGGTAGGAGACCTGTCCATCACGGTGCCCTTGTTCCTTTTCATGTCTGTTAAGTGTGATATCATCAGGACTCCTAAGAGTAAGTATGAGTGTCATGGTAGTGTCTTTGGGCCCTAAAATTTATTTTAGCGATGTATACAAGTCCTTAGTTTTGTGGCAGTCAGCATATTCCTGGATATCTTCAGTTTTGGTGTCCCATCATTTGTTAGATTTGTTTCTTAGCTTGATCTACACTTGGAAGACTGATACAAAACCATAAGAAAGCCAAAGTGCTATCCTAAGTACCATCCTCAACAACAATAGGGAGAGAAATGATTTTGGAAACTATGAGAATTCTATTTTCCATTATCGACAAGATTGCAATCCCAATGCAGCTTCAATCCAAACCATAGTACAGAAGTCTGCAGTAGTTAAACAAAGACAGATATGTAAAGTAAAATGCAGAGAAGATCATCAAAATGTACGTTTTTCAGAGGTATTACACAGGAAGTGTGCAAAGAGCTTAGAGAATCAGTGTGGCCTAAGTGGGAAGATCACATGCCTGGGAGTCACAGGACCTGAGTTCTAATCCCCACTCTTCCACTTATCTGCTGTGTGACCATGGGCACGTCCCTTAACTTCTCTGTGTTTCAGTTACCTCTTTGTAAAATGAGGATTAAATCTTCCTCCTTCTGACTTTGACTGTGAGTTCCAAATGGGACAGGGACTGTGTGCAACCTGGCTATCTTGTATCTTCCCCAGGGCTTAGACCAGTAATTGCCACATAACAAATATCATGCATGACACATAGGAAGTGCTTAACAAGTATCATTAAAAAAGCCTCTGATACCAACAACAGTCTGGCAACTGCTGAGCAATTCTGCTTTCCTGAAAAATTCACCAAGATCTTTAAGCTCTCTATGACAATATGGTTGAGGAAATCAGAGCTGTCCCTTGTGGCCCTTTCCCCATTACCACTGGAATAAAACAGGACTGTGTGGTAGATTACAGTCCTATTCAACCCAATCTCTGCCTTGAGCCCTGAGGAATCTGGAAGTTGGAATGAGAACATGCTTTTTAAATCCTGATCTATTCTTCTAACACCACAGACTGGAAACATCATCACATCTCGCCCACATTCTGCCTCTGGCCTGGAATGCCCTCCTTCTTCAAATCCGACAGATGACCCCTTCCCTCATCTTCAAAGTCTTATTAAAAACACATCATTACATGCAAGAGGCCTTCCCCAAAGAAGCCCTCATTTCCTCTTCGCCCACACCCTTCTGCCTCACCCTGGCACTTGAATTTGTACCCGTTATTCACCCCTCCCTCAGTCCCACAACAAATATGCATATCCATAATTCATTTATTTATGTCAATGCTTGTATACCTCTCCAGACTGTAAGCTCATTGTGGGCAGGGAATGTGTCTATGGATTCTGCTACACTGTATTCTCCCAAGTGCTTAGTACAGTGCTCTGCACACAGAGAGCTTAATAAATAAGATTATCAAAAGTCTTTGAAACAATCATGATTCCTGCAATCAGGGGCTCCAAACTAATGGACTCGACAAACATACCCCAGATTGGAAGCATTCTACCTAACTCTTTTTTTCCCCTCAGAAATGTTGGAGTGAAGTAAGCATGAGTTCTAGAAAGGAGGTGGAAGTCAAAATCAGAATATAGCACATAATTTCTCCCCTAAAACACCACGGCAATCAATTGTAATTATTGAGCGCTTAGTATGTGCAGGACACTGTACTAAGCACTTGGGAGAGTACAGCACAACAATATAACAGATATTCCCTTTGAACAAAAAACTTACAGACCAGAGGGACAGAAGACATCAATATAAATAAATAATGGAGCTGGATGTCCTGAATAAAGGCAGCAAGTCAGGGTGACACAGAAGGGAGTGGGAAAAGAGGAAGTGAGAGCTTAGTAAGGGAAGGCCTCTTGTTGAAGATGTGCCTTTGATACAGCTTTACAGGTGGGGAGAATAATTGTCTGAGGAATATGAAAAGGGAAGGCATTCCAGGCCAGAGGCAGGATGTGGGCAAGAGGTTGGTGGCAAGATAGACGAGATCAAAATGAAGAAGGAGGCAGAAGAATTACAAAACTAAGGAAAATAGTCTATCACCCTGGTAGCACAGAGCCCTAAGATGCAAGTATAAATTTAAATATAGCTCATATATGATGGGAACTTATGAGAACCACTGGCAAAATTGGATCAGAGGAGCTAAGTTACTTAAAGGTGGCATGCCTTCCTAGCGATAATCTGGAGAAGGTGATGTAGAATAAAACTCGGCAAGTCTAAGTTACATTTATAAGGATGTAATGAGAGGCCTAAAATACGTAACAAATATCAGCACTGAGTGATCGACATACTTTGGCTTCGTATTGAGTCTTGTCTGAAAGTGATGAATGCATCATCACAGTGCTATGAAAATGAGCTAACTAGATCCCCTTTATTTTCACATTTGATACACAAGTTTCTAATGTGGAGATGGTTAAGTGGATCCTTAAAAAAACTGCAAAAAAGAAATGGGGTGAAATAAGATGTCAGTTTCCATGAAAAAGTATGTGTTATATCAATAGAGCAGCAGTGTGGCTTAATGGAAAGAGCATGGGCTTGGGAGTCAGAGGTCGTGGGATTTCCCAGCTCTGCCACTTGTCAGCTGTGTGACTTTGGGCAAGTCACTTAACTGCTCTGTGCCTCAGTTACATCATCTGTAAAATGGGGATTAGGACCGTGAGCCACACGTGGGGCAACCTGATTACCTTGTATCTACCTCAGTGCTTAGAACAGTGCTTGGCACACACAGTAAGTGCTTAACAAATACCATAATCATTACTATTATTAGTAGTAGTAATATCAATGGAAAATAGTTTCTAAGTGTTTTCAAGATGGGCCTAAAGCTCCATTAGAAAATTTTGGGCGATAGAGTAGGAAAAATATTACCACCGGCTAGGTAAACGGCGCACTATCAAATTGTTCAGAATTCAAGTTAACCTCAAATAATGTATCATCAACAGAACAATGGGTAAATGAAAGGAAGCAATAAGGAGATTTCATGACTGTGTAGAAGTCCCTGAAGGGAAAAGTATAGATTAGTGTGCGCAAATTGTTGAAATAAAAATGACACCACATTGCCCGAAGGAGAACTGGAATGAAAAGCATAAGTCAGTTTTGAAGGAAACTAAAGGGAAGTTTGAAAGGACAAATGGGTTTTTGTCCAGTATAAAAAAGACAGTTTGATTAAATGCCTTTAAAAACAACATATTCTGATAATAGTAGAGTGAAATATTTACTGTGCAACATGAGACTAACGAGCAGAAAGACAAAGTTTAATACTAAAGGTTTAATATGACATCAAACTTTTTCTCTATCCACAAAGAAGGTTTGTACACAACGAATATTGTACAAGGAGAATTTCCCTAAGCACAGAACTGGAAACCATACTTTCAGTACAGATGAAAATGATTCTAAAGAAGGAGTCAGACATGGGGAGAGGAGATAAAGGCAGACTGGGAATAGAGTACACATAAAATTTAAAATGACATAAAAATAAATATACAAGTGGGTGGCTGTCGAGTGAGGTGCCATTTTTGGAGATTTTGGTGCCCCGTAAAGTTCTAGGAACGTGAACATAAGGATAGAAATTGTCCCTCTCACTCACCAGGCCCTCTCTGAGATGCCCCTTACCCACACTGACAGTGGACAGAGGATAAGAGAAAGGACAAAGTTGGGGGGATAATTCAGAATTTTTTCCCAGGCAGTCCTAAGACTGTGGAGCAACAGGTGGATATTGACCAGTTTGCAGGCCGAGTAGCAATAGGAGCAAATCAAAATTTCATATCTGTCATTTTCTTTCAGATTAGAAGCAGCATGGTGTACTGGATAGAGCACGGGCCCATGAGAAGGTCGTGGGTTCTGATCTTGGCTCCACCATCTGTCTGCTGTGTGACCTTGGGCAAGTCACCTCACTTCTCCATGCCTCAGTTACCTCATCTGTAAAACGGGGATTGAGACTCGAAGCCCCATGTGGGATAGAGACTGTGTCCAGTTCGATTTGCTTTTATCCACTCTAGCGCTTAGTACAGTGCCTGGCACTGTAAAGCACTTAAATATTGAAAAACCCCCACAATCATTATTATTATACTTGTTCTATTATTACTATTTTGCCACGCTGGGTAGGGTGGGCTGTCATATGTTATTATAGTGTCTCTGATGGCAGCAGCATCCCCAATCACAAGGGCCAGGTTGGGTAGAGATGCAGCATTTGTCCCCACTGCCAGTCCCTGCCCCTCCCACACTCTACCACTCCTCACTTCCCACAAGAACACCTGCTCACCTGCTCCCAGCTAGTTTATGTTGTTGGTCTTACGGTTAATAAAGCTTCAGTAATTAAGGCTTGGCTGAATCTAAAAAACAGGCATGCAGTGTTCCTTCAGAAAACTAGTTGCAGGACGCCATTTAGACAAACTGCTGCACAGAGAAAAGTTCCATTTTCAGCCCTGATATCCTAATAGGTTTACAGGAACATAACAGGAATTCTGGGTTTCTGGATTTTATTGTCAAGTGGGCCAAGAGGGAAGGGAAAGGGTGAAAGAAAAAATACTGCATCCTAATAATTCCTTATGTTGTTTCCTGACCCAGAAGTTTAATACATGTGTCTCATAGACAATTTTCACATGACATTTTCATAGGCATTTGTGTTATCTTCATGGCATAGGATCAGCTAAGGTCTGGACTAATGATCTTGATGTATTCAATCAACTCTAAATAATAATAATGGCATTTGTTAAGCGCTTACTATGTGCAGAGCACTGTTCTAAGCGCTGGGGGTGGATACAAGGTGATCAGGTTGTCCCACGTGGAGCTCACAGTCTTAATCCTCATTTTACAGATGAGTTAACTGAGGCTCAGAGAAGTTAAGTGACTTGCCCAAGGTCACACAGCAGACATGTGGCAGAGCTGGGATTCAAACCCCTGACCTCTGACTCCAAAGCCTGTGCTCTTTCCACTGAGCCACACTGCTTCCCTAAAGTTCTTTGTTCATTTATTAAAGTAAACATCAATGCTCTTCCAAAAAGGTACAAGATATCTGCTGTTGGTCTTGTGTGATGGAATGAAAACAATCAATAAACTGTGATTATTTTATTAAGTTTCTGGAATTAGTGGTCAGAAAGAATTCATTCTTGGGGTTTGAAATGAGTTAGCATGTTATTTCCTAATTAAAATGACACATTGCTTTCCAGTTCTCAGTTAGTTTACTTGTAATGAAATTTTCCTTGAAGAAACTGTCACTTCTCCCTTTTAAAGTATCAGAACTTAAATTTATCTTTTACCACATATACAGAATTCTGCTGTTAAATCATTATTTTCATTTATTCCATATTCCTTTTTGAACCTCCAAAATAGCAATCTCCAAATGGCTTCTCTCTGCTCAAATTTTTAATGCATACTCAAATCTTAAATCCAACTTTATTTTAGTATCACATTTTATTTATGCAAAGTTAACCAAGAACTCTTCCCAAAGACAGCAGATCATCCATCTTAATCAGGGTGTTTGACTCGTCCACTGAAATAACACACTAATTTAAAATGGCAATTCCAAGACAAAAAAATCGTGGAATCGGCCTTCTTCTTAATAAATAGAATTTTAAGGTTGGATTGTGTGTAGAGCACTTCACTAAGGGAGTGAGAATACAATGAAGCTGGAGTTAGAACACACGGAAATCAGAGCGGGATGAGTTTACAATCTAACTCAACAGGCTAGTCTACCATCATTCATCATTTGTGGGGAGGAGTGTGGTCACAATGACACAACATAACATTGAAAAGTATAAGGGGTGTACATACTTTGTGGGCAGAGATTGTGCCTACAAACTTTATTCTATTGAACTCCCCTGAGCACTTAGTAGAGTGCTCTGCATGCCTAAGTTCTCCATAAACACCAATGCCTGATCGAAAACAATCAATCAATCAGTGGTACTCATTGAGTGCTTACTATATGTAGACCACTCTTCCAAGCGCACTACTGCCTTGAGTTTGCTTCATGACTTTGGAGTTCACCTAACAAGCCACCATTTCTGACACAGCTAGGCACACTTTGTCCAACCTGGCTTGCCCCAGAAATGGCCAGCAGCCTGCCCAGCCTCTGGGAAGATCTTGAGATCTTTCTATCAGCAACAAGGTGATGCCAGAGCTGGGGATTATACGATAAACCCTAATGATGAGTTAACCAGTCAATCCAGCATGACATTATTATTACTTGTCAGATTACCTGGGAGATATGTGATTCCAGGGATGTTGGTCTTCTGTACAAAAACCTTTATCTTTCACTTATATATATACACACAAAGACATTGAATTTTCTCCCAGAAAACTTTCTTCAAAAACTACAGTTAACCTGTGAAGATTCAATAATAGGGGAGAAAATTTCTTTTTCCATCAAATCTCAGACTGTCCTTGCTTTCACTTTGTCTCTAGCAGTCACTGATTTTTCTGCCTTCAATCAATCCAGTATTTATTGAGCACTGTAATCAGCACTTGGAAGAGTATAATAGAGTAAGCCCGCAAGGAATTTGCAATGTAGTCTTTTAAAACATCCAATAATAATAATAATTATAGTACTTGTTAAGTGTTTACTATGTTCAGTTCTAAACGCTGGGATAGATACAAAGTATGCTTCTAGATCTATGTTCTGATGACACCTTTCCACATGTTTTGTTTTGTTGTCTATCTCCCCCTTCTAGACTGTGAGCCCGTTGTTGGGTAGGGACTGTCTCTATATGTTGCCAACTTGTACTTCCCAAGCGCTTAGTACAATGCTCTGCACACAGGAAGTGCTCAATAAATATGATTGAATGAGTGAATGAATCTTGGATTAAAAGGAATTGAGGTGAAGAAAATAAAACAATGATTACTATTAGGACAGTAATGATAGAAATTTAACTTGAAAGTTGTCAGAGAATAGTCTATAGATTCCGGCTATATCTGAATGATATAAAATTCATATGCAAATAAATCACAGACCTATGGATAGGGCATTTGCTTCCTCTGTGTAGAGCTCTGTTCTGAGCATCTAAACTGTTTAAGTTGCCAGGAGACGGTTAGGGGAATCAGACACTTTATACTGTTGGTTAGTCTTGTCTTATGCTGTCAAACCATCATATGAACCATATGAACCCATAGCGACTCCATTGGCACATCTCTCCCAGAATGCCCCATCTCCATCTACAATCACTCTGGTAGTATATCCACACAGCTTTCTTGGTAAAAATACAGAAGTGATTTACCATTGCTTTCTTCCGCACAGTAAATCTGAGTCTCTGACCTCGACTCTCTCCAATGCCACTGCTGCCCAGCACAGGTGAGTTTTGACTTGTAGCAGATGGCCTGCCTTCCACTCGCTAGTCACTTCCCAAGCTATGAATGGAATGGCTATGCCTCTGTTGACTCTCCCTCCCATAGCCGAGACTGGTAGAGTACTGGAAACTCTCCAGGTGCGATCCTGAGAGGAGAATACTGTTGGTTTCTTTAAAGATAATATGAATGGTGGTGAGATTTCATCTATAAATTGTAGGTGTGGCCAAAAAACCAGCCTGGATAAGGTTGCTCATACATTGAGTGTTGTCAAAAGGTACCATAACATCTTCGGGAACTAGAAGACCAGATATGGCTCCCTAAATGCCTAGAAGTGGAGTTTAGGGTTGTAATGGATTGGAGGCATCTTCCAAGGAAGAAATGTTATCCTCCCATTATCTGGATGTACATTTGAGTTTTTCCCAGAAGTGTAAACGGTTTACTCAGTGTCATTCACATTTTTCTCATTTTATCCCCACCTCTGTCTCCACAAGCACGAATTGCAAAATGGGTGGTAGGTTTGGCAGGTACAGTCTGTGATTAGGGAACACAAAATCTGTGATAACCTTCAAAAGCAAGCCCTGCTGTTCCCTCACCCACTTCCATTCAATTACTGAGTGTGGTATTGGCATTGGTTCTTCATTTCTTGCAAAAGTCCATGCAGTGGAATATTTTTTAACAGTTTTGTCCTAGAATGGTCATTATTTGGACAGTTTAAGAAGTGATGGGAAAAGAAAAATAACGGGGAAGGGAAAACACAGATAGTTATTTTTTTTCTTAGTAGCCAACCAAGATTTTTTTGGAAAGTAAAATCCTCCACTAGGATTCAGAACACTCCCTCAACCCTAAAAACTCTGCTTTCCACACCAGATTCAATCATCATACCAATTAAGACCATGAAGGCCCATTCCACCTGGTTTCCTTTGCTTTAAACGGTACTTTCTTGCATCTGTGAAATTCTCTACTCACCTCAGGGATTGAATGCTATGTTGGAAAAAGCCCCTCACTGTTCTATGTGACTTGCTGTCAAATGCAATATTCATAGACATCCCTAAAATGAACCAAACTTTTTAAGGAAAAATTGTGGAGAATCCTTTTTTAAATTTGAAATACTTGTGCTCATCTTTGGACAGTTGAAAAATCACAGTGAAAATCTCTAGAAGAAAAACAAGAGAAACTACGATTCAGGCAAAAGGAATAAATGAAAATAGAGAACTGAGGAAGAAAATCCAGGGGACAAAGAAAAATAGGGATTAAAAATGTGATGACTACTGGAGACAAAAGAGTCAGGAAACTCCTTGAGGGGACAAGGAACAGGGTTTTTAACTTGTCTTTTACTTTCCTCAGTATTTTAGTACAATGTTCTACCCAATAGATGCTCAATAAATACCGCTGAATGAATCAAGAAAAGAACATGTTATTTACACACAACATGGTCCCTGAAAAACCGTTTGTGAAGCTAGGCCACAGAAATTCAAGTCTATTATATCAAATTAAGGACAAATTTTAAAAAGTAGAAATGTAATCTTATCAGACACAAAATGGTTCCATGTGGCACCTCACTTTCATATATATTTGGTTTTCTCTCACATCTGGTGAGGCTTCTAGGAATTCAGCAGCTTCATTTTCTATCACTTTTACTGCTGAAATTTTCAAGGAGCTGTTAATGTCCTTGAAGCTGATGGAGGAAAGGAAATTCTCCAGAATTCAATGTGTTCAGTGAATCTCTTTGTCTTAGTAAATGTTATTGTTATGAAACGGGCCTACCAACTCTGTGTACTGTACTACTGTACTTAGGATAGTGCTCTGCTCACAGTGAGTGTTAAATAAATGCCACTGATCTATTGATCGGTAAAAATAAAATGACATCCCGCAACTGTCCACCTGGAGGGATTTGGGGAAATTTTGGATCAAGTCAACATAAGGAAGATCTGGAGTCCTTACATTTCTAAGAGCAGCAAGGGTGTCTGAGAGCTGGCTGCAGCTTTCCAGAGCTCCCCACCAATAGGATCTTGGAGTTAATGGGAGGCAACTTGGTGAACAGAGTGGCTAAGTCCCTCATGTCCTGCCCCTCCAGGAGCAGAGCAGGCTGGAATCTCTTGAAACAATATTTAGACTGTTGGCACGGTTATCTGGTTTGGACCAAGTATGGCCCAGTCTAGAGTCACAAAGAACTGTGGACTATTTGAGAAGCAGCATGGCTCAATGGAAAGTGCATGGGCTTGAGAGTCAGAGGTTAGTATGTTTGGTTTTGTTCTCTGTCTCCCCCTTCTCCCCAGTAGCACTTCTTGGGTTCTGGAGAGGAGTTCCAGTTGCATTCCCACTTTCCCCTCTCCAGGCACCCCTCCAGAGCCCCAAAGAGTTTGTTCTTAATATATTTTAAATAATAAAATTAAGAAAAAACAAAAACAAGGCTTCTTGGAGTCTTGTCGCCCCACTGGGAAACTTGTCTGCTCTCTCCCTCCTGTCCTGCAGTCTCAAGTGCAGCAGTGGTGACAGCAGTGGCAGTTCTCTGCACCCAATCAAGAGAACCCCAGCAGCAGCAGCCCAGACTGGGGTCCCCCCGTCCCTGCTGTGGGGTCAGCTCTGGAGAAAACTCTTGCCTTTCTCTTCCCCAGCACCACCTCCTACTCAGAAGGTCAGAAGACTTTGCAATTTAAAGTATGCTGGTATCAAACGAGAAGTGCTGTAAACTCCTTTATGGGATAACCTTGAAGATTTTCACTTGATTAAGAGTTGAAAGACAAAATCCAACAACCTGTCATACCCAGGTAAGTTATTTTTAAGAATTCCTGCTGGGCCTCTCTACGCCATGGAAGTGGTTTTTTTTTTTTTTTTCCTGTTTGATATTTGTTAAGTGCTTACTATGAGAAGCAGTGTGGTTCAGTGGAAAGAGTCTGGGCTTGGGTGTCAGAGGTCATGGGTTCTAATCCTGCCTCCACCACTTGTCAGCTGTGTGACATTGGACAAGCCACGTCACTTTTCTGGGCCTCAGTTCCCTCATCTGTAAAGTGGGGATTAAGACTATGGGACAACCTGATAACCTTGTATCTATCTCGGTGCTTATAACAGTGTTTGGCACATAGTAAGCACTTAACAAATACCATTATTATTATTATTATTATTATTATGTGTCAGGCACTGTACTAAGAGCTGGGATAGGTACAAGCTAATCAGCTTGGACACAGTCCATGTCCCACATAGGTTGCACAGTCTTAGTCCCCATTTTACAGATGAGGTAACTGAGGCACCGAGAAGTTAAGTGCCTTGCCCAACATAAAACCCCTGACAAGTTAAAAAGTTCCACCAGTCATGGCGTATCCCTAGGAGACATTTCTCTACTGGCAGAACTGGAACTAGAAGCCAAGTCTCTTCAAATGTCATAAGCATTAACTAAATGTAATTACTACTAGTCCTGCCATTAGTACTAGAATTTGCCTGCATTCCTGCACGATGACACTCCTTGTGGTGTGGTCGACAAGGCATGTACCAGGAATTCTCCAGCTACAATTATTGTAAGTGAATTGGTGACTTCCAGAATCTACCAACTGGAAGCTGTGGTAAACATAGTATAGTCATCCTTCCAACAGAGGCTGACCCTGTCAAAGAGATACAGGGACTAGGACAATTTCCATGGCAAAACTACCATTTTTGCAGCCTTTCATTTTCTGGTTCTCAATTTTCCATCTAGACTGTAAGCTCCTTGAGGGCAGAGATCGTGTCTTCTATATCTTTTGTACTCTCTCAAATGTTTAGTGAAACGTTCTGTATATGTTCTGCAAACATTCTGACTCTCAATAAAAGCTAGAGATGATGATGAAATTCCAGAGTTTGGGAGCTCCGGAGCAAATGTGAGAAGAAATCATAACTCCAGAATAGCCTGCAGCTCTTCAGCTTGCAGACCTCAAGAGATCGGTCTTCTAAAATCAAACTACAGAACAGCGGACTTTGGGCTTTCCCTGGTTTCTGCTGATGTCATTGAAAATTCTAGCTGGAGACTGCTTTGCCTTAAGTAACAGCTAATCAAAACCAAGCACAGGGACTGAGCTCAATCAGTACTGCATTCTACGCTGGAGCTTGGAATTGATGTCAGAGTGAAATGGAACACAGTGACACTGTCAAATTGCTTTCTGGATGATCACAAAGTCGAACAGACTCGAGAAGCATGAAACAAAATGCCCACATATACTCAGAAATGTGTCCTGTGTGAAATGAGGACAAACGGTAGACATGGCAGTTCCTCTCCTGGCCTCCAGCACCCACAGACATTTGAATCGTGTTCTGCAGGGTGATCTGACCCTGACAGTGAAGTGTCTAGGGTAATAGATTGAGAAGCAGAGGAAAGGATTGCATACTGTACCCCAGATCCTACTCCTGAAAAGTAATTCCGCATGGATCTCTACTCTCCTCAACAAATTGCAATGGCTGTTCACGTCCCTCCACACCAAAGTCCTTGCTGATCATTGACTTCAAGAATCTCCAGGGCCTTATTCCACTTTCCATCCCTCATCTTTTTGCTAGAACTCTTCCAGTTCATATTCCTTGCTCAATCCAAGCTCACTTTTATCTGCTCTGGCCTTGCCTTCCTCTGAACATGCCACCACTCTCCCCCGAAACTGGAATCCCCTCCCCAACCCAATTTGGTCAGTCAGTCAATCATATTTATTTAACACTTACTGTCTGCAGACCACTGTACAAAGCACTTGGGAGAATACAACTGAAAACTAAACAGACACAATCTCCCCCCAACCCCCCCCCCCGCCCAAGTTTATACAAACCCCAGCTCCTCCCATTCCAATCTACTTCTTTGTAGCAGTCCTGGTGCTTACTTCACTGTTTGGCACATTTTGAGCACTTAACCAATACATTATCATTTTTATTAGATAGTGACATGCCCATGATGAATTCTGAATCCTTTCTATCTTAGCTATGACTATCAATGCATTGATTTTGCAGTTTGTTTTATAGTTTCATGGATTCACATCCTGCTGAATAGGTGTACATACTATGACCAGGAGGCACTTGGGAAAATTCCAAGAATAAGTCACTCAACAAGAGTTTGATTTCCTACCTCTGATGGAGCCTGGGCCTTTTTTTTTTTTTTTGCTTTAGGCTGGAGGGTCTGCTGCAGCTAATGGTGGGGAGAGGGGTTTTTTGGATTTTTAGTGCAGGGGCCTGCATAAGATTACATTCAGGGAGATTTCTCCAAAACTCTGAAAGGAAACCTCTGCCAGTGAGAGAGTCCCCTGCCTCGGGGAGGAACTGGGCTCTGAGGAAAGGCAGTGTGGGGAAGGGGGCCACTGTTACTCTGTCTCTCCCCTGCTACCTGTTTGGTCTGCCTGTGGTAATAATGAATAGCTTCCTCTCAGTAGTTTGTAAGGTAGTAGAGGAATCAAAATAAGCAAACAGAGGATCAACATAAATGAACTCTTAGGGGCCCTAAAGGTACAGGAATGAGGTGAGAGAGGAGGAATAATCCATGGGTTGTGATGGGGCCCTAAAGGTACAGGAATGAGGTGAGAGAGGAGGAATAAGCCATGGGTTGTGATGGTGGGTTGGAGAATCAGGAAACCCCCCTAAACCTTAAGCTATGATCTAAATGGGACAATAGAGCCCGGCTGGGAAGTTGCCCTCCTGAAAGCCACATTCTCCAACATCATGTCTTCCCCAATTAATTCCCAGCATTCTAGGTCATATAAACTTGGAATGCAGCTTCCCCTTCTGGAAAGAGCAAAGAATATTCGAACCCTGGCTTTTCCAAGTGTTTGCTGTGTGACCTTAGGCAAGTCACTTAACTTCTCTGTGCCTCAGTTACTCAACTGTAAAATGGGGATTAAATACCTGTTCTTCCTCCTACTTAGACTGTGAGATCCATGCGGGACAGGGACTATGTCTGACCTAATTAGCTTCCTCCTACCCCAACGCTTAAAGAAGTGTTTGAAATACTGTAAGCACTTAACAGATACCATTAAAATTCTAGCACATATGTACTTCTACCCATCCTCAGCACATATGTATATATATATATATATATATATATACATTTTACAGTTGTTCAATCAATTATTTATTTTTAATACTCTGTAAGTATTTTATATATAGCGTGGCTCAGTGGAAAAGAGTGCAGGCTTTAGAGTCAGAGGTCATGGGTGCAAATCCCGGCTCCACCAATTGTCAGCTGTGTGACTTTGGGCAAGTCACTTAACTTCTCTGTGCCTCAGTTACCTCATCTGTAAAATGGGGATGAAGACTGTGATCCCCACGTGGGACAACCTGATCACCTTGTAACCTCTTCAGCACTTAGAACAATGCTGTGCACATAGTAAGCGCTTAATAAATGCCACCATTATTGTTATTATTATTTAAAATACAAGCACTTTGTGAATAAGGGATGTGCCACTTATTTGTTTTGTACTTCTCAAGCACTTATTCATTCATTCATTCAATTGTATTTATTGAGCACTTACTGTGTGCAGGGCACTGTACTAAGCACTGGAAAGTACAATTCGGCAACAGATAGGGACAATCCCTACCCAACAACGGGCGCTGAATGTTGTATGTGCTCAATATATACTACTGTTATTTCTACTGACATAAAACTCCCCCAAAGCTGATATGGTTCAATTTCTGACTTCAAATCTATGATGTCACTAGAAATTCAACATTCAAAACTTACACTTTCTTTGTCTTGACTATGAACTAGCAGTAGTAACAGCATTTAATAAGAACCCACTGTGTGCAAAACGCTACACTAAGCCATAGGGAAAAATTCCCAGGGGATAAATTCTACTAGAATTAGTGGTAGCGATGATATTTATTGAGTACCTTGTATTTATTGAGTACTGTACTGTACTAAGCACCTGGGAAAGTCCAACATAAAGAATACTTCCCTGCCCCTAAGGAAGTTGCATTCTAATGAGGGTTAAAGACATACAAATGTTTTCAGCTCATGGCCATACTCTGCAGTTAACCTCTATGCCTATTGCTAGTTCTAAATATTTCCCTTTCTGAATTAATAACATTTTATTGGAAATGCACCTCATATTCCTTGCTAGCACATAGAAGCAGAAAGAGTAAACAACAATAGCTCAGCTAAATCATTAAAATTATGCCATCAATTATATTACAAAAGGCAGTTAGAGCATGTCACCTCTGTGTCAAATTCAATTACACTTTATTACAGATGGTACAATAAACAGAAGACTCTTCAAAATTCTATTTTCTTTCATCGAATTCATCATCCTGGAGAAAGGCCCATTTCTCAACAATTTCCCATCATTTATTGCAAAAATGTAGAAAGAATCTAATTTCCTGAAATGTTTGCAAATATATAATTCCTCTGCTTGATAATAAGCTGCAATATGTCTTTCCTCCAGGGTCATGCAATTCAACTTCATGTAACTTTTAATAGTTGCTCATTAAACATCTTCTTGCCTATCAATCCAGGTACGGTAACTCAACAAATACGCCCTAACCATGACAGGCCCAGTTTAGGTCAACTCATTCAAATGAAGAGATTTCCCCCTGGTTTGCCCTTGTTTGGTCTCTGACCAGGCATCAGATTCCATGAGAGCAGGCCTGCTTGTGAAGATATCTGAACAAGTAAATTACAAATTCCTTGAGAGTCAGGAACCTATGTCTAATCTGAGCATTAATATAGTACTTCGCTTTCAGTGTACACTGAATAACATGCATAGATTAGTCTAACACATCTAAAATAGCTGGGTGATTTTTGATAAAAAAAGATACAGACAAGGGATTAATTAAAACAAGTTTTTTTCTTCCGCAATACAGCCCACACACTTCGCTCCTCTGCTGCTCCTCTTCAGGACTGTAAGCCCACTGTTGGGTAGGGACTGCCTCTATATGTTGCCAACTTGTACTTCCCAAGCGCTTAGTACAGTGCTCTGCACACAGTAAGCGCTCAATAAACCTGATTGATTGATTGATTGATTGACGCTAACCTTCTCCCTGTGCCTTGATCTTACCTATCTCACTGCTGACTCTTAGACTCCATCCTGCCTCTGGCCTGGAATGCCCTCCCTCCTCAAATCTGACAGAAAAAAATATTTTCCCTCACTTCAAAGCTTTATTGAAGGCACATCTCCTCCAAGAGGCTTTCCCAGACTAAGGCCCCTTTTCTTCATCTCCCACTCCCTTCTGCATTGCCCTGACTTGCTCCCTTTGCTCTCCCCCTCTCCCAGCCCCATAGCACTTATGTACAGATCTGTTATTTTATTTATTTGTATTGATGTTTGTCTCCCTACCTCTAGACTTTAAGTTTGTTGTGGGCAGGGAATGTGACTGCTCACTGTTGTAATGTACTCTCCCAAGCATTTAGTATAATGCTCTCCACACAGTAAGTGCTCAATAAATACGACTTAATGAATGGACTTCCTCTTTAGACTGTAAGGTCCTTGTGGGCAAGGAACATATCAGTTGAATCTGTGATTGTGTACCTGCTCAAGCACTTAGTACAGTGCTTGGCACACAGTAAATGATCAATTGATTGATTCACTGAGACATCAGGTGTATTTTAAGCTCCCACAGCAGTGCCCTTCCTGACTCTTTTGAAATTTTTTCATAACCTCTCACAAGATCACTACCCCACATTACAGGAGTTGGGGTAATAACTGGTATTTGGATCTTAGGTGTCATCCATAGCACTCTTTACTATAACTGGAATATTTCAGGATCATCCATTCTGGTGCAAATTTTTTTTAACACATAGGTTTAGATTTCGAATACCTATAGGCTATTAAAGTGTTTTCCACTTTCCTCTTCAATGGACATGCAATTAAAATGAGCTTTAAAACTAAAACAATTCTGACAACTCCAATTTGTAAGGTGTACATGACTAAAATTGGGTTCACCAAATTGAATGGTGTGGCATGTTAATACAGAGTCTTGTGGGTTTGCAAAGTCTTCCGAATTTCAGCAATAGGTGGGCTACATTAAAGCTCAAGGACTCAGGCATTTCTTCAATATATGTTGCCAACTTGTACTTCCCAAGCTCTTAGTACAGTGCTCTGCACAAAGTAAGTGCTCAATAAATACGATTGATTGATTGATTGATTCAAACCAGGAAAACAAATATAATTCATGGAACATGGTTGAGTTTCACAGATATCCCATGAATCTAGAGTTTCTCTCATCCCTTTCCTGTTTTCCCAGAAAGATATTTTGGGAAAGGATAATACTAAATAACAGTAGCAATAATAACAACTCCGCCACTCCTAGGAGTGGAGATTGGATGATGCCAGCCTAGAGTTTGTGATCATATAAACTGAAATCCACCTACCCTAAACAGGCTAGACTTCTGGGGACCATTTTGGGGGTTTCCAGATGTTCTATTCAGCCATTTTGATGCTTTACTTTTCAAACATTGAAAGCAAAGCTAAATGTTTCCTATCATACAACAACTGTTATTCCTACAACTCAGGTCAGTTTAGCAATTAAGACCGATAACAGCTTCACGAAAATAGGAGACACACTAGTACAGACAAATTGGCAATATAGAGGAACAGTCTGCGCAGTGTTGCTTTGAGTACAATCTGTTTCTACAAAAAAGAGGGCAAACTTTCTGGAAAGCTCCCTTTTTCTCACCCATAATTCTCACCCATAATTCCCCAGGTTGCCATTCTGCCACAGCTGCCCACCCACTCTCCCTCTGCTCACCCAAAGGCTTTTTCTGCTATTGTGATCAGTCGAGTTTTCCACTCCCATGTTTCTGGGGAAAAGGGTTGCTGCTGCTGCCGCTGTTATCCAGAAGCAGTTTCTTTTCCCTTACTATGCCCTGGGTGATTTTCTAACTCTTGGGACCAGATGGCTAAGCTATAACAAGTTCAGGCCTGTCTGGGGAGAAGAGGAATGTGAAAGAGGTAGAGAGAGAGAGAAAAAGGATAGAAAGAGGGAGAGAGAGAGGAAGAATAAATGGAGAGAGAGGGAGGAAGAGGGAGAGAGGCATTAAGAAAGAGAGAAAGAGAGAAAGAGAAGGAAAGGGAGAGGGAGAGAGAGACGTAGCTTGGCCCAGTGGATCAAACATGGGCTCTGGAGTCAGAAGGACCTGAGTTCTAATGTCAGTTCTACCACTTATCTGCTGTGTGACTTTGGGAAAGTCACTTCACTTCTCTGTGCCTCAGTTACCTCAACTGTAAAAGGGCAACTAAGACTGCAAACCCCCTGTGGGACAGGGACTATGTCCAACCTGATTTGCTTGTATCCACCCCAGTGCTTAATAATAAGAATAATAAGAATAATAATGATGGTATTTGTTAAGCGCTTACTATTGTACAGTGCCTGGCACAGAATACGTCCTTAAAAAACCCACAGTTATTATTATTATTAGAGAGAGAGAAAGAAAAGAAAGTAAGAGAAACATGTAGGCTTGATATATTATGGATAGCTGAGTAAATTGTAGAATAGTATGACTAACACTCACAGATAATTGAAGTCAAAGGTTGTTTTTTTAAAGTGACTAATTGCTCTTTTATGGCAAGTCAAAATAATTTTTCCTATCATCACTACCGCCGCTTTTTCATTTCCCAAACAGTGATTTGTCTGAAATGGGCAAAAGTATCACATTAATTGTTTTTTTTAAAAAAATATGAGTCCAGAAATGTCATACTTTTAATGGAGAGTTGGTCTTGGCCCTTTCAGAAACAGAACACTGTCAGGTAGCCAAGACTTATTTCAAAGTTGTTGACATTTCTTAACCAGATTATCTTTCTTGAAATATGATTTCTTACTTCCATAACATAAAATGAGGCCAAGCCTAAAGTTGAATTTCCAAGGGGCACTTCTATATATTATTAAAAAGATTATATCAGAGGCAATAAAATACTGAATTACAACTATTTGGCATTTTCTTTCCAAATGCTGGTAACTCTTAAAAGCTTAAAATTCAATCTTTTATGTAGTTATCTGGGGAAAGTATTTATTATTAACTCCAACTGAGCATTAAGGACACATGTCAAATAGTCAAAAGGTAATTCAAGTTTTTTTCCTGGCATTTTAAAATATATATTCAAATATCAAGCTTCAAGGACAGTCTTCCACTAACATAATAATGGGCACAGTAAAGATAATAACAAAAAATGTGCTTGCAACGTGTACATGCTACTTTCTCTTAGTTAAGCTCTCGCAATTGATTCTCAGTGCCTAAGCACAAATCAATAAAATGTTATTTCTCAGTAACCTTGGAATCAAGGATGGTGTTCATCAGGCTAAGAATTTACCCTCACTGTAAAGAATTAGCAAACTAAACCTTATTTCAAAGCAGTCTCTGACAGGGTCTTCAGTGGAAAAAAAATCATTTAATTCCTTCAATCGTATTTATTGAGCGCTTACTGTGTGCAGAGCACTATACTAAGGGCACTGGAAGACCAGTAGAATAGTTTATTAGTAACTACTTATTTATTTAACATTAGAACTAGGGGGGTGAAATCATACACATATTAAGCTGACTCTTAAAAGCCAAAATCATTACCTGATTATTTGGGCTGTTTTCCATATCTCCAATAGCCACAGCACGGCTCAGTGGAAAGAGCACGGGCTTGGGAGTCAGAAGTCATGGGTTCTAATCCCGTCTCCACTACTTGTCTGCTGTGTGACCTTGGGCAAGTCACTTAACTTCTCTGTACCTCAGTTCCCTCATCTGTAAAATGGGGATTAAGACTGTGAGCCCCACGTGGGACAACCTGATTACCTTGTATCTACCCCAGCGCTTAGAACAGTGTACATAGTAAGCACTTAACAAATACCACCATTATTATTATTATTATGATTATGATTATTATTATTATTATTAAATGAAAATCGAACATGTTTTCTCTTCCCAATGCCCACTCTACTATGGTTTTCATTCAACACCACCAATACTGGCTTCCTGTCTTCCTACCTATTTTCTGTATGCTTTAGTTGATCTAGTCCATTATTATTTGAAGCCAATCATTGTTAATTGTTGAATGTTTACTGTACACAGAGCACTTTACTCAATGCTTGGGAAAGTACAATAGTAAACAGGATCCCTTGCCTTCAGGGTTTTACAATGTAACTGTCTGAGACAGACATTAAAATAAACTACAGCTAAGGGGGTAGCAACAGGGTATAAGGTATAAAGTCTAAAATTTTGTTCTGCTCTAATATTCCTCTTCAGGGGAACAACGACTCAAATCCAGTATATTAATGAAGCATTCTCTTCTGCAACCCTACCTTGAATAATTCATATTCTCTACTGAGGAATACTTTGGATTCTATTTGTTAATGATCAAAGACTATTAGAGCACTTAGTACACTGTTCTGCAGTCAGTGCTCAATCATATTGTCATATTTCTCATATTTGGTCTTCTCAACAACCTTGACTACCACAGACTCCTCCTCCCTTTTCTTTTCATTCTTACAGCATAGGGTTGGCTAAGCATCATGGACTGAAGAGACACAAAGCAAAAATATTCTGAGAACTGCAAATCACAAGTAGTGGAGAGCAGATATTCTTGGGTATGGGGGGGCAGGGAGGATTGGCAGTCAGAGGTGAACAACCAGCCAACTAATAGCATTTATTGAGCTCCAGTACTACATGATTGAGAAAGTAGCAAAAGATATTATCCCTGCCCTCAGGGAGCTTACAATCAAATGGAAGACACAGAATTTATATTATTTACAAATACATCTGTGGAAGCAGGAGAAAGAACCAAGTTAAAGTTAGTGATAGCAGGTGGATGGAAATGTGAATAGGCGATCAAAAAAGGGAAAAAACTAAGTAGGGTACACGAGTTCATATATGCAAAAAATCCTGAGGATTGTTGTATAAAATATCTAGGTGCTAAAGTTAGTTGCTGGGTTGAGTGGGCCTAGGGTGGAGGGAATTAATAGAGAAATGTCTGTCTTTTCGATACCACTGCCAGCCGCGATAAAAACTCTGGTCCTCTGGTTCCCAGGCCCATGCTCTTTCCTCGAGGCAACACACTCCAGTTAGTGTGTTTTCTGGCCTCCAGGATCTGTTCCACCTGATGCCAGTTCTGTACCTTAAAGCTGTTCACACAGAGCAGTCGCCAGGTCTCATGATAACCTCTACATTTAGGCACTTTCCCTAGGGGGCCATTAGTATCAATGGGGGACTTGGCTCAAGCAGGGATGAAGGACTATGGACAAAGGGGTAATATGGCTGCTATTCCCTGGGTTTCCCTCCTCCTAGTCAAGAAGCGGTGTGGTCTAGTGGAAAGAGCACAATCCTGGGAGACCAAGGACCTGGAGTCTAATCTCAGCTCTGCTACTTGCTTGCTGTGTGACCTTGGGCAAGTTACAGTTTCTCTGTGCCTCCATTTCATCATCTGTAACATGGGGATTAAATATCAGCTCTCTCCCCCCTTGGACTCTGAACCCCATATGGGGAAGGGAATATGTCCATTGTGATTAACTTGTATCTACCTGAGTGCTTAGTACAGTACACTTAGTACATTTAGCAAGTGCTTAACACCACAATTACTATACTATTATTATTATTATCATTACTGTTCCTGTTCTGCAGCTCAATGACTCAACCTTCACCACCATTTCCTTGGTGGTTTTTCTTCCTGGGATTATGCTCCTTTTTAGGTGGGGAGAGGTCAGCAAAGAAGGCACAAAGGTGTGAGAGGATTGCTCTCACCAGGATGGAAGTGAAAGTCATTGGGAACAAAGGGCAGGGCAGCTGACAAAATGGGTCTTTAAATGAGGACATGGTGGTATAGCTGCTGCTACCCCGGTGTGATAGTCTCTACCGTTGCCTGGGTATTTCTTCCTCCAATTCATTGAGGCCTCAGGAGGAGGAGTGAAAGTGTCAGTTCTTTATTTTTTCTATCCCTTCACGCACTGTCTCTTTCAATCACCTCACTTTACCCTTGGTTCCTGACCGCTATTCCATTCCATTCCCTTCCCTGCGGAGAGAGCTGGGGCAGGGCTTGGGAATGGGGGCCCAGAACCCTCCCTGCTCCCCAGCAGAGTACCTTTTAGACTGTGAGCCCACTGCTGGGTATGGACTGTCTCTATGTTTCCAACTTGTACTTCCCAAGCGCTTAGTACAGTGCTCTTCACACAGTAAGTGCTCAATAAATATGATTGATTGATTGATTGATTGATTGACTACTTCTACAGCTAACAAAGTTGGAGCAGAAGCATACTCTGCAGCCCACCACTCTGGTGAAAAGTGCCACCTACCTGTTTCCCACCAACACACAGCAAGTGAAAGAGAGCTGCAGTTTGACTACCCCTACTCTTTTTTCCTTTTGGTTATTTTGTTTTGTTTTAATTGTACTTGTTACGTGCTTACTGTGTGCTAGACTCTGGGGTAGATACACAATAATCAGGTTGGACACAGTCCCTGTCCCACATGGTGCTCACAGTCTAAATCAGAGGGAGGAGGATTTAATCCCCATTGTATAAATGATGCAACTGAGGCACAGAGCAGTTAAGTGACTTGCCCAAGGTCACAGAGCTGGCCTGTTACACTACCATTATTTCTGCTCAAGATTCCTCGGCAATTTCTTGGATTTACTTTTACATAATTTGGTGACTGCCTGCTCCACCTATTTCAGTTTTAAACATCCTGTTGGGTTGTCTCAATGACACGTGGAATGGAAAGCCAGAGACGGGAGACTAGTTGAATCTTACAGGGAGAGACTTTGTTTAACTCTTCAAGTCAGCCTCTACATGAGAAGCTTTGCTAGTCATGAAAACTTCTGGAGAACAGTTTTAAAAACTAAACTTTATCTTCTCCCCCGACCCTGCCCAACCCTCCCAATCGATCAAACACTTGCTGTAATCACAAAGCACTTCAGCCCTGACCGCTATGTGAACCCATATTGCAGTAGTACGGTATCAGTCTCTACTCCTCAGTGCTATCACTGTGCTCTAAAACAGGTTTTCTTCACAGATCCATCTATAATCCATTTCATAAAGAGAGGCCTTGTGAATTACTCATGGGCTAACAAGTGTATTCTCCAAGGAAAACTGCAGTAAAATGTACAGTAATACATGATGGCCTTTCTGCTTCTGCTGAAACATGGAATCTCACATCTAAAAGTCTCAAATTGAAAACGAAATAATTTTGATTCAGAGGTATATTTGATAGTTATTATCTACATTATTTATGAACAAAACGATTTGGCAGCGAAAACTCAGTGAAGCTGTTGATTTTTTTTTTTTTTTTGGAAAGAATAAAGCTTAGACAACACAGATTTTCTTCCTGTATTCTCTTGCGACATCTGTAATGTATTGGCAGACATGGAACACCCATCTATTTGAATGGCTTCAAGCCACACTGCAAATACTCTAGTAGATTCAGCTGAATGCATTAGAGACATCAAATATTGAGTCTCTCACATCCTACTTAGAGTTATGATTAAATAACCCTGATAATTGCAGTTCTTAGCACCAGCTTAAGCTCTCCATCACCTTGGCCCTTCTTACCTCATCTCCCTTCTCTCCTTCTACATTCCAGCCCACACACTCCGCTCCTTCGCAGCTAACCTTCTCAATGTGCCTGGTTCTCGCCTGTCCTGCCATCGACCCCTAGCCCAAGTCCTACCTCTGGCCTGGAACATCCTCCCTCCTCAAATCTGCCAAACAACCCCACTTTCCCCCCTTCAAAGCCCTACCGAAGGCTCACCTCCTCCAAGAGGCCTTCCTAGACTAAGCCCCCCTTTTCCCCAGCTCCCTCTCCCTTTCACATCACCCTCAACTCACTTCCTTTGCTCTACCTGCCTCCCCCTTCCCCACAGCACTTGTGGATATATGTACATATCTATAATTCTATTTATTGAAAAAGAAATAATATATAGTAATATATAATAATAATTGAAAAAGAAATAATATCTTTATATTATATGCCTGTTTACTTGTTTTGATGTGTATACTTCTAAAATTCTATTCATTTATATTTATGCCTGCTTACTTGATTTGATGTCTGTCTCCCCCCTTCTAGACTGTAAGCCTGGTGTGTGCAGGGATTGTCTCTATTGCTGAATTGTACTTTCCAAATGCTTAATACAGTGCTCGGCGCACAGTAAGCACTCAATAAATACGATTGAATTGAATGAATGAATGAACTTACATGTTTGGGCATAAGATGGTGAACTCTAAGGAGTCTTCATCCTGGTTTATCAGCTACTCTGATAATTTTAGTTTTTTCCAACTCTGTTTTTTAATTTCAACACAAGGTACATAATTTGTGTGCACAATGTGAGCAAAACTGTGGATCCCACATTGGTCTTTTCTAGCCAGAAAAGCACTAAGAGTTGAATTTCACTATCAATTATTGTGATTTCTTCAAATACAAAGGTCAAAAATATATATATATATATTGATTATACATATATATATAAATGCTATATATAATAATAGCATTTATTAAGCACTTACTATGTGCAAAGCACTGTTCTAATATGATATATGCATATATCATATATATATGTTCCTACAATTGTATTTATTGAGCACTTACTGTGGGCAAAACACTGTACTAAGTGCTTGGAAAGTACAATTCAGCAATAGAGAGAGACAATCCCTGCCCACACCAGGCTTTAATATTTAATTTGGATTTCTTAAAAATCCTGTAAGTGTTGGTTACTACTTTCCTTCTTCACTTCCTTTTTTCTCAACCATTACTTTGAGAATTACAAGTATCTACCCAAGCGCTTTGCACAGTGCCTGGCACATAGTTAGTCCTTAGCAATTACTATTAAAAAAAGGAAAATTTCCTCAAAAAAGTGACAATATGAACCAAATACATCATCCTTCAAAGTACCCAGTCCAAGGAAACAATAGCTTTAAGGCTCAATGATTGGGAGACTCATTCTGCTATGCTTCCATGTCAGCCAGACCCAACCTGAGCAGAGACCTGAACCCAAGACTTTATAATGGGGAAACATGTTTTTTCCTGGTCCACACTCTGTCTAAACCTGCAATCCTGAGGGGAGGGATGGAAACATCTTAGTTTCATGAGACCTATGAATAGCTGCTACAGAAACTTGGGGGAGAAGGGTGCGCTGCTAATTTTAGATTTTAAAGAAAAATGAAATAGTAAAATATAATGGTAAGTCAAAATGAAGCCAACATTAAATGCAGAATATCTACCTCATTCCATAATTCTCCTACTGGGTGTCTATATTGCATTTAATAATTATGGTATTTGTTAAGTGTTTACTATGTGCCAGGAATTGTACTAAGCACTGGGGTGGATACAAGCAAAAACAGGATTATTGTCCAGTCCCAATTTGCCAAATACTTTACCTATAGAATTTTCTATGCAGGGTGTTAAAAAAAATAAAGCTTTAAAATGAAATGCACATGCAATCCACACTAATCCAAAGGTATCAATTATCTTTAAAGTGAATATCTAGAGCTCATATTATAAATAGCATTAATTAGGTTCCTTTTAACTATGAGAAGTTTGACTCAAAGATTTACTTCTGGTTTCTTCATATTTTTGATTATAGAAAGCTACACTTCACTATGTATTAAAGTCCTTAAGGATTGAGACTGTGGCATTTGAGAATTCTCTGTCAGGGGGGAAAAATACACTACTCTGAGGACCTCAGATGTTCCAGATAAATTCCCCCTATGCCTTCGAGTCACATAAAATTAACTCTGTTCTCTTGGAAGAACATAATCTCAGCCCTTTTCCCCATTCTGACCCCTCCCAACCCTTTGCATTCTACGCACATCCCCAGTTCTCTTGATCCCCTCCCTATTCTAATGTCTATTCTTGCCACTTATACTTAGTTTTTCCTACTCCTCCAATGATATAGGCCTCGCAGCCGCTGCTTTTTTCTGCCATCCAACACCATTCTTTACCAAGTGGCCTTCATCTTCCAGGGTGGGAAAGGGAGGGATGGAGAGGGAGCAAAACAGCAGCAGCAGAAAAGGAGGGTGTGACTACTGACATACTTTTCTTTGACCCTCTTATCCACTGCCACCACTGCTACCCCCTGTCCCTCTTTTGTGTCCCAGGCTGGTACTTCCCAAGCGCTTAGTACAGTGCTCTGCACACAGTAAGCGCTCAGTAAATATGATTGAATGAATGACCTGTTTCCAGGATTCTGCAGCCCCAGAAGCCAGAAACTGCTGGGTGAGAAGAGACCTGGGGCAGTGTTTAGAACAGTGCCTGGCATATAGTAGATGCTTAAGAAGTAGCAGTAACCACAATAGCTATGGTGATTGAAGCAGAAGCAACAGGGATGCATGGAAAGTAGAAAAAAAAGAGAAATTGCAAATCCTGCTAATGCGGTAACCCCTTTAACTACTACTCTTCTTTACCACCTAAAAGCCCTCTGGAGACACTAAATATGGCCTAAGAAGCCTGTAACGTCCTCACCTATGCTGAAGACCCTGAATATCCAGAAGGTGGATGATGGGTCGATTAATTACTCTAATTCTATTACAGTGTTTTTTCTTCCTTAACTGTGAATGTTGATTGCACTAGAGAAATATGTTTAGCTTCCTCACGGTCAGTAATATTCTTCAGATCAAATTCACTTTCCTCTGTTGAGGGCTTTGCTCAGCATCAAAATCTAGTGGCATCTTGGAATTATTCTTTAGCTTTCAGTAAGGCCAGCAAATTGGGACAGAGCTAAAGTTGCAATGAATGGTGACAGAGCTCATAAATCCACTCCTATTTGATTCCACTCTTTTAAGTGATTATTCATTTTAGTGGCATGGGGAAATTCCCATTCAACCTGGCTTTTCATTTGTAGCATCCTACAAAAAAGCTTCAGGTTTTTGTTCTAACAGGAAGTGGAAATTGGGGGTCGCAGCAACTTTAAGCAAGTATTCATAATGGCTACTATTATTGTTGTAGTTAGTGAGGCTTATCAGTTCAGACTTAAAAACATGTAGTATTGTGGGGGGTTTTTGCCTCTAGGTTGCTGGAATGGGACCAGACAGCTGAGTTACTGAGAACAAGGTTGCACATTTTATGCTTAAAGGGTAAAAACACTCTTGTCACTGTTATTATTTGGCCTCTGGCAATAAGAAAGTGAATGTATTTTTTTTTTACTAGTAAGCGCATTTTAACACTTTAAAAAATGCCATTGCTCCTTAATGCATCCTCAAATTAATAAATCAAAATAACTTTTCAGATCAGTAACTTTCTTGCTTGTACTTTAAAAAGTAACTTTGCATGAAGAAACACCCACAGTTCCACTTGATCCCAGAAAAGATTAAAAAGTTAGGAAACTAAATGAGAACAACAAGAAAAACTCACACTTTACATAGACTACTACAGAATTCAAAGTGCCATCTTATAAAGTTAAAATGAAGAGAAGTTCCAGTGTCAGATGGGCCTGCTGATGCTAGGAAATAGCTCAGTAATGTTAGAATTAAAATTGGCATCCATAATACTTTTTAATGGCTACCCTTCCTAGTGAAGGAGGAGGAAAGGTATCCATGTAGATAGTTTTCAAAACAATTCTGCAACCATACCCCCTCATTTTTTTCTCAGTGGCATGTTTTACAGCAATTCTCCCTGAATACGAGTATCGTGTACGTCGTCAAACCCACCTACCCAAAGGGATTTGCCTGGAAATTGGCTGTAAAAGCTATAGAGAAAGAATCCCCAGAGGAGGGGGATAAAGAAGAGACTGACTCAGTTGTGGTGGAGAGGTGGCATTCTCTACTCTGGCTGGAACGGAGAGAGAAAGTGAGTGAAATTCATGTACTGTAAAGCAATCTTCCTCTTCTTTCTGATTTCCCATCAGTGAGCAGAGTAAAAATGGAGTTTGTCTACAACCTACTCCTGATTCTTTCCCTAATGGGCGAGAGATGGGTTTTCTCTTGGGAATATCCATTTTAAGGCCACTCATTGGCCCCATGGGATTCACTAGGGTCCAGAGAACCCAAGGACCTGTCTGTGGTCTTTAGACATAACATTTCTCCTCCTCTCCTCTATAAGACATTCCTAGTGAAAATGGAAAAAAGATTAAAGAAATGGAGAGAGTGTGTGATAATTTAGTTTTTGATTCAGGTAAACCACCTAGGTCTTGTTAAGTCTGATTTCCTTTAGACTTGGTCAGATTTCTTTAGGGCCTCAGACAAGCGATTATATGACTGGCTCTTTCAAGCAGGTTGCCTCTAACACTTCAGATTTAATGAAGTGTGGCCGCATATTCCTAGGGATTTGAATCTTCATCATTCAAGTCTGATTAGGCAATTAGCCTGAACATAAATGAAGAAGAATCATCCACAAACCCAGCCTTGTGAGTATCAAAGAGTTCTTGAGGAAATCCACCTATACAAAAATGATGCTTAAGGCACACTCAAGGTTGAAAGACATAGTGAGTCATGGTGTCAAACAATGCAACAGTACAATGCAATGATGAGACTTCTGTAGTAGTCACACTACTTTGGGATTGCTCTCCTCCAGCAAAAGCTTTGAGAAAATAGGGATATCAAGAGGCAGGTTCGTGAACAGGAACAGACTCTATAGGGGAAAAACCTATTAAATCAATAAGGATCTTTCCTAAAGAGCAAACAATTGATACAAGTTATGTTGCCCTGCATCTCTCTCCTTTCAACCACACGTGGTTCTGATCCTAGACTATAGGCTGTTTGGTCTACTTCATTTTGTATTCTCCAAGAACTTAGTACAGTGCATTGCACAAAATAAATGCAATTACTGCTCCTACGATTGAGTAGTCTTTAAAAAGATGTTTATAGAAAGATCTGTATACATATATGTATAGATGAATGTGTGCATGCGTATAAATATATGTGCAGATGAAAACAGTCTTCATCTGTGTATATATATTATATTATATATAATAAATTTATATTTTAAAAAGTATACTTCATTTTCAAAATGAAATACAGTTTTTTTCAAATTGTCTAATCCACACGTTGCCTTCTAAGTAGGCAAGGTGATTAACACATAAACATAACCACACCTAGGGAAAAAAAACCCATACAACAGAATTTGCTGGTCCCCTTTATATGTCTCTTGCATGAATAGGAAGCATCTTGTTCTCTGGAACTTTTACAATTACTGTTTCACATTTGTTTTGCCCAAGAACAATTTTTCTTGAGAGAGGTTACAGAAAATAACAAAAAAAGAGAACATCTCTTAAGACCCCATATCTTTCAGGGTGACTTTGCTCATAAAAGCATAACTTTCATTAACAAAACACATTTGATCTGGGATAAGGGTATATCGAAAAATGGACCATATACATTTAATAAAAGCTGGCATGAATCACAGTTAGTGTTGCACTGTTCTCACCCACTCTTGTGTAAAATGTGATTTACTCCTAATGTAATTGAAGTGGAGAGAACACAGCTGTGATGGACATTAGGCCATTACAGAAGGATTATTAATGATTCAGTAGCAGGAATAATGTAGGGCCTAATCTTCTCGGGCACCCTAAGGACCTCCAAAACAAAGAAGTGCACACATTCTGGTGATAATCCCCACAGGGTGAAAATTAGCACTTAGACAGGATGTGTTGGTTTGAGTCTTCACCCAGAACCTAATCTATTGCAGCCCTTGGTTCTGCCGCCTTTCTGAATTTTGCTGCACTGGACTCTTCGAAGCACTTAGTACAGTGCTCTGCACGTAGTAAGTTCTCAATAAATACTATGATTGATGATTGTTTGAATGTGTGACTGGAAAACACTTCCCACACAGTCACTGTGTTAGCAGTGAGGTCTCTAGGAAGCCGAATATCACCAGCAGTGGCAGCAGCAGATGGAAATAACTTCTAGACACAGTTGTCTTTGCTGGCTGCCTGGAGTTTCCACCACTGCTTCTTTCCACCGGTGCCAAGTAAGGTCTTTCTCCCAGCTGCAGAAACCCCAGGGACCCAGTGGGAAGAATGGCTGTCATCAAACATCTCAGTTCTGGTTAGCCTGCTCTCAGTAGGTACCTGAGCATCTGTTTAGACTACCCAGGTTTCTGCCTCTGCTGCTCCCTTTATGAAACGTCTTTCTTTCTCTTGTTCTTTTCTTGCCTTTACCCCAACTCCCTGATATGTAGTTTCAAACTAGTTGGCCCTGCTCTCTGAGAGCCCCAATCCCTGCCCCAACAGAGTTAAGAATCGCTGGCTACCCTATTTAAGAAGCTTTTAAATTAGTGGACCTACTGAAAAGCAATGATATAAATGCAATTGCATTTTCCCATGGGCAACCATTGCTACATGTCGAAGGGGCTCAGAACCAGTTTGGAAGATCCATGGATCTCGAAACACACTTAAGGCAAGTTTATTTAAATAGTTTTTGTTCCCATTTCATAGGATTAATTTTGGAGGTACACTCATTTCTCCTATAACCTAGTAGTAATAAACCCTACACCAAGGACTACTCATATTAGAGTTTGTACACTTTGAGTGGTGCCCTGCAGATGCCTACACCAGCACTTCGACCAGTGCTTGGCACACAGTAAGTACTTAACAAATACCATAATTATTATTATTATTACATCCTTTTATTCTGGCACCATGCTGTACCTAATTGGATGTAATTTGTTGGAAGAACATTCCCTAAATCTATAACATGGTTTTCACCAAAATGCATAGTGAAAACACAAGTTATTCAAGAAGTGGGTGAATTTGATTGTTACTCTTAATGAGAGTATGTGTTTTACATGTTTCTATTTGTTTTTGTGCTTTATTAATACATATGAGCAACAAGTAGAGATGTTTGAATATCTTCAACATCAATAAAGTATGATTAGGTCTACATTTACAGGATTTATAGATCTTAACTTGTAAATTGCATTGGATTAACAACATCCTGTGCTGTCACTATCCCATTTTCTTTGTTTATTGGGGGTATCTTCCAAAGCTGCTACAAACACTAATGATCTCCTTTAGGTCTATAAACTGTAAGAAGCATATTTAATAATGGGTTGCACTCAGCCTCTGCATGCAAGATTGAGGGTAATTCTTGAAGGGTGGCAGCTTGTACTAGGATAGCAAATTGCAATGGCCAACTTCAAAATTTCCTCAATCCTCGCCTCCTCGTGTGTCTGATTTGAATATATTAGATCTATCCAGTGCTTAGCAAAGTACTAGGCACATAGTAAGCACTTAAATATGATAGAACAATAATGGTAATAAAGGCCTTGGCTTTGCTGGATCTTGCTAACTCCAGTTTTGTAGAGAGAAAAACAAAAAATCAAGTGCTCAGAAGTGAGTATAGCCCATTGAAACCTTAAGCTGGGTTCACACTATTGAATCCCAACATAAAGTACTTGAGGATAAAGATTTCCCCATGTAATTATCTGAAGAGTTTACTTGGTACACTTCTTGACAGATGACTTTCATAATGTAGAGCTGGCCTTAACAACTATCTGAAACTGATTCCCATCTCATTCTTTAATATTTAATCCCTTCCTTCCGCAATTAACTTCTGCTTTTGTGCAGGTGACTAGGTCTTCTTTGGTAAGGTCTCAAGAAAAGTGCTTCCTAATCAATCAATGGCATTTATTGAGTGCTTACTGTGTGCAGAACACTGATTTGCTTGTATCCACCCCAGGGCTTAGTACAGTGCAGGCACACAGTAAGTGCTTAACAGATACCATTATTTTGAGAAGCAGCATGGCTGTCATTCATTCATTCAATCGTATTTATTGAGCACTTACTGTATGCAGAGCACTGTACTAAGCTCTTGGGAAGTACAATTTGGCAACATAAGGAGACGGTCCCTATGCAACAAAGGGTTCACAGTCTAGAAGGGGGAGACAGACAACAAAACAAAACAAGTAGACAGGTGTCAATACCAACAGAATAAATAGAATTATAGATATATACACATCATTAATAGAGTAATAAATATGTACAAATATACACAAGTGCTGTGGGGAGGGGAAGTGGGGAGGGTAAAGGGAGGGAGTGGGGGCGATGGGGAGGGGAGAAGGAGCAGAAGAACGGGGGGCTCAGTCTGGGAAGGCCTCCTGGGGGAGGTGAGCTCTCAGTAGGGCTTTGAAGGGAGGAAGAGAGCTAGTTTGGTGGATGTGTGGAGGGAGGGCATTCCAGGCCAGGGGGAGGATATGGGCCAGGGGTCGATAGCAGGACAGGCAAAAACGAGGCACAGTGAGGAGGTTAGCGGCAGAGTGGAGTGTGTGGGCTGGGCTGTAGAAGGAGAGAAGGGAGGTTAGGTAGGAGGGGGTGAGGTGATGGAGAGCTTTGAAGCCGAAAGTGAGGAGTTTTTGCTTCATTCAAAGGTTGATAGGCAATCACTGGAGGTTTTTGAGGAGGGAAATGACATACCCAGAGTGTTTCTGTAGAAAGATAATCTGGGCAGCAGCGTGAAGTATAGACTGAAGCAGGGAGAGACAAGAGGATGGGAGATCGGAAAGGAGACCGATGCAGTAAGTGAAAAGAGCACAGGCTTTGAAGTCGGAGGACGTGTGTTCTAATCCCAGCTCTGCCACTTCTCTGCTGTGTGACCTTGGCAAGCCACTTAACTTCTCTATGCCTCAGTTACATCATCTGTAAAATGAGGATTAAGACTGTGAGCCCCATGTGGGACAAACTGATTACCTTGTATCTACCCCAGTGCTTAGAACAGTGCTTGGCACATAGTAAGTGCTTAAATACCATTATTATTATTATTATTATTAGACTAAGCATTTGATAAATCTCCTTCTTCTGACTCCACCAATGTTTGGGTTTTTTTTGCAGTGACTATCTAAAGTGCATGCTATATAGAATGCATAGCCTTTGGAAATTAGATAATTTTCCCTCCTAGTCCAGATACTTTTCAAATTAGCCTTTATCTCATTATAATTAGTCTTTAAGGCCCTTTGTTACTTTGAATTTTAATTAGTGATCACCCCACACTTCGCATGTTTTCTTTTACTGAAGTTGGAGGGAAAGAATCTATGCAAAAAACTTTTTATACAAACTATCTGGCTTATTTCAGAAAATGATCATATTAACCAGAATTTCCATAGTTTCATAATGGTTTCATTAAAGCAGTTGCAGTGTTTAAACTGCTGTTTGTGTGGTAGCACAAGGAATACTGTATTTAAAAAAATAATAAATAGTTCAGAGTTGGTTGTGATAGAAATTTTACAGATTACAGAAATTATCATTTTACAGCCTATGGAAATAGACATTTACAGGAATGGATCAGAAAGAGATGTTATGTTTGTTTGCTTTGACAGGGTTAACAGCCACAGAGTTCATGTGCTAAGACTATTCATGAAATTGATTCCTAAACCAATAAAGTAACTTTAATAATGACAGTGAGGAAGTAGAGTTGCCACAAAATCTTATGCAAAGTCTTGTGTTATCCTAAAAGCAAAAGATATTCAATCATTACACTTTAATTGATTTTAAGAGCAGATATTATGGGAGATATTAAAGTTCCTACTTCCTTTTACCCAATTTTTGCTATAACGATCTCAGATATGAGGTTTTATCACTTTGCTGTAGCTGATCCGGGGCTGAATTTGAACCTATCCTAATTAGGAAAGTTCAGATTTGAATCAATGCTCACCCTCAGCATTACCTAGGATGACTAATTCTACACTAGGGAAAGGAATGGAAACATGTACATCTAGGGACTACGTGATGAATTACTACATTACAATATCTAACTAGTTGTATAGGAAATTATCTTCAATAAATTATCCTCAATAAATTCCTTTGGGCGATTCACCATTAAACAAACAGGAAGGAAATCTCAACACAGGACTCTTAATAACCTCTAAAAACAAAAACAGACACAAGAGAACCAAGGCAAATATTTAAATATCCTTTGAACTACCTCTCGATCTCCCCGCCATCACTGATGTAGTACCATTCCCTCAAATTACAACTTGAGGAATTAGATTTAAAAAGTTATCAATAACTTCCTAGGCATTGGGAAGACTGCTTTGGAAACTGATTTAGATACCAGCTAACTCAGGCTAAATAAAGTTTACAAGGGAAACTGATGATACAGTGATCGCTAAATTCACGATGCTAGACAGCATTTCATAAACCCTGATATTGCCTGAGCTGGTCAGCTAGAAAGATTGGCTGTGAATTAAAACAAACGTACTTGCATAAACCCCTCTGTACCTTGTAAATAAGGAGGAAAATTGTGCCTAGCAGGAAGAGGGCTGTACTATGCCCACTTTAAGGTTTACTGCAATGCATAAAAATGACCTGAGTAGACTAAGAAGCTTTGAACAAACGAGTCGTTGACTCAGAAGTAAGATTCCTATGCTGAAGAAATTGGACCTAACTGCTGATAGAAAAACCAGAGGCTGGATGATGGTTTAACTTAACACAAGAGTTTGCCACATCTGCATCACACCAGCAGTTGGGCAGATGACAGCTAACAGATGCTCCAGCAAATACTGCAAGGACATGCAGTCCTAATGATAGAGCCCCTGTAGTAGAGAGAAGGAGATTCTACTGACCTTTTTGCTGCTTAAAGGACTGAATCGACCCTGAATGGTGAACCATTTTCCTTCAGCACAAGCTCCACGGAACTTAGTCGCTGAGCCAGAGGAGGCTAAGGTGCTGCAGCCGGGGAAATTGCGAGGTTGCATCGAATCCAAGAGCTTCTGAATCTGTGCTATCCGACACCTGCTTTAGCAAGCACTTAGCTTGTAAGTCCCCAATGTTGTCATAGAAACCAAAATGGGAGGTCCAGTATCTACTCCCCTTAGTGGATACTTCAGGAATAATACCCTCCATCAATCTCAGATAAAATGCAGCAGAAGCCTGTTGTTTGGGGTGGTTGATATTTTTACATCTGAAGAGAAATATTTCTTTTTTTCTGTTGTGAAGAAGCCAGAGAAAAGCTAAAAAAAAAAATGTTTTTCCACTTTACAGTAACAGGCAGGCACAGAGAGGATTTGTAGGGACTGTCTCGAAACTCTAAACTCCAGCCCAAAAGTTGATCTCTTTCACCTATTTGGACTTGAATGGAGGTGGAAAACGTTGAACCGGAATCTCTTCCAGTAAAACACTGAATCACTAAGGGTGTGATAGGCACATCTATCTCACATGCACTGAACTTAATGGTTAGAATTTCTACATTTTCAGAGAAAAATAAATCTGAGGTACATCCACTTCCTAGGTTGGAAAGGATTTTAGAACTCTTTATTTCAGCTGCAAAAACTGAAGGTTCCCCTCCCCACAGCACCTGTATATATGTTTGTACAGACTTATTACTCTATTTATTTTACACCATACATATTTACTATTTTATTTATTTTATTTTGTTAATATGTTTTGTTTTGTGGTCTGTCTCCCCCTTCTAGACTGTGAGCCCGTTGTTGGGTAGGGACCATCTCTATATGTTGCCAACTTGTACTTCCCAAGCGCTTAGTACAGTGCTCTGCACACAGTAAGTGCTCAATAAATACTATTGAATGAATGAATGAATGACATCCCTAACATCAAGCAGTCAGCAGCACTGCATGCTCTATGCAGTTGTATATACGAAATGAACCTGAGCATGGACAAGGCTACTCCCCAAACAAGGGCACTGGTCTTTTTAAAAGGGAAGTTGTTTTTATTTAAACTGAGTGAACATGAGGTAGATAATTTATATCTTTGATTATCTTTGATTAATAAAAGCTACAAGAAACCGGAAGAGGGGTCTTGGACTTGCCTTCCCTGGAGCTTCGGGGCCAAGGACTCAGTTTGAACATGAGAAATGAAGATCATCCGTGTGATGCTGATGCCTGAATAGGCTAAGCAAACATTTTCTTGGGTCAGTTGGTGTGATGTTGTCTGAGGGCAGGAGAACCCTCCAAGATATTTGAATGAGATAAATCCCAGGATATTTGTCATCTTATACTGATGACAAGATTGCAAAAGTATAACTCATTTTAAATTATCTGCTTAAAAATGGTCAGTCATCTCGGCCCCTTCTTCCTCAAGTTTCTATTCTCCTACCACAACTCAGCTCACACACTTTGCTCCTCTAACGCCAACCTGCACCTGTACCTCAATCTCGTCTTTCTCGCCGCTGACTTCTGGCCCATATCCTGCCTCTAGTCTTGAATACACTCCCTCTTCATATCTGACAATTACCGTCCCCACCTTCAAAGCTTTATTGAACGCATATATCCTCCAAGAGGTCTTCCCTGACTGAGCACTCATTTCCTCTTCTCCCAATTCCATCTGTGATACCCTTGTACTTGGATTTTCTCCCTTTTTTCACCCCTCCATTAACCCCTTAGGATTTAGGTACCTATCCATAATTTATTCATTTTCTATTAATGCAATAATAATTGCGGTATTTGCTAAGTGCTTACTACATGCCAGGCACTGTACTGGGTGCTAAGTGCTGGGGTGGATATGAGCAAAATGGGTTGGACACAGTCCTTGTCCCATGTGGGACTCACAGTCTCAATCCCCATTTTAACTGAGGCACAGAGAAGTAAATAACTTGCCTAAGGTCACACAGCAGACAAGTGATGGAATCGGAATTAGAACCCATGACCTTCTGACTCGCATGCTGCTTCTGTCTCCTCCTATAGACTGTAAGTTCAATGTGAGCAGGGAACATATTTACCAACTCTGTTACATTGCTATATTGTACTCTCCCAAGCCATTAGTACAGCAATCTGCACACAATAAGTGCTAAATAAACATGATTGATTGATTAACTGACTCAAGGATCTTACACTGTAGTGGAGATAGACACTAAAAAAATACAAGTAAGGGGAAGCAACAGAGTTAAAGATTGGTGCAATAGTGTTACCAGGGTGAGGGAGTGAGTACTCATGGGGTTAGATGATGTGGAAATGCAGAAGTGGCAGTCGTGGTGAAAATAGCATGGGGTGACATTTGTTTAATCAGGGACATCTTCCTGGAGATGCGAGGGCAAAAGATATTTGAAGATGGGGAGAGCAAGAGTCTGCCCCATGTGGAGTGGGAAAAAGTTCCAGTAAGAAGGGAGGACACAAGGTAGAGACTGGTGATGAGAAGAGAGTGAATCACAATCAAACCCTGATATTATGATATCTTTTCTTATAAAGTCCCGCCACAATGAAAAACATTTTTAAAATATTACATCTACTAGCACATTAAGTGACTTTCTTCAGGTCCCCTCAATTTTGCATAAACAAGAATTGTGACAAAAAATACCACATTTACCTCCCACCATCTTTGTTTTTTAATCATAGAGGATGAATAAATTCATGTAAATTAAAAATTGACCCGAAGGCTTTTAAGAGATTCAAAAAAATATATGTTTACTTTTCAGGAGTTGAATCTATTATTCCTCCTCACTGAACGTTTTTAGTCTCACTTGGATTTTAATGAAAAGAGTCAAATATATTCACCTGAAAAGAATGTCATTGTGAGGAAATTTCTAACCAAGTTTAAGGCTAAGGCAAATCTTTGAACCAAAGTCCTTCTAAACCACAGCAGTTTAACAGCCATTATGTGTTCAAGGAATTAACTAAACTTAGCTGGTCTGAATTGCTCTGGAAAGATGCTTCTCCAACAGGAAGCAATTATGTAAATAAAACAGCCAAGTGAGGTTTTACCACAAGATTGAAGCACCGAATACCTGATAAACAATGCTCACAAACCTATCCCAACTGTTTAACCACCCAACAATTAATTTTGTTGGCTGTCACTGTCTTGGGATTCCTTGGTAACTGCAGAATCATTGAGAGGCTTTCTTGGAGAATAATTTTTTAAAGGAGATTAAGTAAAGTTAGAGCGAGACCTAGAGAAGGTTGTTGGGGAAAGACCTTTGGGCCAGCCTGAGGAAATTTTAATTTCCATCTGTCTAGAACATCATCAACAGTATTACACTGTAAACTCCTATTAGAGTCTAAGCTCTCCAAGGGCAGAGAGCATATCTTTTGTTTCTGTTGCTCTTTTCCAGCTTAGTACAGTGCCTTTCCTTAAGAAGGTGCTCAATAATTTCCATTAGTCTTTCATTCAATCATATTATTGAACGGTTACTGTGTGCAGAGTGATACTATTCAAAACACTTGATATCCTGCTTTTATTTAGGAACAGAAATACATACTCTGCTGTTGGTGCAGTGGGAAGAGCGTGATTCTGAAAAAGTGGAAGTGTGTGTTCTGTCCCAATTCTGCTAGCAGCTAACATGGATGAAGCCTGCACATATACTTTAACATGTTCTGTACCCTTGTCTGCCTACTCACTAACTGTATGCCCTGTGCCAGCCAAAATATATACCAGGCAGAATGAGGACTTGTCAGTGGTACTGCCCAAGCCATCAGCACCTTATATAATTTCTTTGCACACACTGTCATTCCCAAAATCCTCATTTTGAGGCCTAACCATTTTTTATGACTGTAGAGTCTATGTCTATATCCTGTACTCTTGTGAATTCAATATATGGATATATGAAGTGCTAGGGAACAGGGTGAAATTTTGTGGGAAGGGTATGGGTTGTGACCTTCAAATGAATGGACTCCCTGTTAGGTTTTTTTCTGGCAAGCTTCTGGGATGCCATTTCCTGTCTAGGATAAGCCATGATTCTCTCATCCTGTGCTCCTAAACCCCAACACTGCAATAGTGAAGAGCAATATTTTTGAACTGTTTGATCCTGGAGTGTTGATTACAGAGCAATACAGACATACTGCATGGTACGTTTACGATGTGTTCAGTACGTCTGTGATGTGTTCCTCAAAAACATGGATTTATCATGAACAGCTTTAGTGTAGGTTATGTTTTCTTGTAGATTGGTAAATACCTCAATCTGCACAAGAGGGATCACTGGATTGACAACCATGGGTGTGTCTGTAGTTTCATTTCACTTTTTTCCCTCTACATGGTTCTTTTCTATGAATGATTTCTTGCAGATTTCCATCAGATCTCTCCGGGCATTCCTCCCCATAAGCAATTCTTCATTTATTTCTGTAGACTGCGGATCTCTCTAGACTGTTCTCTCGACTGTAAGCTTCTTGTGGGTAGGAACTGCACCTACCAATTCTATTATATTGTACTTTCCCAAGCTTTTAATACAGTGCACTGGTGGAGTATTGTGGAGTAAGTGTTCAATAAATACCGCTGATTGGTTTCCTTCCCTTCGTTCTGCCAACCAATCGATAATATCATGCACTTTGTGGATGGTACTGTATTGAGAGTTTGGGAGAGTACAATAGAGTTGGTAGATATTTTCTGATTAGAGAAGCAGAATGGTCTATTGGAAAGAGCATGAGCCCGGGCATCAGAGAACTTGTGCTGTGTGACTTTGGGCAAGGCACAACTTCTCTGTGCCTCAGTTATCTTTAAAATAGGGATTAAGACTGTGAGCCCCACATGGAACAGGGACTTTGTCCAACCTGGTGAGCTTGTATCTACCCCAGTGCTTAGAACAGTGCTTCGCATGTAGTAAGCACTTAATAAATAACACAGTTATTAGAAATGATCCCTGTTTGCTGCCCACAAGGAGCTTACAATCAGTGGTATATATTGAGCATCTACTGAGTACTCTCTGACTATGCTGAATTTGGGAGAACATCCCGGAATACCAGAATTTTTTTTAAAAGGCCTCCTGCCCTCAAGGTGTTTAAATAATAATAATAATAATGTTGGTATTAGTTAAGCACTTACTATGTGCAAAGCACTGTTCTAAGTGCTGGGGAGGATACAAAGTGATCAGGTTGTCCCACATGGGGCTCACAGTCTTAATCCCCATTTTACAGATGAGGTAACTGAGGCACACAGAAGTCAAGTGACTTGCCCAAAGTCACACAGCTGACAAGTGGCAGAGACGGGATTTGAACCCATGACTGCTGACTCCCAAGACCATGTTATTTCCATTGAGCCATGCTGCTTCTCTAAAATGCTAAATAGTTAAGCAAAACTCCTAAATGCATGCAAGTGGGGCAATTTATTTCTTGGTTTCTTGAAGGGCAGACCTGCATCAAAATAAACATTACTGTGACTCAACTGCCAGTGAGGATTTTGTTTTCTTGCATATATGAGACAGCTCAATGGTTGGAAAGTAGATGACAGAAATAGCTTTCATTACAGCTTGTATGTGGCCTGTGGGCTGATGTAGACTTAATTAGGATTTCTGCCTGAATATCCAAGAACAACACATGCCCCAAGTTATTTAAATCAGGCTTCTCAAATAAAGTCAGAGGTTCTTAAATTCTGGGTTACCTCTGGAGCAATATGCTGAGGAGGTCACTATGCTAATGGGGCAGGAGGAAGTTATGTGAATTGGGACTTGTACCAGTGGGGAGATTGCAGAGACATAAATTAGATTATAGATGCTGTGAACAGGCAAGCACAATATCACTAACTTCCTGTTGATAGAAATTCCACAGTGGATGGAGTGGATAGGGTTTTGAATTTTTTTGTTTTTATTTTTAATATAAAAATTTGTATAGGTGATTTCAATAAAACCAAGTGAAAACAGACTTGTTGAGGAGAAAAAAGAATCTTTGGGGATTGTAGAGTTCAAGCTAGAGAAGCCCACTCTTTAAAGGGGATTGTTAAATCCCTAAAGTGCTAGCACAATTTGATTGGTCATAGTCATCATAACACTGCATAAAACCTGTCAATGAGTATTTTTGCTGCAGCTGTGAAAAACAGTGGTAGCCATTTAGCAGTAGTCATTCATATCACCCTCTGTGAGGCCCTGGCATCTGTTGGGAAAAGAAGGTGAAGATACGGTCCTTGATTTCTAATTAAAAAGGTCAGTCCTTAGAAGGGTGCTTCACAGAGATCTCTGGATTGTAGGTCAGTAATGGGAAGGAATTTTAGAAACATATGTCAGTACTCATGGAAGCCTCAATAATAATAGTAATGATAATAATAATAATAATGATAATGGCATTTATTAAGCACTTACTGTGTGCAAAGCACTGTTCTAAGCGCTGGACTCAAGATAGCCTTCAGCTATTTGCTGATCTGCCTTAACTCCTATTATGATGGTAGAGACATTTAGAAGGTAAATTTTGAATCTTGCAATCGGTTACATTTTATTTAAAAGTATAGGACTGACTAATGAGGTGACTTGGTTAATTATGCATAGCTGCTACTTTAATACATTTGTACATCAACATGTGCTACGGCCCGCAGAAAGTATGAGCTAATGGGCCTAAGTAGTAGGTTTAATGTGAGAAATCATTTATGAAATCATTATGTTGAATTTAAGGTCAAATATTGTGATTTATTAGGCTCCATAATCACAATAAGGATTTTTTTCAAAGGGGACTTCAGAGTATAATGAGGAGAATGAAAATATGTATTTATGTAAATTATTTGATATTGTTTATATAATAAGAGAAGTGGCATGGCCTAGTGAAATGAGCACAGTCCTGGGAGTCAAAGGACCTGAGTTCTACTCCTATATCTGTCATGTATCTACTGTGTGACCTTGGCCAAGTCACTTCACTTCTCTGTGCCTGAGTTACCTCTTCTGTAAAATGGAGATTAAATCCTAAACCCTCCCATTAAACTGCAAACATATTTATTCTATTTTATTTTGTTAATATGTTTTGTTTTGTTGTCTGTCTTCCCCTTCTAGACTGTGAGCCCGCTGTTGGGTAGGGACTCTATATGTTGCCAACTTGTACTTCCCAAGCGCTTAGTACAGTGCTCTGCACACAGTAAGCTCTCAATAAATACAAATGAATGAATGAATGAATGTGGAACAGGGACTGTGTTCAGCCTGATTAACTTGTATCTACCCTAATGTTTAGAAGAGTGCTTTGCATATAGTAAGTGCTTAAAAAGTATTATTATTATTACTATATTTTTAGTGGTCTTCTTGGGTTTTGGAAATGCTTTAAACTGAATTATTTAAACCATATTTTAGAAGCTCTTTCTTGTGGTAAGGAATGGAAATACCTGGACATAGAGATAATACATACCAACTCAGAAAGTTCAGTGTACTTAAAAGAGTCAGCACATCAGCAGATGTACAGTTGTGCAGGAGATAAAGGATTTGGGGAGGCAAAGAGCTGGGGTGGTAATTCAGATGTGAACTCAATACTTAAATGTGACTTCCTCTAGGCATTTGCTTCTCTAAATAGGGGGAAAATGGACTTTTTTTGGTAAAACGTTCGGCAGTCTTACAGTGAATACATCTTAAGTAATAGTAGAATTTACTGAGCATCCAAATGGTGCGGTGCCCTCTGCTATGCACTTAGAAAATACCGGTGGAGCAGTTTTCTGGGGCCCAGAGAGGAGTAACTCCAGGGCTACCATGGGAAGAGTTTCTGGGGTAACTGAGGGGCAGAAGAGTAGTTTTAAAAGTGGCTATTTCCCACAGTAAGATCCTTGAGGGCAAGGATCATGTCTACCAACTCCATTTTATTATACTCTCCCAAACGCTTGGTACAGTGCTCTGCACACAGTAAATACCACTGACCAATAGAGTAAATTAATTTTAGGAAACATTAATTTCTTACGTTATTCCTCTTAGACATTACTATCTTTGATTCTCTAGGTAAAGTGATCCGTTTTTCATACTTACTGAGTGCCTACTGTCTTCAGAATGCTGAATTATGTGTAAGGTTGGATCCAGAAGATCTATAGGCTTGGAATTATGTAAAGCTAGAAGAAATACAGAGCCCTCTCCGAGTTTCCCCTTCTGAACCTAAACCAAATTCTTTGTGAGTTTCAAATTCTAGATTTCAAAACTGGACACTTAGACTGACCAAAGACAGACGATTATCACCATCTATCACATCTTTGATTAAACGGCATTATCAATTAGACATGATACTGTTGGAATAAGATGGATGCATTTGTTGAGCCCATAGTCATGGAAACGTTTCTTGTTAATTTACTACAATTAAAAATGTTATAGCTGTTACTTTACCCACAATATTATCACGGATTTGATTAAGCAAAGTAACAAGAAAAAAGTAATTTTTGCATTGAGAAAACTACTCTTTTACACCCATTGCCCATAAAACATTGATTTATTTTCAGCTGGTGGATTTATCTCCTAGATAATCAAATGGATTCTTTAAGCAGAGGTTTTTCTAGACCATTATTAGGAATTAAATGTGAAAACAAAATAAACCTCAATTAATGTGGAGAAATAGAGATGAAATGAGTAATCTTGTAGGACCTGAAATTGATTTAGTATTGAATTTGCTAAATAAGTGGACAAGATAAAAATATCCTCCAGCTAGTAAACTACCCACTTGAGTCTTTAAAATTCAAAATGTGTTAGTGGTCTGTTAGCAAGGTAAGTTTTTAACTACAATGTAACCAAGAATACATGGTTCTCCAGCAGTTACCATTTAAATCCATGTTATGTTAACATGGTTTGACATGGGATGGTTTAGCAGCCAATTAGTTTGAAGAACCTAAAAGCTGTTCATGAGGAGAGCAATTGGGGACTAGGTTAATCAAAAAAGAATTGAAAATAAGTGCCATAATAAAACTGTTAAAGTCTAATGGCATAATTCACTCTAGAGAAATGAAAATGGATTTTTATATTATGGCATTTATTAATTTCATGTTTCTTCATTCTAAGACAAATTACTGTGTAATTATAGTGAACATTATTGAAATAATTAGCAAATTGTCTGTCAGGTGCCCAAGGAAGATATTGGTAAATAATAAATGTCGGACATTAAATAGGTAAAATACCTATTTTCCTATGTGCAAAATACAGCAAGGATGTACTAAGAAACTTGACAAAGCAACTTTGTCTTGTAGTAGTGAATACTATTTCAAACTTAGAATGATTTAAGTTGTGCTTTAACCACATGTGGCTAGTAAGAATCTGATTAAAATGGTAGGATGCTGAAGGAATTGAACTGTGAACAGTCACAGGTTTGCTTTTCCATTAGTTCCAAAGCATGACAGCAGCCCACCATAGCTATGCATCTGAAAAATCTAGCTAATGAAAAAAATATTTAGAGATGAGTGTTTGCAACTTTTGCTTGCATTTTTCTCTCCTGCTGGGCTTGCCTCCTGGTCTTGGTAGGAGTGAAGAGCTATCTCTATTTAAATTTTCTGATCTGTGGCTTGAGGTGATTCTGTCTGCATTTCTGAGGCTCCCTGTGGCTTAGAACAACTAATAATGGAGATATCACTACCAAAACCTACCATTATGTCTAGATAATAGTAGTAATAATTATGATTATTGTCATGGTATTTGTTAAACACTTACTATGTGCCAGGCACTTCACTACGCGCTGGAGTGGATACGAGCAAATCGGGTTGGACACAGTTCCTGTCCCACGTTTGGCTCACAGTCTCAATCACCATTTTACAGCGAGGTAACTGAGGCACAGAGAAGTGAAATGACCTGCCTAGGGTCACACAGCAGACAGCTGTACAGCTATTTCATCCAACAGTATATGTGTAGATAGTACCAGGATCAAGAACATGTTTTCTAATCAATACTATGGTATTTGTCAAGCACTGTCCCAAGTGCTGGGGCAGATAGAACTAAATCAGGTCAGATACAGTCTCTGACCCACTTGAGGCTCACAGTCTGTAGGAGAGAGAACAATATTTAATCCCTATTTTGCAATTGAGGAAACTGAGGCCTTCCCCATTGGCCAGATGACCTCACTTATCATTTTCAAGTCTCATGAACAGCAAAGAAAAATAAATTAGTGACAGGAATTAGAAGTGAGGGGGCCTATTCTGACCCACTGGAACTAGTGTTTCTGTTTTCTTTGTCAATGTTCTGGAACCTGTTTATTAAAGCTGAACCACTGTTGACACCTTCTAGGTCTAGATGAGGGTAAAGATGAAGTGAAATCAAATATGAGCATCTACTAAATTTAACAAGGTCTTAGCTAGATGTGCTTATCGGAAAACAAGCCAAATTGACAAATGTCAACTTGATTGATTTGTTGGAAATGAACAAACCACCATTCACTTGCCAATGACCCCGTGATAAATTAGACTACAACTGTTGACAAAGTTCATGAGAGGAGTTCCTGAATGCCAAGACATAGACCACTTATCTTGATTCGATGATTGCTTGTAATTATTTTTCAGAACTTGAGTTCATCCCCCAGCAGGCTTCCTTTTGATCTTTTGGAAAGCCATTTTAAAGAAAAGGGGAATAAAAAGCATGCCAGGCATTAATGTAAATGATTATCTCCTGGTCGTTTCAAAAAGACAAACACAACAGAAGTTTGGAAAATAGTCTGAAGCAGGTCATGTATTGTCAATAATGGGAGGTGGACTGGGGAATCAAACTCCAGGAGGTGCTTTCCATTTGAGTTCTAGATCATAATAATAATAATAATGATAATGATGGCATTTGTTAAGCACTTACTATGTGCCAAGCACTGTTCAAAGCGCTAGGGAGGATACAAGGTAATCAGGTTGTCCCACATGGGGCTTAATCCCCATTTTCCAGATGATGTAACATAGGCACAGAGAAGTGAAGTGACTTTCCCAAAGTCACACAACTGACAAGTGACGGAGCCAGGATTAGAACCCATGACCTGACTCCAAAGCCTGGGCTCTTTCCACTGAGCCATGCTGCTTCTCTATGCAGAGTAAATACTAGCAGAAGATGCTATTTCTTTTCTCCTTAACTTGAGGTTCAAGTGATCAAATTTTCATTTGGGAAAAATGGTTTTCTTTGTAAATATATTCTCTTCATTAATCTGTATATTAATCCTTCTGTTCTATGGCCCTAGGAGACTGGGATCATCCCTCTTATAAGTTTCACATAATACCTCTGACAGCACAGGAATTTTGTAGAAACTGAAATAACTGAAATAATTTTCATGTATGGCACAGCTGAAGAATTTGATTTCCAAAATCCTGCCTCGCAAAAGTTCTTTACACAGGATTCAATCTTGGTGATTTTACCCTGTTTTCGAATCTATGAATTTATAATCATGGTAACTTGGAAGGGTGAGCCAGTAGACTGTTGGCTCCTAGAGAAGAGCTATCATGTCAATTAACTCTATCCTACAGCACTCTGCAAGGATTGTATCATGGTCTAGTTGAAAGAGCACAGAACTGGAAGTCAAAGGACCTGGGTTCTAATCCTGCTCTGCCCCTTGTCTGCTGGGTGACCATGGGCAAGTCAATCAATCAATCAATCAATCGTATTTATTGAGCGCTTACTATGTGCAGAGCACTGTACTAAGCGCTTGGGAAGTACAAATTGGCATCACATAGAGACAGTCCCTACCCAACAGTGGGCTACAATAAAGATAATGATGGTATTTCTTAACAACTTACTATGTGCCAAGCACCGTTCTAAGCACTGGGGGAGATACAAGGTAATTAGGTTGTCCCATGTGGGGCTCACAGTCTTAATCTCCATTTTACAGATGAGGCAGCTGAGGCACAGAGAAGTTAAATGACTTGCCCAAGGTCACACAGCTGACAAGTGGTGGAGCCGGGATTAGAACCCATGACCTCTGACTCCCAAGCCCAGGCTCTTTCCACTGAGCCACACTGCTTCTCTGGGCCCCAGTTACCTCATCTGCAAAATGGGGATTAAGACTATGAGCTTCGTGTGTCACAGGGACTGTATCCAACCTCTTTTTTTATTATTATTATTTTGGGGGGGGATATTTGCTAAGCACCTACTACCTACCAGGCACTGTACTAAGCACTGGGGTAGATACAAGCTAATCAGGTTGTACATAGTCCAGGTCCCACATTGGTCTCATGGTATTGTGAGCCCACTGTTGGGTAGGGACCGTCTCTATATGTTGCCAACTTGTACTTCCCAAGGGCTTAGTACAGTGCTCTGCACACAGTAAGCGCTCAGTAAATATGATTGAATGAATGAACAACTATTGAATTCCCATTTTACAAATGAGATAACTGAGGCACAGAATTCAAGTGACTTTCCCAAGGTCACACAGCAGGCAAGTGGCAGACCTGGGATTAGAATTCAGGTCCTCTGACTCTTAGACCTGTGGTCATTCCACTAGGCCATGCTGTTTTCCTTGTTAAATATATCTTGTCTCTCCTACTTAGACTTGGAGTCTCATGTGGGACAAGGACTTTGTCCCACCCAGTTATTTTGCATTAACCACAGTGCTTGGCACATAGTAAACATTTAACAAATACTACATTATTATAATTATGATTAGCTATGCTCCCACTCTTCTCCAGCTTTTACAACAGCAGTTACCACATGACAAACACTACCACGGCTGAGTTGTCCCTTGGAGGCCCAGTATAGAAGTTTCCTCTGTAGACAGACTATGTCTTCATAAATATTGATTATGGTGATCCAGCTGTGCTGCATAATCCTACCTATTAGAAGGAAGGATCAGTTCTTCTCATCCAAGTGGCTGGTAACCATGGCAATACGCTAACCTCCAGCGGCCAGCACTGCTCTGGCCCTGCCAATAAGGCCCCTGAGCTGGATTCCTCATCATCATCATCATCATCATTATCAATCGTATTTATTGAGCGCTTACTGTGTGCAGAGCACTGTACTAAGCACTTGGGAAGTACAAGTTGGCAACATATAGAGACAGTCCCTACCCAACAGTGGGCTCACAGTCTAAAAGGGGGAGACAGAGAACAAAACCAAACATACTAACAAAATGAAATAAATAGAATAGATATGTACAAGTAAAATAAATAAATAAATAAATAACTAGAGTAAATAAATAGATTCCTGGCATGGGTAGTGGAATTCCTGAGCCCAAAGCCCTGTCAATGGAGTTTCCAATGCCATTTTTATTCTCCTGATTCTTTTCTCTCCCCCAGTTCCTATCTCTTTCTTCTTCCATGCCTCTCACTTCTCTCCTTGGATTGTCTTTATTTTCTCTCCTTTTCTGTTTTCCTCATATTTTCTCTGCCTTTGTTTAGCTCAAGTCATCTATTTCTGTCTTCTGCCTTTTTGACTCATCTTCTCTCCCATTTTGAGCTCTGGAAATTATGGTTTCCCACCTATTACAGAGTTTACTAGATTGTAAACTCTTTGTGGACAGAGTTTTTTTTCCTTCTATTGTAGTCTTCCAGCACTTCATAGCATACACTGGAGGTAATTATTTGGTTCGAGGTACCAGCAGTCACAAGTAATGTTTAATTTACTTCAACTCAAGACTGTAAGGTCCTTCCAGGCAGGGAACATATTTATGGACTCATTCATTCACTCATTCAATCATATTTATTGAGCATTTACTGTGTGCAGAGCACTGTACTAAGCGCTTGGGAAGTACAAGTTGGCAACATATAGGGACGATCCCTACCCAACAGTGGGCTCACAGTCTAGAAGGGGGAGACAGAGAAGAAAACAAAACACATTAACAAAATAAAATAAATAGAATGAATATGTACAAATAAAATAAATAGAGTAATAAATAGGTACAAACATATATACATATATACAGATGCTGTGGGGAGGGGAAGGAGGCAAGGGGGGATGGGGAGGGGGAGGACGGGGAGAGGAAGGAGGGAGCTCAGTCTGGGAAGGCCTCCTGGAGGAGGTGAGCTCTCAGTAGGGCTTGAAGGGAGGAAGAGAGCTAGCTTGGTGGATGTGCGGAGGGAGGGCATTCCAGGCCAGGGGGATGACGTGGGTTGACTTCTGTACTCCTATGAACTCTTGTACTCCTCCAAGCACTTAGTAAAATCCTCTGTCCACAGTAAGCACTCAATAAATACGACTGATTAATTTGTGCCAGAGCTCAGTCCTGGGATCACTGCTTTTTCTCTTTCCTCTTTGTGTCAATCTGAATTGAACTTCCCAGGGACTCACTAAAGGACATTGTTCCATGCTTCATTCCACTCTTCAATGCCACCCCTTGCCATTTTCCCTAAAGCCTTTAATTGAGATAGCAGTTAATTCAAGGAGAAAATCTGAGAATCTGGGAGAGGTGAAGATATCCAGACTCCCAGTACCTCTCCTACTGAAAATTAAAACAGGGATAATTGTTGATCTCTGGACTCGGGTTTCAGCTAATTCTGGCCCTGAACATTCTCTACCCTTACCCTAGAATCCTAAGCCAGGAACATATACACCCTCCCATTCCCGTTTGATCAGTTTAGACACCAACTAAAACATTCTGGTTGGTCTATCTTTAACTACTGTGGCCACTGAGTCACTGTAGCAGATTCTTTTTAAGTCACTTATTCATAGCAATAGTCTTGTAGGCAGTCAAGTAAAGGCTCAAAGCCTTTGAAAGTAAGGAATTTTTACTTTAACAAGGAAAACATTAGCCCATTCATAATCACAAGTTCATAGTGGGATCTACTGCCACACTGGACTCTGCTTGTTCTCTTATACCTTATGCCACTGGATTATACCACCAAATCTCTAGCTTACATTCAAGATTTTAAATGATTATCCTTTGAAGACACATTTTGATTCATCACCTTTCCTGGATTAGCTCTTCCAGAGCTGAAATATGTTACTACGCAGCAAAGGTCAGTGGGGTTTCATCTTTGTTATTGTGAAGACAATGAGAGCCCCATCAGAGGCCTTATTTTGACACAGGGAGGAAGAGGAGGGGCCTGGCCTCACCTTCACCTCTTATAGTCCTAAAGGGGAGCCTGGATGCTTTTTCCCATGGTGTGGGGCACTGGTGAATACTGTAGGGATCCAAGGATATTATAAAATTCTGCTCCTGCTATCTCCAGGGAACTGGTCAGTATTTCTTGATCCAGATCCCATTGTCAAACTGGAGGAGTTCCTCCTTCATTTGTTCAAGGGAGAATTCACTGCAGGGGAGCCTGATGTTCTTCTAGATTCTAGGGGGCCTTAGTCTGGGCTGCCTCTAGGGTAAGACTGCTCTGAAATCTGTGGCCATTCAGGTGGTCCCAGTGTGACCAGAGAGCAAGGGAAAGCTGGTGACTTGAGCCAAGAGTGGTTCAGAGCGTAAAAGCAAGGGTGGGAAGGCAGCAGAAGCATTGGCACAGGCAAGTACCATCACTACACCATATTGCTTAGGAGAGGCATGGACCAAGGGATTTGAAGATGGAAGTCTGCACTTTCTCCACCCCAGTCCAAGATTGCCAGGTCCCTGGGCACAGACTTTACTCCAGCCATCTAGGAGATCCCGTGAGTCTCCGAGGCAGAACTTTCACCTCCACAAATGCTCTCTATCTTAAAAACTTTCAGGCAGCTTTGTTGTTTCGGATTTGATTTCCAAAACGTTTAAACTTGGGGAAGGTGAGATATACACACTAGAAAAGGAAGCAGAGTTTCATTCCTTTTTAGGGGAATTTAGATTTGCCAGCAAGAGTGTACAGAAGAAGGCTTTACTGTGGGTCTTTGAATTCATTACTGTAGAGAAGCAATTAGGTAAATAAATAGGTAACCAAGCAACAGTCAGTGCAGTTATCATAACTTTATGTAACATTAGTCATATTCTGCAGTAATAGGTTGTCTTCACTTGCCAGAATCTCAGTAATAGACTGCTTCCTTTTTATTAATTACTGTGCATTACCGCTTCCCATGCCACCAAGCTTTCCCTACCTCCCTTCCACCCGAATGAGTAGCTGAATGTCCATGGAAGCATACTGTTTCTGATATTGTATTTTCTATCTCATATCCTTCCAAAATTTATTCTAATCCCCCAGAAATGGTAAGTGGTCTGACGCTGTTAAGAGTTCTGCCACAGAAGTCAAACGGTTCAATGGTGAACCTTTAATTTTTAAAACGGAAGGTCTCTCAGAGCAAGAATGCCTTATCTACTATAATAATATAGAATGGATCTTTGGGTTACCAGTAATGCTTGATCTAAGTAAAGGCTTCTTACCAATCCAATATTTAGTGCTGAGGAGATGTGGTCTGGGGGAGTAGTGCTGAGGAGATGTGGTGTGATTATCTTGTACAGAACAGCTGTAATGACTATTATAGACATTAATATAGTGAATTTATACAATACTCACTGACTTCAGTTCCTATATATACACACAAGAAAAACCCCTAAAATTTGTTAGAGCCCAGTGGAACTTTAGCTATTAATCAGTGGTATTTGAGAGTACTGTACTAAGCATTTGAGAGTACAATACAGTTGGAAAACACAATCCCTTCCCTCAAGGAGCTTAGGGTAATGGGAACACAGACACTAAAGAAAATGTAATGGTAAGGGAAGGTAAGGGAAACAATCAAGTATAAGGATATATATATATATATACATATATACACACACACACACACATACACACATATATATGATTACTTAAGGGAAAGACTAAGTTCATAGGCAAGAAGCAGTAGGGTGAGGGATGAGTGTAGTCAGAGACGGCTTCCTGGAGGAGAGATTATTTCAGTAGGACTATGATGACGGGAAACCTTTTGTCTTTTCTGTGTGCCAGGCACTTTGATAAGTGCTGGCATAGATTAAAAACTTAACAGATCAGACACAATGATAAAGACCATGTGATCTAGGTGGGGGTCGACAGAGAAAGGAAATGGTAACAGTGACTTAGAAACCTCAACTAGCCAAGATGACAAGTGAGAGAAGTGATCTTGGAGGTGAGGGCTCTCGGACTGCCCACAGCCCTTGGGTATAAGTCACCCCAGCCTCCCCTAGATTGTGAAGGAAGTCACCTGACACAGGGGCTGCAGGACTGCTGAGCTGGGAAATGTTGGCCCAGGCAGCAGCAGCAAATAATAAGCCCTGATCTGGAGGGTTTCAAGCTGGGTGGGACTCAAATACTGGGCACCCATGGCTGGGAATGAGGCTTCTGAGGGCAGGAGGCAGAGGAGGCCATAGCTAAAGTACAGTAAGAGAGGCTGTGTGCTGCCCCTCGTCTTCCCACTGCCACTCCGACCTATGAGCAACCAGGAGGCAGGATGGTTTGAGGTGTGTGTCACCTTGCTCCAGAGTTGTAGTGGAGAAGAAAGTAGTGGAAGAAGAGAGTAGGTTATGGAGAATCTTTTCCTGATTCCCCACTTCCCCTCCAGTTGATCTGGCTTTTGTACAAAGCACAGAATAGTGGATAGGGCATAGGCTGGGAGACAAAAGGACATGGGTTCTAATCCCAGCTCTGTCATTAGTCTGATGAGTGACCCTGGGCAAGTAACTTCACTTCTCTGGGCCTCAGATTCCTCCTCTGTAAAATGAGGATTAAGACTATGCGCCTCACGTGGGATGGGGACTGTGCCCAAACTGATTTGCTTGTATCCACTCCAGCACTTAGTATAGTGCCTGGAACACAGTAAGCACTTAACAAATACTCCAATTATTATTATCATTATTATTATTATTATCATCACTACTGCTTATAGGTATGTCATCTAATGAACATTGGCTAGATGATTATAATGATGGTGGACATGGAGGTGATAAGGGTGATAAACGTTGCAATGGAAATTCACACGTTCAGCACATTCAATATTTGGAATATTTCTATGTTTGAGAAAGACAAGAATTGGCCTGATTAGTGAAGGTAGGGACCATCTCTATATGTTGCCAACTTGTACTTCCCAAGTGCTTAGTACAGTGCTCTGCACACAGTAAGCGCTCAATAAATATGATTGAATGAATGAATAAATGAATCTTGTATCTCCCCCAGTACTTAGTAAAGTGCATGGCACACGTTAAGTGCTTAAGAAATACCACAATCAATAGTGCTCTTATTTTAATTCTCAAATCAATTTTGCACATAATGCTTCCCAATGCCCTCAAATAGAAAATATAACCCTTTCTCTGGCTTCAGTCACCAAAATTAGACTAGTAAAGGAAAATATTTCAACTGAATGCCCTATTTTATAGGTTGCTATGAATTGTAATTGTTCTGGAACGATTGTAGGGGTTCAACTATAAGCACAGACACTTTGGATCTTGGTTTCCCTCATATGGTTTTTCTTTACCACAGTCAAATTTTGATTTTTTTCCCTCTTCCTATTCTTTTACCAATTCCAGTCTACTGTGGTCCAGAGAGGAGAAGGATTCAAGCTCAATATAATTTTTAATTTATGACCTACAACGTCTATTCACAAAGGTTTTGAAGTCTAATATGAATTATGCATCTCTGCATCATCATAGTGATGGAAATACAGAATGATTGGAGCTTAGCATCTCCCCAGGAAAGACTGTAGGAGAGCAACATTCCTCCTTAGTCTCATGAAGTACAATATACTAGCAAGGAGATAGAGCAGTCTAGCACCAATAAAGATGTTTCATTTGGCACACAGAACCGAATGCGGTCTCTAGAGAGGAAAGGGTGTTGTGTTACACATTTCCACTTCCTCAGAAAGTCAGCGATCACTTTAGATATGGTCCCTGAGGGAAGGCACAGTGAAGGAAAATTGATTGTAATCTACTGGATAAGCTACTAAAAGGGATAGGGGAAGGAGAATCAATCTCTTATTTTCATCATGTTGATTGAAGGCTGGGGTATCCACTATGAAGAGGTCAAAGCCACAAAGATCATCACATTTATTATATTGAGTGCTTACTGTGTGCAGAACACTGAACTAAGCCCTTGGGAGAGTACAACAGAGTGGTTAATCAATCAGTGGTGTTTATTGAGCTTACTGCATGCAGAGCGCTGTACAAAGTGCTTGGGCTTGTGACGGCGTTGGTGTACATATTCCCAGACCACAACAAGCTGAAATTCATTCGACTGTAAATTATGATGCAGTGGCTACAGCACGGGCCTGGGACTCAGAAGTTCATGAGTTCTACTCAATCAATCCATCAATCAATCGTATTTATTGAGCGCTTACTGTTTGCAGAGCACTGTACTAAGCGCTTGGGAAGTACAAGTCGGCAACACATAGAGACAGTCCCTACCCAACAGTGGGCTCACAGTCTAATCCTGGTTCCAGGGAAGCAGCGTGGCTCAGTGGAAAGGGCACGGGCTTTGGAGTCAGAGGTCACGGGTTTGAATTCCGACTCAGCCACATGTCTGCTATGTGACCTTGGGCAAGTTACTTAACTTCACTGAGCCTCAGTTACCTCATCTGTAAAATGGGGATTAAGATTGTGAGCCCCACGTGGGACAACTTGATCACCTTGTATCCCCCCCCCCCCCAGCGCTAAGAACAGTGCTCTGCACATAGTAAGCACTTAATAAATGCCATTTAAAAAAAACAAAAAACATTCATCTGTTGTGGGGCCTTAGGCAAGTCACTTCACAGTATGGCTCAGTGGAAAGGGCATGGGCTTTGGAGTCAGAGGTCATGGGTTCAAATCCCAGCTCTGCCATGTGTCTGCTGTGTGACTTTGAGCAAGTCACTTCACTTCTCTGTGCCTCAGTTACCTCATCTGTAAAATGGGGATTAAGACTGTGAGCCCCATGTGGGACAACCTGATCACCTTGTAACCTCCCCAGCGCTTAGAATAGTGCTTTGCACATAGTAAGCACTTAATAAATGCCATTATTATTATTATTATTATTATTAGTGGGCAGGGAATGTCTCTACCAACTCTGTCATATTGTAGTTTTGCAAGGGCTTAGTACAGTGCTCTGCAAACAGAAAATGCTTAACAAATACAATTGATTATATAAGAATTAGAGCAGAACAATTTCTAAAATCATCAAAAACAATTCTTCAGGAAGCAGTATTGATAAAGTCTTTTCATTCTGTCCACTATTGTCAGAGAGATAATTACTGAGTTTGCTTCTTAGCAACTTTTCATTTAAATGTTGCCCAATATGATGAATACATTCGGGTATATTGCTGTGTTATAACACCGCACCTTCTGGTTGCTTTGGATGTTTACAAGGTGAGGCTATTATCATTCCAGTCACCCTTAAATGAAGTGAAAATATGTACTGAGTACATTTTTTTCAAGGAGTTCTGGGTATAATCTTTAACTTCTTACCACATATGCACTTATTTATACCAATGCTTACCATTCATGTGTATATATGCACTCATTTATTTTGAAAGCTCTGGTTTTAAATATTTTCTGTTCGTCAACCCAGGTACGGTGTAAGCTCCTTGAGGGTGGGAAACATATGACTTTGCACATAGTAAGCGCTTAACAAATACCATCATCATCATATCACTTCTTTATACTTCCCTAGTGCTTGGTACAATGCACTGAAACAAGTACCTGCTCATAAATATTACTACTACAGCTGCAAGGAAGAGAACACTCATATAGGTCAGGACAAAAGAAATTTTAAATTTAGCAGCCACGAAATTGTTGTTTAGAAATCTCCTAGCTCTGGAGTCTGTACCCACCTTATAAAAGAAACTTAAATGCACATACCACTACCAATACTACCAATCCAGTACAAAAGTAAGGAGAAATTTTAGTTTCATTTGAACACAACGAATTATACAATCAATGTAATCAATCCATTGCATTTATTGAGTACTTTCTTCGGGCAAAATTCTGTACTAAGCGCTTGGGAGAGTTCAGAACAGTGCTTGGCACATAGTAAGTGCTTAGCAAATGCCATTATTATTATTATTATTATTATTATTAAAGAGGTGATATATTAATACTTTTTAAAATTTAAATAAAAAGTATGTTTGCATGAGGTGGGGAAGTATGCTGATGAAGAAGCATGGCTCAGAGAAGCTGCGTGGCTCAGACGAAAGAGCCCGGGCTTGGGAGTCAGAGGTCATGGGTTCAAATTCCGTCTCTGCCGCTTGTCAGCTGTGTGACTTTGGGCAAGTCACTTCACTCCTCTGGGCCTCAGTTACCTCATCTGTAAAATGGGGATGAAGACTGTGAGCCCCATGTGGGACAATCTAATCACCTTGTATCCTCCCCAGTGCTTAGAACAGTGTTTTGCACATAGTAAGCGCTTAACAAATGCCATTATCATTATTATTATTCAAAAGATAGTAGATACGTTCCCTGTCCACAACGGGCTTACGGTCTAGAGTCTAAATGCAAGCTATACAAATAGAGCTCCTTTGTATTGTACTCTCTCCTAAGTGCTTAGTACCATGTTCTGCACATAGTAAGTGCTCAGTGAATTCCAGTGATTGATTAATGGCCCAGGAAGTATATGCCAATCAGCATCAATGTGGTAACAAAGCCGCCAAAAATGTAAATAAACAAATGCAGCACAACTAGTTAACTGCTTCTATATACAGCTGGTATTGTTTCATTACATACTACTCATTCAACTATAGAACCTGCCCCCAGTATTGCTCATTGACAAATATAAAGCCCTCTAGGAACATTAATCTAGATGATTCCTATTTACAGAAAATGTGGGAGGGAATTCCACAATTTGGTTGGCTTGGCAACATATTCACTAACCACATCTCTTAGTCAAGACTGGATGGGAAGACAAGTACAGAACTATTTTTGAATATTAAAAATAAAACTGTAACTAAGGGGCCTCATCAAAAACAGAAAGACAGCAAAGCATGCAGATGTCTGACCCAACCATCCTTTAGAAGCATTTCTATTCTGCCCCGTAGACAATGATAGACAGTTTCAACTTTTTTTTCTTTCGTGAGGCATAATTGTTCATTAAATGACAGGAGCCTTAAACGTTCATTCCGAGTTTAGCAAAAATTACTGAAAATGAACACACTGTTTAAAATGGGATTGGAATACTAGTTCGTTGTTCATTGTTAATTAAAAGATGACGGTAAGCATATTTCTCTTAAATGGGGGAAATTTTATTTGACAGGATTTCCACTTTGGTACACACTCTTACCTCATTATTAACTCCAATACTGAGAATACCTTTAATTCCACAATATCATCCAGATATTTTTTTTTCATTTCTTCCCCCGCCCCCTTTTTTTTTTAGAATTTCAAAGTAGGCCAGATTTTAAACTAATGCAATATTTTGGAATTACTCTGTCCTCATTCATGCTAGGATGGAAGTCCCATACCCAATTTTCTTCTCCTCACCTCTCTCTAGGAGCATCCCATCTCAGCTCCTCCTGAGGGCTCTCTGGGGAACCAGGGGACTACGGACAAATACACCATGGGGCTACATTCACAGACCCCATTTTAGTTGCTATAAATTTGTCAAGGCAGAATTTTAAGTGCACTCCTGGGAGTGTAGCATTACCAATGAGCAGCAGTCACTAACTAGAGTCATGCTATTAATAACACTTTGATATTAAAATGATGGACTCTGGCCCCTTGTTGCAACACCTCAGAGGCCCCTATGAGCATTTAGAAATCAGTGGTTGTTCCCATGCATAGATCCTGAGCCAGAAGAATAGACTCAATTTGGGTTAAAATAAATGTTAGCATAAGCCATAAATTCACTTCAAAATAAAAGAAAAAGATAGGGTTTATGGAGCAGAAATACCAGGCAGTCATTATTATCCCATTATCCAACTGACCTGTTTCCAACCTTTAAAATTAAAACTATTTTTGGAACATTCTAAATATAGGCTCAATTTGAACTTTCATTCTTCTCCTTAATTTGAATACATGAAACGTTTTAATCAATGTATTTTTAATTATTTGACTTCCTAAACATCTTTCAAAATTATTCATAAATATTTTTCCTGAAAGTCATAATGGCCAAGCTTCAAAGACTTTCATCTTGAAGCTCACTCAACTCACACAGCGTAGAGATATGTAGTGAGTAAAAGATTACTTCCAAAGATGCAGTTCGATTTCAAACTCCTTATTCAGAGTTTTCATTCTTGATTCAAAGAACGTAGTGAGGTATCCGAAGTCCTACTTCTTTTCTTGCTGAAGCTTTTTCTCAGCAAAGCAAGAAAATTAATATGGTTCAATTGTCATGCATGATAGGTGGGGGAAAAAACATCAAACGAGTTGGAAGCAATCAATCGTTATGCTGCATGAATTTTGAGCTATGCTATGTAAAGCAGAAATGTAGCTGGGAGAACATAACGGCCAACTCCTATGTAGATGGCACAGAAGCAAATGCAATTTGAAAACAAATATGAGTAGCATATTTTTCACCTGTTTACACCCATTACAACTATCAATCATATTTATTGAATGCTTACTGTGTGAAAAGTACTGTACTAATTGCTTCAAGTAGTACAGTATAGTGTTGGTAGACATGCTCCCTGTCTACAATGAGGATACAGCTTAGAAAGGGAGACAGATGGTAAAATAAATTATGGATATGGACCCAAGTGCTGTTGGTCTGGCTCAGTGGAAAAAGCCCAGTCTTGGGAGTCAGAGGTCATGGGTTCTAATCCTGGCTCCACCACTTGTCGGCTGTGTGACCTTGGGCAAGTCACTTCTCTGGGCCTCAGTTCCCTCATCTGTCAAATGGGGATGAAGACTGTGAGCCCCACGTGGGACAACCTGATTACCTTGTATCTACCCCAGTGCTTAGAACAGTGCTTGACACATAGTAAGCACTTAACAAATACCATTATTGGTATTGCTATTATTATTAATATTATTATTATCTCAACTACTATGTTAGATTTTTGTCGGGATCATTTTCAGGGTGCTTCTGTAATTCGCTCCCTACCCTTGAGTATAGATCACGAGTATGGGGCTCATTTGCCAGAGGACTAAGTCTGGAGTTGACTATAGTCCTGTTGAGCTCAGAATCAATTAAACATCCCCACTTCAGAGGCATAACTCTTGGAATCTCTAAATTGTCAAGGAAAAGTTTGTAGAGGAGGTTACTTCACTTGATGGTGTACAATTCAATGATCCAGGTCGAAAAAGTCACAAGCTCAACACCACAAGAAAACTGATATAAAGAAGAAGAATCAAGTACAGAAATTGAAGTATCATATTTAATGTGCTTTGCCCATCTCTAAAGCATTTTGTTCTTCTTCATAAAAAAGTCATTGCAAACATATCTGTATCGGGAATTAGAGTATTGGTTAAAATTATTTTTAGGGAGTTCTTTGATCTACCATGCCCTTAAGTTAGATAGTAAATTTATTTTACCTTTCTTTGGGCTGATTTCTACTGATCACGCCTTACAAACTCAGTAATTACATTCATTCAATCATATTTATTGAGCACTTACTGTGTGCAGAGCACTATACTAAGTGCCTGGTAGAGTACAATGCAACAATAAAGACACATTCCCTGCCTATAATGCATATGGCTACTGTAATATTTTGATTGCCATTTGAATACGACACACATTAAGAAGTGTGGCTTACTGGAAAAAGAATGATTATAATGGAGTAAAGTTCTTACTATGTACTAAGTACTGGGATAGGTATAATCAGATTGGACACAGTCGATGTCCTGCATGGCACTCACAATCTAAGAGAGAGAATGGGGTTTTTAAAAAGAGTTGTGTAGAGGTCTAATCCAGTGATAGGCAACAGGAGCAGTGAGGAAAGATTAAATGTGGCATCTATCTAGAATAATGAATACGAAAGAGCACCGACTTCAGACTGGAGGACAGGAAGGAATGGCAATCTGTAGATTAAAGATTCACTCTTCTGCCTGAGAGTAATAGTGATCTTGTCTGAAAGTCACTAGGGAAGAGGGGAACCTGGTTCTTCCCACAGCAGAACAGCTGGTGGTTTCAGCCTGCTGGAGTTCCAAGCTCAAGATCATCACTCTGGGATGACATGCCAGAGAAGCAGTGTTGCTCAGTGGTTAGAGCACAGGCTTGGGAATCAGAGGTCATGGGTTCTAATCCCAGCTCCGCCACTTGTCAACTACGTGATTTTGGGCAAGTCACTTAACTTCTCTGTGCCTCAGTTACCTCATCTGTAAAATGGGGATTTAGACTGTGAGCACCATGTGGGACAACCTGAGAGATACCCTGTATCTCCTTCAGTGCTTAGAACAGTGCTTGGCACATAGGAAGCGCTTAAAAAATACCATCACTATTATTATTCTTATCTCACAGAGCATAGGCTTGGGAGTCAGAGAACCTGGGTTCTAATCTAATAAGCTCTTAGTACAGAGCACTGCACACAGTAAGCACTCAATCAATTCCACTAATTGATTCTAATCCGGGCTCTGCCACTTGTCTGCTGTGTGACCTTGGGCAAGTCACTTAACTTCTCTGTGCAACTCTTCCCTCATGTGCAAAATGGGGACTGAGTACCTGTTCTCCCTCCTACTAAGACTGAGAGTCGCAGGTGGGATCTGGCTATCTATCCCAGCGCTTAGAACAATGCTTGACACATAGTAAGCACTTCAAAAATAGCATTATTGTTACTGATCTGGCTTCCTCTGGTGAGAATACAAGGCCTCCTTGGACATTCCTGCCACCTTCTGGTCTAAGACGGCAACTTTCTCTCTGTTTAGCAAATAATAATAATAAAAATCTGTTTAGCAAGATTTGTATTATTATTATTTGCTTATTTTATTCATGGTATTTGTTAATGATATGTACTGAGTACTTTCTATGTGCAGAGAACAGAACTAAGTGCTTGGGATAGTACCATACAACAAAGTTGGTAGACATGTTCCCTGCCCACAACAAGTTTATGGATTAGAGAGAGGTGTTTATCAATCAATCAATCAATCAATCAATCAATCGTATTTATTGAGCACTTACTGTGTGCAGAGCACTGTACTAAGTACTTTGGGAAGTACAAGGCAGCAACACATAGATACAGTCCCTACCCAACAGCGGGCTATTATGTGTCATGCACTGCTCTACATTGTGGCGAGGATAGTTTTGGCCTATAAACCAGGTTGCAGAAAGGCAACTCATTGTCATCATTGTTATCATGATTATTGTTAGTAATAATATTTATTAAGAACTTACTATGTTTCACACACAGTTTAAGTGCTGGGGTAGCTACAAGTTAATCAGGCTGGACACAGTCCCTGTCCCGCATGGGATACAGAGTCTAACTATGACTATTATATTCCTATTTTACAGATGAGAAGTGGCATGGCACAGTGGACAGAGAATGAGCCCACCACCACCACCACTCCGCCACTTGTCTTCTGTGTGACCTTGGGCAAGTCATTTCACTTCTCTGGGCCTCAGTTACCTCATCTGTAAAATGGGGATTGAGACTGTGAGCCCCACATGGGACAGGGACTGTGTCCAACTCAATCTGCTTGTAACCACCCCAGTCCTTAGTACTGTGCCTGGCACATAGTTAAGGGCTTAGCAAATACTGTAATAATAATGAGAAAACTGAGGCACAGGAAAGATAAGTGACTTACCAAAGGTCATATAGCAGGCAACTGGCAGAGCAGGGATTATTAGAACCCAGGTCCTCTGATTCCCAGGCTTGTGCACAAATACTACTTCAAGATTTGGTTCAAAAGATACCAAAGGTAAAATGCAATCAATCATATAAAAAGGAGTTTTTCTCTTAGTAAGTTTCATTCAAAGTTTATTCATTTCCAAAATACTATACAGCATTTCCTTATCAGTTCCCCTATGCAGAGAAATTAGGATGCTTTATTCAGTTTTTCTGTTAATCTGCTGAAGAGAATAGATTTGCACCATGATGTGCAAGATCAGTGACACAAATCTGTAAAAATTACAGGCATCAATCTAGTAAGGAAGTTGTAGGTCTTAACATTTGTTCAAGTTTGAATCCTCTGAGATAAAACACTTGAAAAATCATAAGTAGTTTTATTTAGAGAAGCAAGCGTGGTTTAGGGGAAAGAGGGTGGGCCTGTTAGTCAGAGGACCTGGGGACTGTATATGTTGCCAATTTGTACTTCCCAAGCGCTTAGTACAGTGCTCTGCACATAGTAAGCGCTCAATAAATACGATTGATGATGATTCCAATCCTGACTCTACCACTTGCTTGCTGTGTGACCTTGGACAAATCAATTAACATCTCTGAACCTCAGTTTCCTCAACTATAAAATGAGGATTTCATACTTGTTCTCCTTCCCACTTAGACTGTGAGCCCCATGTGGAAAAGGGACTGTGTCCAACTTGATTAACTTGTATTCATTCAAGTGCTTAAACTAATAATAATCATAATCATAATAATAATGGTATTTGTTAAGTGCTTACTGTGTGCCAGGCATGGTACTAAGTGCTGGGGTGGATATCAGCAAATTGGGTTGGACACAGTCCCTGTCCCACCTGGGGCTCAGAGTCTCAATCCTCATTTTACAGATGAGGTAACTGAGGCCCAGAGAGGTAAAGCGACTGGCCCAAGGTCACACAGGAGAAAAGTGGTGGTGTTAGGATTAGAACCTGTGACCTCCTGACTCATAGGGCCAGTGTGTGACACATAGTAAGTGAACAAATATAAAAAATTAGTATTAGAACCAGCTAAAACTAAGATAAGGGAAAAGATTGGAATTTCTCCACAGAGTTTAAGCTTGCAGAGTTTAAGCTTAAGCTACAAGCTTAGAAGAAGAAGCTTTGAAGAATAAGGGTTTCTTCTTCAACCCTGAAGAAAAAGGGTTGAAGTAGATATATTTGATATTTAAGCTTTGGATTCATGCTGCAACTAAGACTTGACATTATGATGACCCTGAGGGGACCTTCCCATTTTCTTTTTGGTTAGGATTTTGTGATGTCTGAATGCCTTTATTTTGTAGTCATGGGATTGAGGCCTCAAGGGAGACATTTAAACTCCTAAGATGGTTTGGTGATTTCCTCAGCTACCCACAAAAACCCAGCCAATCCTTAAAACAGTTTCTAGCTATAAACATTTATTGTTTTAACTCAGGGTTTAAAATTTAGGTTACAGTTACCCTGAAAGACTTCATTTATTGCTGTTTTTCCAGAAGTATACACATGCACACAATTCTCATGACTTTTATTGCCTTTTTCCTCTCACCTTCCCAAGAAATCCATACAATTCTTTTGACTCTGCCAATATTTTTTACCAGCAGGATATATTCATTCAATCGTATTTATTGAACGCTTACTGTATGCAGAGCATCTGAATGTCTACCTCAACCTCTTTATCCAAACTCAAGTTGGTAGGAAATACCATTAGTAAGTTAAAAGACTCAGCCCACTAAATCCTTACAGGTAGAAATCATTTTACCATGTCCTTGATATTCGTCCAAAGAAACATTTATAACCTAGAGAATAGAGCTTGCAGAGGGATAGATAGAAGGAGGGTTAGAGAAGCAGAATGACCTCATGGAAAGAGCACACAGGACTGGGAGCCGGAGGACCTGGGTTCTAATCCTGACTCTATAATAGGAAACAAATATCTCCTCTTCCTCCTATTTAGACTGTGAGCATCATGTAAGACAGGAACTATCTCCAACTTGATTATCTTGTATTAACCCAGTGTTTAGTGCAGCACTTAGCATGTAGTAATCCTTTAAAATATTATTATTATTGTAAAAACTAGGGGAAAGTGTCTTGGGGGTTCATTCCTAAGAATTAACTATCACAATGTCCTGACTAGCAACTTCAAACTTAAGATTCAGTAAAATGTTCTTTTAAAGTTTTTTTGAAGTCCTTAGATGAAGGCTTCTTGATTGAATGAAAAGAGATTGCTCTATGATTCAGAGATCTGAAGTCTATTCCCAACTCTGTTGTTAGCTTCATATGCTACTCCTCTGTTGCCACTTTTTTTCAGGGAGAAAAGTCCGCCACTTTCTATCTTGAGATACTGTGAAGATTGGCTATGTGGAGCATTTGTTCCATTGCAAGAAAAATGTTACCGAATCAAGTTATACAGATTATTATGAGTACTGGAATATTTAGTTCAGGGGACAATTAAATTTCATTATGTTCTCCTTGAAATGTTCCATTTAACCAAGGGCTTCCTGTACAGCAATGTAGCGTCCAATAACAGTGGAAATCAATGGACTTCATCTTTGTTGCAGGGCACAGATACTACCAGCTAAAACTAAGATAAGGGAAAAGATTGGAATAATAGTAGGTAATAAGAAGTACTTAGTTGGCAAGAGTAATGGAAGTCAGATTTAGAATATGCTTCTGGTCCTTTCAAATACTCTTACAACTTAAACTATATACAATTTAACAATCATCAATGACAGTCTCTGAAAATGTCTTTATAGAGTATCTATTTGCCAATGATTGTGTTGTGGATTCCAACAGGCAAAAAAGAGATAAATGCGATCAAAACTTTTTACAGAATCTGTAAAGACTGAGTGTATGTACAAACCACACATACAACTGAAGATTTAAACTTGGTTTATAAGAAGTTGAATGCTGGCACAGAATTATGCTTGCACACTATCTAATATTCGCCAGTAGAGAATGAAGATTGTGTATAGCTCACCTTAGCACTCATGAAGTTATAATCACCTGTAACACTTTTTGTATATAACTTACATTACTATTTAAACATTTACTCCTCCACATCTTTTAGACTGTGAGCCCACTGTTGGGTAGGGACTGTCTCTATATGTTGCCAATTTGTACTTCCCAAGCGCTTAGTACAGTGCTCTGAACACAGTAAGTGCTCAATAAATACGATTGATGATTTCCATCTTTCCTTAAATCATTTTGAACCACCTCTCATATTCGATTACTAGTTGCTTGAGGGCAGGGATGGTGTCTTCTAACTCTATTGAACTATCCCAAACACTTGGTACAGTGCCCAGCAGTAGATGTATGATTCAATTGTATTGCTTGACTAGTTGTCCTATATTTTGGAAGATTACTAATGGTGAGATATTAACCATATGTGTGATGAGGCTGGAAAGACTGATGGGTAACAAATATTCTGTCCATATTGTTTGTATGTATGGTTTGGGTTACTCATGAAGGGCCTATGCCAAACTTGAAAAAGCCTGAGCTCAAGCAGAGAAAATCCTCTCCCACTTGTTGCTGTCTGGGCTGGTATCTCTGCAACCATGGTCCCTCTTGGCCTATCATAGTGCTCGAGACTATTCTTCACTCCTTAAATTGTTCATTTTGTGCCCCTGACATGTGAGGGCCCCATTTCAGTTGAGAAGCAGCTTGGCTCAGTGGAAAGAGTACGGGCTTTTGAGTCACAGGTCACGGGTTCAAATACTGGCTCTGCCAATTGTCAGCTGTGTGACTTTGGGCAAGTCACTTAACATCTCTGTGCCTCAGTTGCCTCATCTGTAAAATGGGGATTAAGACTGTGAGCCCCCGTGGGACAACCTGATCACCTTGTAACCTCCCCAGTGCTTAGAACAGTGCTTTGCACATAGTAAGTGCTTAATAAATGCCATTATTATTATTATTATTACTGTATTCATTCATTCATTCATTAAATCATATTTATTGAGCGCTTACGGTGTGCAGAGCACTACACTTAGTGCTTGGTAAGTACAAATTGGCAACATATAGAGACGATCCCTACCCAACAACGGGCTCACAGTCTAGAAATGGTACTTGTTAGGTGCTTACTATGTGCCAAGCACTGTTCCAAGCGCTGTGGGGGTGGGGATACAAAGTGATCAAGTTGTCCCACATGGGGCTCACTGTCTTAATCCCCATTTTACCAATGTGGTAACTGAGGCCCAGAGACGTTAAGTGACTTCCCCAAAGTCATACAGCTGAGAAGTGGAGGAACCAGGATTAGAACCCACAACCTCTGACTCCCAAGCCTGGGCTCTTCCCACTGAGCCATGCTACTTCTCTAAATATATATATAATGTATATAAATGCTCTGTCATTTAGGTGCCATGGTTGTGGCTCTTAGAGTGAGTTCATATATATACACATATATAGTATATAATATTTCCATATATAATTGTTTTCTGTCATTATGATATCTATGGGCCAAGCGCTGGAGTAGATACAAGAAAGTCAGATCAGGCACAGTTCCTCATGGAGTTCACAGTCTAAACAGTAGGACTTAATCCCCATTTTACAGATGAGAAAACAGAAGCACAGAGAGGGTAAATGATTTGCCCCAGGTCACCCAGAAAGCAAGTGGCAGAGCTAAGATTAGAACCCACTTCTTCAGATTCCCAGGCCCGTGCTCTTTGCTCAAGGCAACACTGCTTCTAGTGAACAGCATCTTGACTTAGTGGATGAAGCACGGACCTGGGAGTAAAATGACCTGGGTTCTAATCCTGGCTTCATACATGTCTGTTGTGTGACCCAGGACAAGTCACTTAACTTCTCTGTGCCTCAGTTACCTCATCTGTAAAAAAATGGGGATTAAGAGTGTGAGCCCAACAGGGGAGAAGAATTGATTCCAATCTGATTAGCTTGTATCTATCCCAGTGATTAGAACAGTGTTTGGCACATGGAGCTTAACAAGTACTACAATTATTCTTATTATGATAATAATATATGATATGATAATAATTATTATCATATATGATAATAATATCCTTATTGTATACAGCCCAGTGATATAGAAATGTGAAAAATTTACCAACAGTTTTACAGATGAAAAAACTGAAGCAAAGCTGGCAGGTGACTAGTAGAAGTAGCAGATCAGAGGGCAGGATTAGAATAACAATTTTCTCAGAATGACTTCTCAAGGGTCTAGATTCTGTTAATAACAGTGCAAGGAGTTCCTCATGACCCATTGTCCACACACTAAAAAACTAACCCAGTTGGTCTACGGGAATCATTGTATTAAATGTAAGCATTAGTGCTGGCCTCAGGAAAGCAATCCCGGATCATGAACACAGAGTCCAGCTGCCCTGTAACTGAAATGATGGTCCCGCAAATTAGAATTCTCTAATGCATTGCAGTCCTGGATCCAGAGAGGCATACATCCTGGCACCAAACTGCAGATTCATAACTTTATTCACAGACCCTTTAGGGATGCTGAGAGAGAGCGAGAGAAAGAAAGCCAAAAATTAAATACCAGCAATTCCAATTTGCAACATTATTGTTATTGCCGTTATGCTCTCCCACTTAGACTGTGAGCCCGTGTGAGTCAGAAAGAGTATCTGACCTGATTAGCTTGTATCTACCCCAGTGCTTAAAACACTACTTGACATTAACAGATGCTATTATTATCATTCTTTTTTTCCCCAACCCCACCATGGGTTGCTCTTTAATACTTGAAGTTTGCTCTGGCACAGTTAAAGACCCCAGAAATGTGTGAAGTATGTTTTTGAACTTGCATTCTTCAACCTGAGCATACTTAATAGGATGTTAAGCAGTTGGGACAATCCAACTGCCAAGGACTGAGACAGTGTGTCATATTTTTAAATAAGGAAAGAACTGCAGGAATTGGCAGGCTAATGTGCAATATAGGTGATTATGAACCTAGACTTAAAATTATTTTCAATAGTGTTACTCTTAGTATTCTTGTGAAGAAATTAAGAAAAGAGAATTTCTTTTATTCTCTATAAGTGGAAAATAATTTCTCTTATTTACCTCGATAGGTACAATACTGAGAACTGAGTTGGGTCTCCTCTCTGTAGCCCAAGTTGAATGTTGCCTGAATGAGGAAAATCATTAGTCAAACTCACGATCATGAGTAAACTTCAATCAATTAATTGTATTTATTGAGTGCTTGCTATGGGCAGAGCACTGTACTAAGCACTTGGGAGATTACGATATAACAAAGTTGATAGACATGTTCCCTGTTCCCAAGGAGCTTACAATCCAGTCTCTTTAACCTTGTTTTAAATACTTTTGTCTCCCCTAAAAATGAGTTATTAGGAAATGATCCATTTCAGTTGCAGAGATAAGATTTGTTTCTGAATTTCTCTTGATTCCTTGGCAGCTTCAAAGATGATCACACTGTAGGCATTACTCATTTTGTACTCCATGTAAGCTCTGGGATATAGCACAGATGGCCAGTTTTGAAATGGATTTAGTCAGTCTTTCACAAAATGAAAAGATGCTTCTCTAAGATATTGCTCAGTTTCACAGAATCAATGTGTTCTCCACACTACTTGTGTGAATTCCATAGTTCTTTCCAAGAAGCTGAGAGTACGTTCATGTCCATGAAACTAGCTCTGACTCGTTAAGGGCAGAGAATGTATCTGTTATAGTGTACTCTCCCAAGTGTTTAGGACAGTGCTCTGCACACAGTAAGCACTCAATGAATACGATTGATTCTAACTTTACTAAACTGATTTTTTCTGTAATACGAGATGGGTTTTTTTAAGAGTATTACTGTAATAGAATGTAACCATTTTGGAGCCTTATTAATGCCTCCAGTTTATGACCTGGTGGATTTCTATTAACTATTAGGTCTGAAGCCCATGTTCACTTGGTTTTTAGAGGGCATCCACTACCACCAATCCATCGATGGCATTTTGTGAGCATTTACTGTGTGCAGAGCTCTGAACTCAGTGCTATGGAAAGTACAAAATTATAGAATTGGAAAACACAATCCCTGCCCACAATGAGTTTACTAAGCAACTTTCAGTGGTGCTATTGAACCAGCATTGCTAAACCTGCTGAGGGCCTTGTATTCATTCATTCAATCATATTAATTGAGCACTTACTGTGTGCAGAGCACTACACTAAGCACTTGGGTGAGTACAATATAACAATAAACAGACACATTCCCTGCCCACAATGTGCTTACAGTCTAGAGGGGGAATTGTCTATGGCCCCTAGGCATAACCCCACTTTTAGCCAATAGTTTAAACCTCCTAAAAATCATTTTCACTGAGGTGGCTGGAAGTTCCTCTCCTCCAAGTTGCCCCCATCCTCTCCAACTAAGTGCTTCAAGAAAATTCTAAGAGGAGCGCATCCCACAACATTACCCCACATTATAGGACCTTTAAGGATCCCCTGAGAGCATGGAGAGCAGAAGCTGCACAACAAGAAGGTAAAGATCAGTTCTTTTTATGGCCAAGAGTTTCTCCAGAGCCAGTCTAAGTTCTGCATCCCGCATATAAGGGATTCAAACTGATGGAAGTAGAGAAGGAGCTGAATTCTACCTCAAGTCTTCAGTGTCTCTCTCAACTCACTGAGAGATAAAGTGGTAAGGCCTAGAGATATGGAAACAAAGGAAAAAATAAAGTTCTAGTCTACCGTTCCAGAGTGGGGAGTGTCACTGGTGTAGTCCTTCTTGGATTCAAGCCATTGAGTGATCACTGTGAACCCTAGACTGTAAACTCCTTGTGGGGAGGATCATAATAATAATTGTGGTATTTGTTAAGCATTTACTATGTGCCAGGTACTGGACTAAGCCCTGAGGTGGATACAAGTAAATCAGGTTGACACAGTCCCTGTCCCATATGGGGCTCACGGCCTCATTCCCCATTTTAAAGATGAAGGAACTGAGGCACAGAGAAGCGAAGTGACTTGACCAAGGTCACAACAGCAGACAAGTGGCAGAGACTATTAGAACCCATGACCTTCTGATTCCCAGGCCTTTGCTCTAGCCACCACGCCATGCTGCTTCCCATCTACCCAGTCTACTGAACTGTACTCTCCCAAGCACTTGGCACAAGTGTTCAATAAATAATAATAATGGCATTTATTAAGCGCTTACTATGTGCAAAGCACTGTTCTAAGCGCTGGGGGATACAAGGTGATCAGGTTGTCCCACGTGGGGCTCACAGTCTTAATCCCATTTTACAGATGAGGGAACTGAGGCACAGAGAAGTTAAGTGGCTTGCCCAAGGCCCCACAGCTGACAAGTGGCGGAGCCGGGATTCGAACCCATGACCTCTGACTCCAAAGCCCGTGCTCTTTCCACTGAGCCACGCTGCCACTGATTAATTGAGCAATCGGTAGGAAAGCTGAGTTACAGCGAGAGTCCTCTGAAACTGGATGAACATCTGACACTAACATCGTCCATCCCAAGATGTCATCAGTTCATAGCTCATTCAGGAGTGAGACATGCTATTTTTTTAAATGAAGTGTGTGTTTCCCCAGCACTGCCAAGAGATGCATGACCTTTCCGTCCACCTTGAAGAAAGGCAGGCAGACGGCTGGCTTCCTAGCATGGCAACCTTGAGAAAGTAATTCTGTAGCTGCCGTCAGCTCTAGGCAGGCAATGTGCCTCAGAATTTCACACTGCTCTGCTTTCTGCATCATCTCTTGGTGCAGTTACTTGATTGTTCTCACTGAGGCAGCTTGGAAATACCCAGGCAGTCTTGAATTACTTCACACAAACCAGAGTTTCCACCCCCACTCTCTGTAATTTCCAGCTTGAAGGGATTCTTGGCTGTTTTATTTTGGATTGTTGACAATGGCATTGAATGCTTAATAATGATAGCTTTGCTTGTTTAGGTAATGTAATTTGGTCAATAAGAAAGAAAGACATTCTGGAAAGGTGAAGGCTGAGAGGAGGCATGAGTGTAGTTTGAAAAATCATGAAAGGCTTGGGCAGGGAAAATACATAATTGTTGCTAACCAAATCCCACAGTGCCAGGATCTGGGTCCCTGTTGAGGCTTAAAGTGGTAGATTTAAGTCAAACAAATGGGCATCCTTTTTTCCACAAAGTCATGGTGTATGGGATTCATTACTACAGGAAGTTATAGAGGTGGAAAATATGAATAGACTCCTGCCCCATCTGCAATAGGGATGCCAAAATCAAATATTAGTATTGAATCAAATATTAGTATTGTTGAGAATAGGGAATAATTGTTTTGTAAAACTGCTTCTAAAATGATCGTTCTTGGGTAATTGGGCAAACACAAGGCTCTCTGTTCAAAAGTCGAATTAGCTTCATCATTCCCTTGGGACATTCAAGGTGATACTTTTAATAATAATAATAATAATGGTATTTGTTAAACGCTTACTATGTGCAAAGCACTGTTCTAAGTGCAGGGGGGAATACAAGGTAATCAGGTTGTCCTAAGTGGGGCTCACAGTCATAATCCCCATTTTACAGTTGAGGTAACAAGCACAGAGAAGTTAAGTGACTTGCCCAAAGTCACACAGCTGACAAGTGGCAGACCCGGAACTAGAACCCATGCCCTCTGACTCCCAAGCCTGTGCTCTTTCCACTGAGCCACATAAGCTCCTTATCATGAAGGCTACTGGAATGGTTAGAGTGACTGCCGTTCTCTGCCTGAGTTGTATGCATGGCAGCTATCTTTAGTTTTATTGTTATGTGGATTGACAACTTGACCCTCAAAATAAACGAATAATTTCAAAATATTTAATTTTTTTTGTTTACGCACCGGAAAGCTTTTCCCCTTTCCTTGCCCATAGCTTCATATGGAATAATGGAGTCATTTAATTTGGGGGAGACCAAGGCTTCTCTCTCTTCAGGGCTAGGCCATCAGGCAGCCTGAGACAGGGGCCAAGCTCAGCTCTCTCCTTCCTCCCCTTCTTCCCAGTGGGTCTGAGAGCCAGAGTGGGCTTCCACCCGCTTGCCTGGGAAATTCCCTTCCTTCATATCTGACAGGGCACTGCTTTCCCCACCTTCAAAGCCCTTCTGAAATCATCCCTCATTCAGGGGGTCTTCCAGTCAATCCATCAAAGGCATTTAAATGCTTACTGTGTGCAGAGCACTGTACTAAGCTCTTGGGAGAGTAATAATAATAATAATAATGGCATTTATTAAGCACTTACAATGTGCATAGCACTATTCTAAGAGCTGGGGAGGTTACAAGTTGATCAGGCTGTCCCTCGGGGGGCTCACAGTCTTAATCCCCATTTTACAGATGAGGTAACTGAGACACAGAGAAGTTAAATGACTTGCCTAAAATCACACAGCTGACAACTGGTGGAGCTGGGGTTTGTATTCATATTCCTGCCCACAAGGTTAATCAGAGATTCCCTGATTAGTTTATCTTTTCCTTTTTATTTATTGTATTTGTTAAGTGCTTACTATGTGCCAGGCACTGTACTAAGTCCTGAGGTAGATACAAGATAATCAGGTTCGACACAGTCCATGACCCACATGGAGCTCACCGTCCTAATTCCCATTTTACAGATGAGGTCACTGAAGCATAGAGAATTGAATTGACTTACCCATGGCCCAACAGCAGACAAGTGGAAAAGGTAAGATTAGAACCCAGGTCCTCAGAGTTTCAAGCCCTTGTTCTATCCACTAGGCCATGCTGCTTCTCTTTCCTCCCATTACTACTACTACTACTAATAATAATGGTATTTGTTAAGCGATTACTATGTGCAAAGCACTGTTCTAAGCGCTTGGAGGTTACAAGGTGATCAGGTTGTCCTACAGGGGGCTCACAGTTTTAATCCCCATTTTCCATATGAGGTAACTGAGGCACAGAGAATTCATTCATTCAATCATATTTATTGAGCGCTTACTGTGTGCAGAGCACTGTATAAGTGCTTGGGAAGTACAAGTTGGCAACATATAGAGACAGTCCCTACCCAACAGTGGGCTCACAGTCTAGAAGAAGTTAAGTGACTTACCCAAAGTCACACAGCTGACAGTTGGTGGAGCCAGGATTCGAACCCATGACCTCTGACTCCAAAACCCATGCTTTCTACTAAGCCACGCTGCTTCTCCTAACATTTTCTCCTTTTCCTGCTTCTCCTTACATTTTCCAACTAAGATCTTAGGTAGTTACAACTCCTTGTAGCACTTATATACCTGTTACATAATCTATTATTTCCCCCTATATATGATATACTAGATTGTAGATTCCTTGAGGGCAGGGATCTTGTCTATTCTGCTGTATTCTCCCAAGTGTTTTGCACACAATAGGTCTTCAGTGAATACTAATAATGATGGTATTTCTTAAGCACTTTCTATGTGCCAAGCACTGTTCAAAGTGCTGGGGTAGATACAACTCCTTGTAGCACTTATATACCTGTTATATAATCTATTATTTCCTCCTATATATGATATATTAGATTGTAGATTACTTGAGGGCAGGGATCTTGTCTATTCTGCTGTATTCTCCCAAGTGTTTTGCACACAATAGGTCCTCAGTGAATACTAATAATGATGGTATTTCTTAAGAGCTTTCTATGTGCCAAGCACTGAGCCCACTGTTGGGTAGGGACTGTCTCTATATGTTGCCAACTTGTACTTCCCAAGTGCTTAGTACAGTGTTCTGCACACAGTAAGTGCTCAATAAATACGATTGATTGATTGATTGATTGATTGATTGATTCAAAGCGCTGGGGTAGATACAAGGTAATCAGGTTGTCCCATGTGGGGCTCACAGTCTTAATCCCCAGTTTACAGATGAGGTGACTGAGGCACACAGAAGTTAAGTGGTTTGCCCAAGGGCACACAGCAGGTAAGTGGCAGAGCCAGAATTAGAACCCACAACCTCTGACCCCCAAGCCCGTGCTCTTTACACTAAGCCACACTGCTTGTTGGGGGCAATCGCAGAGCAGGGCTAGAGGTGCATGGAGTCTGAGCGGGGACAGATTGTGAGCTCAAACTAGAAGGGCCCAAAGGAAAAAAGAGCTGGAGCTTGTCTCCAAGAACAACATACACAGGATGAAGGACTGAGAATACCCTGCAGATCATTCTCAAGCGCTTAGTACAGTGCTCTGCACACAGTAAGCGCTCAATAAATATGATTGAATGAATTCTTGAGAATAGTAAATCAATCAGTGGTTACCCAGTGAAATAAGGGATCTGGACACAGGTGCTCAAATAAATTTCTACTTCTCCGGAAATTCATTCATTCATTCATCCAATCGTATTTATTGAGCGCTTACTGTGTGCAGAGCATTGTACTAAGCACTTGGGAAGTACAAGTTGGGAACATATAGAGACGATCCCTACCCAACAGTGGGCTCACAGTCTAGAAGGGGGAGACAGAGAACAGAACAAAACATACTAACAAAATAAAATAAATATAATAAATATGTACAAATAAAATAGAGTAATAAATATGTATGAATGTATATACATATATACTAAGCACTTCTCAGCTGTGTGACTTTGGGCAAGTCATTTCACTTCTCTAGGCCTCAGTTACCTCATCTTAAAATAGGTATTAAGAGTGGGAGCCCCATATGGGACAACCTGATTACCTTGTACCTATCCCAGCGCTTAGAACAGTGCCTGGCACATAGTAAGCGCTTAACAAATACCATCATCATTCATTCATCTGAAAAGGCTGATGCGGGACTCATCCTCTGGCTCAGCATGGAGAGAGCATCTTCCAAAGTCATAGAGACAGACTGCCATTCCAGAGAGCGGCATAGAGATGACCGTGTCCCTGAGGCACGGCCCCAAGGAACAAGTGAAATGACTGTAAATTGCTGTGACGAGTCAGCCAGGGGGATGGGAAACTATTGACTCTAAATCTGAAGGAAAGTGAGGTAATGTCAACTGGAAACAGGGGGTGAGACAAAGGGGATGCAGGAAAAGATTTAAGGATGCACTGAAGGGAGCCCTCATATGATGCGGCAACATTGCTGGAAACTGGGAGACAATAACATTTATCGAGCATTTACTTGGTGCAGAGCACTGTACTAAGCACTTGAAAGAGTACAACAAAGTTGGCAGAAATGATCCCTGCCCACGAGGAGCTGCAGCATGGCCCAGTGGAAAGAGCATGGGTGCCTGGATTCTATTCACAGCTGTGCCACTTGTCTGCTAGGTGACCTTGGGCCACTCACTTCATGTCCCTGCCTCAGTAACTTCATCTGCAAAATGGGGATTAAAACTGTGAGCCCTATGAGGGACAGGGACCGTGTCCAAGCATTTATCTCGTGTCAACCCCAGCACTTGGAACAGTGCCTGGCACATACCAAGCACTTTAGAGATACCACAATTATCCATTATTATTATTATTATTACTATAGAGGGAGAAAGACATTAAAATAAATTACAGATAAGTAAATTGGTGCTGTGGGACTTGAGGGTGGGGTGAATAAGGGATGCAAATCCAAGTGGAGTGATGCAGAAGGGAGAGGGAGTAGGGAAAATGGAGGCTTAGTCAGGGAAGGCTTTATGGAAGAGATGTGATTTTAATAAGGCTTTGAAGGAAGGGAAACTGAATGCCTGTCAGATATGAAGGAGGAGGGAGTTCCATGCCAGAGGGAAGATGTGGGCAAGGGGCTGGCAGTGAGACAGACGAGATTGAGGTGCAGTGAGTAGGTTGGTGTTAGAGGAGCTGAGTGCACGGGACTGGTTTTTGCTTGACACCAAAAATGGGAGCCTTTCAGCGCTCACGTCCCTGCCTCATTGAAGTGAAAAAAAAAAATAAGACAATGACAGCAGGAGCTAGCATGGAGCACACTAATCCAAAAAGCAGCAGCTCTTTGTCAGCAAGAGATCTAGGAGGATTGTCAGACAAAAAGGCAAAGGCGAACATGACATCAGACCCTACAAAGTGTAAACACAGTAGCTCAGTGCTGGACAGTCTTTATTCATGTCTTTTCAGTCAATTTGCTCCTGTAAAGGGAGTAACTAGTCAACGTTTTTCAGAGAGAGGAAAGGAAATGAAGAAGGTGGCTGAGAAGAGGGAGTTGTTTGAGCCAAGGTATATGTTATCTGTGGCAAAACCAGCACATTATCTCAAAGTGAAAATGTACTCCAAAATTATTGGCATTAATACTAATTGTGGCATTCAGTTAAGTACTACTCTGAGCCAAGCACTGTACTAAGTGGCGGGATAGATAAAGGATAAACAAGTGGGCTCTCCTATGAATCAACACCTTATTGTGGCAGGAGAATTTGCATAGGTTGATGGAGGTTAGCGTTGTGCCACACAGGGCTACTCATAATGGAAAGGTCTAAGCCAAAGTGTCGGACAAAGTTGATTCACCTGTGCTGGGCAGCAGCGGCCTAGAAAAAAGTCAAAGGCAGATGATCAAGTGATCAAAACATTGATCAAAGACAATGGCAGAGACTCAAGTTTTTACTGGGTGAAAGAAGGCAATAGAAAACCACTTTTGTATCTTCACCAAGAAAACTGTATGATTACAGTACAGAATGACCTTATGACAGAATGACCCTATGGAATGTTCTGAAGAGTCGGGATGGGTAGGAAAAGACAGCGGCATTTAAAAAAGAATCAAGTGGTACAGAATCCCTACCCAGATGACCTTGGGCGAGTCACTTCACTTCTCTGTGCCTCAGTTACCTCATCTGTAAAATGAGCAATTAAGATTGTGAGTTCTACATGGGACATGGACTGTGTCGAACACAATTAGCTTGTATCTGCTTAGTTAGTACAGTTCCAGGCATATAGTAAGCTCCTAACAGATAGCATAAAAAATAGGTCTCACAGTCCAACTAGGAGGGAGAATAGTGATGGAGTAAAACTGAGCAACATTATCATAATAGAATACTAAGTAAGGAGCACTATACCAAAGGATTCTTGAATTTGCAGAGTAGATACTGACCTTATTGGGCTCTAATCTGAAGCCAATAATCACTTTCTGGCATGCTATACTCTGGCCATCTGCTCCAGTGGAACAGAGCCCACTCCGAAGGGGCATACCACTTTGCCAATTTCAAGAAGCATCAACTGAAATAGATTTAGCTTGAGCGCTCCCAGAACACAGAAAATGACACCTTCTGTGCAAGACTTCCTGAAGGCAGGAAATCCCAAATTAGAAACACATTCTTCATCGCAGAAGATCACATCTCCGCTGACACGGGCAGGTCTTGAATTTGAATGATGCCTTTATCGTCTTTGCCACTTCAGAATCTGCTTTGAGGATAGCCATTCTGCTCCAAGTGGAGGAATGGAGAATAATGCCTTGAGCAGGGAGTGCAGCTGGCTTACTTGTTCTCTGGAAATTTGATTCTTCTCTTCAAATGTCTGATTTCAGACAAGGCAAGACCTAGAAGAGTGGGAACTAGGGGACAGGTCTTGTGAGGCCCCCTCCCCATGTGATCTGTGATGCATCTGATAATAATAATTAATAACTATGGTAGTTTTTAAGCGCTTACTATGTACCAGCACTGTTCTAAGCACTGGGGTAGATGCAAGGTAATCAGGTTGTCCCGCATGGGGCTCACAGTCTTAATCCCCATTTTACATAAGGAGAAGCAGCGTGGCTCAGTGGAAAGAGCACGGGATTAGGAGTATAAGGAGATATACATAAATATAAGTGCTCAGGATAGTGCTTTCCACTGATTGACTGATAAGCATGATGGGGTAACAAAATCCTTCACCTTGTAACCTCCCCAGTGCTTAAAACAGTGCTTTGCACATAGTAAGTGCTTAATAAATGCCATTATTAAGAGGCACGGATTTACATGTGAACATGCTGAAGAAGGGAGGGAAAATTTGTTGTGGAAATGTTGGGGAAGTCTTGCCAGATGAGATGTGATTTTATTAGCGTTTTGAAGATGGAGCATGTTGGATAAAAATGGGGAGGGATTTCCAAACAGAAGGGAGGGTATGAGGAAGGGGTCAATAGCAAGAGGGAGGAAATCGAAGCACGGTAACTGTATGTCTTTTTTTATGGTATTTATTGAACACCTACCATGCCAGACACTGTACTAAGTGCTGGGGTAGATACAAATTAATCAGGTTGGACGCAGTCCCTGCCTGACCTGTGGCTCACAATCTTAATCCCGGTTTTACAGTTAAGGAAACTGAGGCATGGAGAAGTAAAGTGACTTGGACAAGGTCACAGCAGGCAAGTGGCAGAGCTGGGCTTAGAACTCAGGTCCTTCTGAAGTCCAGGACCGAACTCTATCCACTCTATCCACTGCTCCTCTTGAATAAGCCCTTAGTACAGTGCTCTGCACACAGTAAGCACTCAATAAATATTATCAAATGAATGAATGAATGAATGAAAGACTCCGATTTTCTTAATAAATATTACTACTATTCATTCATTCATCCAATTGTATTTATTGAGCTAAACTGAGTTAATTTATTGAGTTAATTGATTGAGTTTCTAGACCGTGAGCCCACTGTTGGGTAGGGACTGTCTCCATATGTTGCCAACTTGTACTTCCCAAGTGCTTAGTACAGTGCTCTGCACACAGTAAGTGCTCAATAAATACGACTGATTGATTGATTGATTGATTGAGCAATTACTGTGTGCAGAGCACTGTACTAAGCGCTTGGTGTTACTATTATTACTATTGATACTTCAAAAACAATAATTACTGTGTACTAAGTGCTTGGTGTTACTATTATTACTATTGATACTTCAAAAACAATAATTACTGTGTCTGTTTTTTGTTATATTGTACTCTCCCAAGAGCTTAATACAGTGCTCTGCACACAGTAAGCGCTCAATAAATAAAATTGAATGAACAGTGCTACTACTATCAAAAGTCACAGGAAAACCCTGTATCATTTAAAATCTATAGGAAATCCCCATCATTTGTTCTTACATACAACCATTACTAAAACACCCAGCTCCGAAAAGTGGAAATAGCCTTAATTCTTTTTGGAGTTTTCCTGTAGAGTTGAAAAGTCTATTATCCACTGGTCTATACAAAGTCTCTCGAATAATGTGAGACACAAAGGACATAGTTTTAGTGCCCTCTCGTGGAAATCCCCTATCAAGCAAAAGAAATAGATAATATGTAAAAAAAAAAAAGATATTAACCCTCAAATATCACCAGAGTTAATCAATCAATCATATTTATTGAGTCCTCACTGAGTTCAGGGCACTGTACTAAGTGCTTGTAAGAGTGCAACACAACAGTCTAACCGACACATTCCTTGTCCACAATGAGCTTACAGTCTAGTGGGTGAAGATGGGAGGACTGGGATGTTGGCTTGTAAAATAAGAGCCTTTTTTCTCTGTGAAATACCAGGACTTCGACATCATTTTGGATTTACCAAGCTCACTTGGGGACCAGTGGAATGATTGTTAATGGCCTGGCCCCTCCCCACAGCACCTGTATTCATTCATTCAACCGTATTTCTAGACTGGGAGCCCACTGTTGGGTAGGGACCGTCTCAATATGTTGCCAACTTGTACTTCCCAAGCGCTTAGTACAGTGCTCTGCACACAGTAAGCTCTCAATAAATACGACTGAATGAATGAATGAATTTATCGAGCACTTACTGTGTGCAGAGCATTTCCAGACTGTTAGCCCGTTGTTGGGTAGGGACCGTCTCTATACATTGCCAACTTGTCCTTCCCAAGCGCTTAGTACAGTGCTCTGCACACAGTAAGCGCTCAATAAATACGATTGAATGAATGAATAAATATGACTGATTAACCGCATTCTTCCAACTGTTTAGTACAGTCTGTTGGGTAGGGACCGTCTCTGTGTGTTGCCGACTTGTACTTCCCAAGTGCTTAGTACAGTGTTCTGCACACAGTAAGCGCTCAATAAATACGATTGAATGAATGAATAAATATGACTGATTAACCGCATTCTTCCAACTGCTTAGTACAGTCTGTTGGGTAGGGACCGTCTCTATGTGTTGCCGACTTGTACTTCCCAAGTGCTTAGTACAGTGTTCTGCACACAGTAAGCGCTCAATAAATACGATTGAATGAATGAATGAACACTCAATTCCTTAAAAGTATTTTGTTCATTGCTTATAGTAAAAGTATTCATTACAGAAGTGCTTAGTATAGTGCTCTGCACATAGTAAGCACCAATAAATACAATTGAATGAATGAATGAATGAACTGAATGGAGGTATGTTTTTTCCTAAGCACTAGATCTAAATTTATCTTGCTGTTCTAGTAGTTTCTCCAGAAACTCAAATCCTAGCAGGAACATGCCCAAAAAGCGATTAAAATAATTGAGACAGAATGTGTAAAGTTGTTGTTGACTCAGTTGACAGCAGGGCAAGGAGATATCAAGACCTAATGGATAATGGAACTGGGAGTCAGGAAACCTGGGTTCTAAACCTAACTCTACCACTCATCTACTGTGTGTCCTTGAGCAGATCACTTGACCACTCTGTTCCATTCCCTTAACTGAAGAAATGTGTATAAGATCCCTAATCTCTCTCCTCTATAGACTGTGACAGGAACCAAGGATGCACTGAAGGGAGCCCTGAAATGATGAGACAACACTGCTGAAAACTGGGAGACAATAACATTTCTCGAGCATTTCCTTTGTGCAGAGCACTGTACTAAGCACTTGGAAGAGTACAACAAAGTTGGTAGAAATGATCCCTGCCCACGAGGAGCTGCAGCATGGCCCAGTGGAAAGAGCATGGGCGCCTGGATTCTATTCACAGCTGTGCCACTTGTCTCCTAGGTGACCTTGGGCCACTCACTTCATGTCTCTGCCTCAGTTACTTCATCTGCAAAATGGGGATTAAGACTATGAAGGACAGGAACTGTGTCCAAGCCGTTTGTCTTGTTCTAACCCCAGCGTTTAGAACAGTGCCTGACACATCCCAAGCACTCTACTGATATCACATGGATGATATTCTGATCCGTCTATCTTGGTGTCTACCCAGAGTTCATCACAGTGCTTGGGAACAGAGTAAGCAACTGATAAATACTACAAAAATGATCAGGGAGCTGGATATTTTTAAAATTATATCAAATATTAGCTAAAATGAAATCTGGAAGGTCAGAAATGTAATATCCACTTTTTTATGATATCTGTTAAGTGTTTACTATGTGTCAAGCACTGTTCTAAATGCTGGGGTAGATACGAGTATATCAGGTTGGACATAGTTCCTGCCCCACATGGGGCTCACAGACTAAAGAGAAGGGATTAGGATTTAATCCCCATTTTATTGTTGAGGAAGCTGAGGTACAGAAAAGTGAAGTGACTTGCCTAAGGTCACACAGCAAGCAATTGGCAGAGCTGTGATTAGAACCCAGGTCCTCTGACTCTCAGGCCTATTTTCTTTCCATTAGGCCAGGGACTGTGTTCAATCTGATTAACTTGTATCTACTCCAGCATTTAGAACAGTGCTTCTAGACTGTGAGCCCGTTGTTGGGTAGGGACCGTCTCTATATGTTGCCAACTTGTACTTCCCAAGCGCTTAGTGCAGTGCTCTGCACACAGAAAGTGCTCAATAAATACGATTGAATGAATGAATGCTTCACACATTACAAGTACCATTATTATTATCATCATTATTACAAAATTATATAAGGAAAGCTAATAGATGAGACTCTAGAAGCAATGAAGACAGCTTAAAAATAAACTTTGCCATTTAATTCACTCAGGCATACTGACACAAATACCCGCCTACAGGAAATATCTCAAAGATAAGCCTTCTTCTCAGACAGCAGAATAAGCTATTTTCCATGATCCACCCCACTGGCTTTCATTCAAGAAAGCACTGTATTCACAGAAAGTACAGAACTAATTAAACATGTGGGAGATGGACACAGCAAACTAAAACCTGTTAAATCCTGGACCCATATTTAAACAGCATGAAGACAGTAAATATTTAATTAGTTTTATCTAAGGGGTGTCAAATTCGTGTCTTTCAAGATTTCCTCATCAGGGTAGAACAAGTTACTGTAATTACCTGTGAAATCTTGCAGAGGGCAATTGTCAAGGATGCTTAAATTACCTTGGGTTTGATGACTCTGCTCTCGAAAAATCATCAATCCTGGCCACTCTCATTCCAAGCCATTTCTACGCTTGTTCAATTTAGAAGTGTCAGCACATGCCTTGCTGTCTTTGACCCTTTGGAATTTCCTCCCACCAGCTGTAAAAATTGCCCTGAGGGAGAACTAATTATCAGAAATCCTCTTTCTTCTCTCTCGATCTCTCCCTCCCTCCCTCTCTCTCTCTCTATTCTACCAGCTGCTTGGCCACTGACTGCTGTCATGCACCGACTCCTATTTGGGCTGAATGGGTTTACCCCCACCATTCAATGACACCAAAAAGCTGTCACTTCAACACATTCACTCAGACACACACATTCACTAATTTAGGAGACAGTGTTCAGTGGAGTTCCAAGACATAATCCTTGCCCTTATGTAGCTTAAAATCTAATGGGGGAGACAGGTAGAATAACTAGTTTTAATTAGGAGGAAAAACAGCTACAAATGGTTCCAATAAGAGAAGGGACAGATGGATATGTGCCTAAATGGTAGTGTATCCAATGGAAAATCAAAAATTATCCTAGAGGTGGGTGCAGAAGTTTACTTTGCCATGGCTGCTGTAGCTTGGTGAGAGAGTTGAACAAGATAGAATGAGTAGACTGTATGCATGAAGCAAAGAAAGGATTAGTTATAATCAACAAAATCTGCAACATTCATTCATTCATTCCATCGTATTTATTGAGCGCTTACTGTTTGCAGAGCACTGTACTAAGCGCTTGGGAAGTACAAGTTGGCAACATATAGAGACGGTCCCTACCCAACATACAATCTTGAAAGGAGAAAGTTGTTCAACCATAACTCTACATGCTAGTCCCAGAACTCTATATGCTAGCTTTTATATAGAAAACTGTCATGGCATTTTAAAATCAAAAATCCTTATCCTTGTTGGATTTTATTGTGACGTTCACATGAGAAGTAAACCAGTAGCAACAAAACACGGAGAATTTATACCTTCCTGTCCTTCCAACTCTCAGACGTCCTATCCGTGACTTGGGAAGAATGCAATGCTTTATAATTCTCCAACGTAACATACTTTTATGTGGTTTTTTTTCCTTGTTTGGTTTTCCGGTGTTATTTTTCACTACTCAGTCGACTTTATTCTTAATTGGGCCTTAATTTTTGGTTAATGAATGACATGAGACCCATTTGGTTTGATGCAATTTTGGCTATGGTACACTAGAGGGAGGGCTTGCTTTATAACTACATTTTTATTCTGCTCCTTCAGGAAAGAAATTTCCAAACAGAAGTGATTTGACATGGACTTGAATGGAGGCAGCCCAGGGTTCTAGAAAGCCCATCTCTAAAAGAGAAGTAATGTGAATATCTATACAAATCAGGGGTAAAGACTGTTCTTTCCCTATGAACCTCTGAGTCTATTAAAAAAGAAATGACAATTTGACTCCAGGTTGCCCAATTTGAAGAGTAGATAGTCCTTTTAATGACCTGATTTATGTTTTTTAAAAGTCAGCTTTATTTAAAATTCAAGTTTGGAGTCTGATCATTAATGACCAGTCTAGTGGCTCTCTCTTCTATGTGTTGATCCATGCAGCACTGAGTCCTTGTGGCAGACACTCACAATATCTAGACTGTTAGCCCGCTGTTGGGTAGGGACCGTCTCTATATGTTGCCAACTTGTACTTCCCAAGCGCTTAGTACAGTGCTCTGCACACAGTAAGTGCTCAATAAATACAATTGAAAGGATGAATATGTTGACAACTTGTACTTCCCAAGTGCTTAGTACAGTGCTCTGCACACAGTAAGTGCTCAATAAATACGATTGAATGAATTAATTAATTAATGAATGACCAGTCTAGTGGCTCTCTCTCCCATGCATTGATCCGTGCAGCAGAGTCCCTGTGGCAGACACTCACAATATCTAGACTGTGAGCCCACTGTTGGGTAGGGATCGTCTCTATATGTTGCAAACTTGTACTTCCCAAGAGTTTAGTACAGTGCTCTGCACACAGTAAGTGCCATCACCTCGCCCCCTCCTACCTCACCTCCCTTCTCTCCTTCTCCAGCCCAGCCCGGACCCTCCGCTCCTCTGCCGCTAATCTCCTCACTGTACCTCGTTCTCGCCTGTCCCGCCATCGACCCCCGGCCCACGTCATCCCCCGGGCCTGGAATGCCCTCCCTCTGCCCCTCCGCCAAGCTAGCTCTCTTCCTCCCTTCAAGGCCCTGCTGAGAGCTCACCTCCTCCAGGAGGCCTTCCCAGACTGAGCCCCTTCCTTCCTCTCCCCCTTGTCCCCCTCTCCATCCCCCCATCTTACCTCCTTCCCTTCCCCACAGCACCTGTATATATGTATACATGGTTGTACATATTTATTACTCTATTTATTTATTTATTTATTTTACTTGTACATTTCTATCCTATTTATTTTATTTTGTTGGTATGTTTGGTTTTGTTCTCTGTCTCCCCCTTTTAGACTGTGAGCCCACTGCTGGGTAGGGACTGTCTCTTTGTGTTGCCAATTTGTACTTCCCAAGCGCTTAGTACAGTGCTCTGCACATAGTAAGCGCTCAATAAATACGATTGATTGATTGATTGATTGATTGCTCAATAAATACAACTGAATGAATGAATGAATGAATGACCAGTCTAATGGCTTTCCTATGTGTTTATCTTCTAGACTGTGAGCCCACTGTTGGGTAGGGACCGTCTCTATATGTTGCCAACTTGTACTTCCCAAGTGCTTAGTACAGTACTCTGCACACAGTAAGCGCCCAATAATCACGATTGAATGAATGAATATCTTTGAGATGCCATAGATCTTGAGAACAGCTCTTTTACACACTTAAGGGCTGCTCATTCATTTTAAAACAAGCGAGATTACTGAGGATATTAAATTTGGCATGTTTTGAAGTGGGATAGTTTGAAAGTAGGATGTTGAGATGGATATGTCCTATGGTTTTACTCTTTGACGCCACCACTAAATTTGACAGCCATGAGAGTAAATAGCTTGTTCTATTTTTTGACTTCTGGCATTATTTCTAAACTCAGTATAAACTTTCTCTTGGATTTTATGATCCCCAAATTATTTAAAGGCTTGGGGAGAACTATTTTTATTTTTTACAAAACTTATATAATTGAATATAAACTGAAAGTTTGGAGTTACTGAGTCACTTGAAGGAAATGGATCGCACTCACAAACCAAAAGCAAAACAAAAAAATAACAACATTTAGCACCGTTTTCCCTGGTGGATAGATTTCACTTCAGTTGTAAATAGCTGGTTGTTGCCATCAAGGTCAGAGGAAAGTCATAAAGTCATGCAACTGACTTGAGTTAATTTACACCCAAAATTTCACTGTGAAAAAGCCGATAAAATTTATCCCTGGTTTCTTTTAAACTTGTGAAGAGTCATATTTTACCACTCTGATAACCCAGCTGTGAAATACAGCAACATAAACATGAAATATGACTATTTTTGGACTTGCCTCTAATAGTATTTTTGCTATATCCATTAAAGAAAACATTTCTTTCCCAGTAGATTGTGGAGTGCATCATAGCGGGGGTCGGGGGGGGGGGGGGGGGGGCGCAGTGGGGTGTGTGTGTGTGTGTGTGTGTGTGTGTGTGTGTGTGTGTTGTGTGTGTGTGTGTGTGTGTGTGTGTCTGAATTCCAGAGCTTCCTTAAGTGTGGTCAATTCTAGACCATTTTTTCTTAACAAATTGGGTATTACATATATGTATGTACTTAAAATTCATTATGTCTTATTGTATAAGAGAAATTAGAACAGCAGATACCTAAATTCAAGGGGGCTTTAAGATAAATTATATAAAGATTGTTTTTAACAAATATGAAAACAAGGAAATCCTTATCTCTTAATAATTTTCCCCTGGGCTGAAGGATGTGCACATTCAGGTATTTAAATTTGGATGGAGCAAAATGTTGGAAACCAAAACAGAGCAGGGCTTTCTGGCTGTTGTCAGTTCTTTTATTCTATGCAACTTCCAGAGTCTACTTTGTACCCAGTTCGATACAATGTAGTAAAACTCAAATATTAAGAATAAACACCCTCAAAATAAAAATTGACTTTCTTTGTCCTTTTGGTATGGTATCCTTGCTTGGCCCCATGGATATCAGCAAAATTCTTTGACATGTTAGAATGATGGTGGCTTTCCCCAGAAATTTTCTACCCTTCTCACCTGGCATATCCAATTTATACTGGTGTAGTTGTGGTGGGAGATAGCTGGAAATAGATGTGTTTGGAGAGACAACCCACCCCCAAATCTGTGAATCTACGTGAGGACAGCAAAAGGGATATCCAGGAGCTATTCCCAGTTATCCAGAGGGGAAATGGATATAGCGGTCCTTAAATATTCATTAATTCATTCATTCATCAGTATTTATTGAGTGCTAACAGTGCGGAGCTAGGTATTTGGAAGAATATATTACAAGTTCACGGGTTTACAATACTGTACTGGATATCAGCACACCATCTGATCTTTCTTTGCTCAGTTAATGGGGTGAATTTACATTATGGTTATGATCCTCATCCTCTGATTGGTTTCTGCCATCAGTAACCGCTTGATTTAACGACGGAAAGGGAGGATGCTGAAGCTTTATTAAATACCCTCTTTCCCAGGTAACAGTGAGATCATAGTGGAAACAGAGACTGTGAGATAGAATGTTTCTCAAAAATTGAAATTAGTATCCTTTCCTACCCCCAGCCCCATTATCCCTTTTGTGGGACCAGCTGGGAGATGGGGATGCCAGGTATCTGCCCCCAGAACACCCTGGTTCCTAGGGCACAGAGTCATGGAGGGGGACAAAGAGGAGGCGGTGAGATGGGGGGTCTCCAAGAAGCCAGCCTCACCCGTGCTGGGGAATTTATTATTTTTTTATATAAAAATAATTCCTACCTCGACCTACTCTGTCCATTCCTATCAATCAATCAATCATATTAATTGAGCACTATGTGCAGAGCACAGTACTAACCTCTTGGAAGAGTACAATACAACAGAATCAGCAGACATGTTCCCTGACCATAATGAGCTTACAGTCTAGAGGGGGAAGACAGATGAGACAGATATATGAATAATCTTCAGACCACAGAGTGCCAGAGCATGAGGATTTTTTTTTTAGTTTTAAATAAAAGGAAAAACACAAAAAGAGCAGCCCCCTTACTCTGTCCCTTCCCCTCACACAGCCCCAAGAGCAACAGTGGCAGTAGTAACTGCTGTCCGCGACCAGCTGGGGAATTCCTATCTGAAGCAGCCTAGATTGGGGTCACCCCCACTGCAGGTCACAAGCTCCATGTTCACCCATATACGCTCCTTATTTCGGTGAGAGCCATGCTTGCTCCTGCAATCAGCCTGGGTTCCTGCCTTTTGACCTTCAAGAAAAGTCCCACCTCCCTTTTGCTTGGTGCTGCCCACTGTTCTCCAGATTACACAACCTAGTGATCAACATGAAAGTGTGGGAGAATAATATCATCTTGAAAAATTTCAGATGAATAATGTGCCATCCTGTTGTGGAACCCAAATGTCATGGGATAGAGATTCAGTAGACTGAGGCACAGTGAACAGGACATCAGATCCGGAGAAACACCAATAAAACTCCGGTTGCAAACACCTTTACTACAAATTTAACATTGGCATGGACTCCTGTTATAGGAAACAAACCAGTTTAGCCTGGGTACCTATCGTACTAGCAAGTTATCACATTTTATAGCACTTTTTGGGCCTAGAATTTAAGAGGAAATCAACTGAGATGTCCGGGATAACTGTCAATGATCATTTTAAAGATCCCAGATTAGGTTCCTTTTGGCTGCATCAGAACACTGAAAGTCAGATATTTCTTTGGCAATACTTTGGCAAGTCATCTAACTTCTCTATGCCTCAGTTTCTTCATCTGTAAAGTAGAATAAAATCCTTGCTTTCCCTCCCTCTTAGACTTTGAGCCCCATGTGGGACAGGAACTATATCTGATGGGTTTATCTTGACTCTACCCAGCACAATCCTTGGCACATGGTAAGTGCTTAACAAATACCATAGTTATTATTATTATCCAATACTCATATTTTATCATTCACAGTGGAAAATAAGATGAATTTCTTACAGATTAGGCTCAAAATAACTCTGAATTAAGATGAGCTATTTTCTTGTATGGTAATAAAGTAGACCAGTAATAGCTTCTTATTTTTAGGCTTTGAATTCAGAAGGCTTAACATTCAAACCTCTGGAAAAATCAATTTTAAAACTGGGTTTGAACTTTGTTCTTTTTTTGGAGTTCTTCTAAGCTGAAAATTGAATTTCAAGGTCATACTATTTTTTTCTCCACTAAATCACTTAAGGCAGCTTTGCATATTTTATTTATTATGGCATTTTTCGTTAAGTGCTTACTATTTGCCAAGCACTGTTCTAAACCCTGAGGTAGATACAAGGCAATTAGGTTGGGCATACTTGGGGCTCACAATCTCAATCCCCATTTTACAAATGAGGTAACTGAGGCACAGAGAAAGTAAGTGATTTGCCCAAGGTCACAAAGGCGACAGGTGGTGGAGCCAGGATTAGAACCCACGATCTCTGACTCCCAAGCCCATGGTCTTGCCATGCTGCTTCTAGTTTGGTTGTTGAACTTTTATAATGATTTTGCCACTGCCATCACATTCATTTTCTCATTGAAATTATCATTCATTTTCCTTATTTCCAGCAGTTGGGTCTTTCAAGTATAATGACCTCAGAATATATTTTTTGCTGATATCAAATTCCAAGTCATTTTTATAAAACATTTTGCTATCTAGAAGTGGTGCAGGGGCTTTGGGAATTTTGTAAGAATACCCCTTTCCATTCTAATCAATGAACATTTTGAAGCAAATACTCTAATTATTGAATATCTGTTGTAACGACTATTCCTGCTGATACTGGATGCAATTCCCATATAATTTATCCATTGGTATTCAAAAAGTCTGCCTGCAAGATAAACCTTCAAGTCACAGAGGTCAAGCATCTCAGTCGTCAAGAGGTCTTAAAAGGTTTTCTTATCCATCTGTCTCTCTTCTAAGCAGCACCATGACTTGAACAACTTTGGACAGATGTCATATTACCAGGAAATAGATCCCACAGCATTGCTCACTCTTTCATTCCAGTGTTGTACAATTCTCATGTCAATCATCTGCCCTGGCTAACCTAAATTCCTCCTGTGCTGGTTAGCTCAGTTCCTTCAATAATAGTAATAATAATAATAATGATAGTAATTGTTAAGCACTAACTATGTGCCAAGCACTGGAATAGATACAAGTTAATGAGGGTGAACATAGTCTCTATCCAACATGGGGCTTACAGTATTAAATCACCATCTTTCAGGTGAGGTAACAGAGACAGAGAAGTTTAGTGACTTGCCCAGGGTCACATAGCAGACAAGTGGCTGAGCTGGGTTTAGAATACAGATCCTCCAAAATGGTTCTTGGTTCTAGTGTTCCCTGAGCATCTTCATGCTTAATTCATGTGCTATATACTGGGGTGATGTTTTGGTTCCCTCTTTTCTCAGCTAAAAGGAAATTGATGTCCCTAGGCAAATTAAAGTAGTTAAATCTCTCTCAACTGTAAGACGTAACTGAGATCATTTATAGTGAAATTCTGTGTGGAGATCATTTATAATGAAATTCTGCATGCTAATGTGTGCTGCACAGAGGAAAAGTAAACCTTTTTTTTTTTTTTACAGATATAGCTAGATTTCAGCTTTTCCCACTGACAATAAGCACGAAACCAAACTTAGATATGCTACTACACATCTCAGATGGTTTGGGTTTTTTTTTACATGACTAATCACACACTGTATAAAGAGTTCTGATTCCAGCAAAAAAATAGGATTATTGTCATTAACTATAATCGCTCTCCATTGATGTGCCAGAAAAATGGATCAAAAATAATAAAAGGAAGCTCATGCATAACAGTTCAGCAGAATAGGAAGATCTGATGACATTTCTCTTTTGGGCAGAAAATTGACATTTGTGCCTATGCAGTTACGTGAATGAAAACTTTAACCATGACAACTCCTTGGCCCCATATGTGTCTATACTTCTCATTTTCGGAGAAGCAGCAGGGCTTTGTGGATAGAAGATGGGCCTGGGAGTCAAAAGGACCTGGATTCTATCCCTGGCTCAGCCACTTGTCTACTGTGTGACCTTGGGCAAGTCACTTCACTTCTCTGGGTTTGAGTTATCTCACCTGTAAATTGGGGATTAAGATTGTGAGCCCCATGTGGGACCAGGACTGTGCCCAACCCGATTAACTTGTATCGACCCCAGAGCTTAGAACAGTGCTTGGCACATAGTAAGCACTTAATATTATTATTATTATTATTGTTATTATTCCCTCACCCCACCCCTTCAGAGCTTCTACCCTCTATGAGGCTTGTCCACAGTCTCTACTGGTTTTGAAATAAGACCCTTGAGGGCTACTGTATTGTACTCTCCCAAGCACTTATTTCAGTGCTCTGCACATAAGTGCTTATTAAATACTGGTGATTGATTTATTGAATTAAAAAGCTGGAACTTCCTAAGGAAATGAATTCCATATGGTTCCCACTCACTACGTAAAGAAGTGCTGTCAATCACCTTTAAATTAACTTGCATGTGCAGAGATGGCAAAAGAGCAGCTAAACTTTATTTTAGACTTTACAGGTAAAAATATAAAAGAGGAATCAAGTGCTCTCTCCCATGTTGGCAGAAGATAAGGATGTCCTTTTGTCAAGCACGTGAAGCCCTGGCTGAACAGGAGCAGAAAGGGACAACTTACTTTAGCTTTTGTATAACAGAGTTGTGCTGGCAGGATTTTAAAAATGCAGACTAAGCCATCCCCATATTTTAGGAAACACTGAAATGGGGCTGGAAATTGCACCTTTGCCCATCATTCTCCAGGGGTGGGCAAGTTTGTGCCCCAGACTGAGCTTTCCTCAAGAACTTGTTTCTGAATGTGAAAGTAATGTGTGTAGGGTATTGGACGGAAGGTTAAAGGAGTAGTACTATTTATTAGAACAGTAGTTCTACTTCCTAAAACATTCCTTTTGGAGGGACCTGCAAAAATTCTCTCGATCAGCATGCCCCAAATATTGATTTGGTGTGTACAGACCTCCGTCATGATTGAGACTCCAGGATATTGCTCCTGCCCACCCCTGACCCTGACGTTGGCCCTACAAAAAATAGGGACAATATTCACCTCTGCAGATTGAAACCAAGGTTCCCAGACACTTTTCTGTTTCCCTAAACAACTTTGTAAAATATTATTGGCCTCCTGAAAGCAATCAATTTCCTGTCTTAACATGCTATATGTTACTTATTTCTTTAATCTTTATTACCCTGTCTTGCCCTCTTCCAATATATACATTTTAGATTTTTGAATCGATAATTAAAATAACTTCCAACTTCCCATTAGTTTTTCACTGGTGTCTTCTAGCATTTGGTTCAAACTTTATCTATAATGTTTTCATACAAGGGCCAAAAGTGTTTTTTTATCATTTGAGTTCATTGAAATGGTTCTCTAAAAGCCCATGCCCCAATTTTTTCTTTGGTCATAAAGTCAGAGATGAAATAGATGAAGCGGATAGGAGGATTCCTCTGATCGTTGAAGTCCAAATATAAACATGTTCATTTGGGATGAGCAGCCGGTAGGGTCATAAAGACAGACTTGGCCTTGTAATGGGATCACTCCCACCAATTGCGCTGTGATATTTTTTTCCCATGGGAAAGTTGGATAGATGTTCCACGGAAATTTAAGAGAGCGACCAATTTCTGCCTTCTACGTGTTAGAATTCCAGTATGAAATGACTTGGAGTTTTATAAATCTTTTCCCTTCTAAAGATATTAAAAACAGGGGGTTAGAAAAATTTATTCATTTATGTTAATGTCTGTCTCCCCATCTAGACTGTAAGCTTGTTGTGGACAGGGAACATGTCTACCAACTCTGTTGTACTGTACTCTCCCAAATGCTTAGTACAACGCTCAGAATACAGTAAGCTGTGGATAAACACCTTCGATTAATTGATTTATTTTAGGATTAAACATTTTAGTTGACAAGGACTATGTGAACCTAAGAATGTTATCATTATCATTATTATTATCATAATGAATATTATTACTAGGCATTATGTTTGTTAGGCACTTGGTAAAAAAAGAAACATTGTAGGGAAAGGCACAATAATAATGATGTATAACCTCTGAAATGGGAGAGTGAAGATGGGGATTGGCTTCTGACTTGGTGGACTTTTTCTCAAGGGGATTTTCTTTTTTAAGAAGGATAAACAAATGAGATACAAAATAGGAAGTTCTATTTTGGATCTTCCTTTTCCAAACTTTGTTGCCTTCCCTTATTTTATGTCAGTGAGGTTGGCCCCGAGGCTTTGCTTCTTCATTTGTCAACACAATTGTATTGGACTGTGGGTATTTCACCAATTTGGATCTCTTTAAGCCAAAGCCTTCTGGTCTGCACCATGAGTCAAGGAGGCATAGCCCAAAACAGGAAGAAGTACCTAAAACTGTAGAATCTGTCACAGAACAAGGGAAAGGAAACTAAAACAGCCCAGGGATCAAGTAGTGGTCTTTCCCGGTTCAATCAGTAATTTACTCTCAATGGGGTCATCTCAATGGGGTCATCTCTGAATATGAAGGAAAACGTTACGTCAACTGTAGGTTTTGTAGGTGTTGTCAGATATTCTTCTTTGAGTTACTATTGACAATAATATTAATGGTGATATTTGCTAAGCATTCACTATATGCCAGGCACTATTCTAGGCGCTGGGGCGTAGGGACAGTCCCTGTCCCACATAGGGCTTACAGTCTAATCTCCGTTTTACAGATGCAGGAACTGAGGCACAGAGAAGTGAAGTGATTTGCCCAAGGTCACACAGCAGACAAGTGGTGGAGCCAGCATTAGAACTCATGACCTTCTGACTCCCACACCCGTGCTCTTTCCACTAGGCCATCCTGCTCCTGGGTTGACTCCCTCTCTCCTTGTACCCCCAAATCAACCATGGAGACACTAACCTTCATGGAGTAATAGAGGGTAGGCAGAATCTGCTTACATAATAGCAGAACATTGGGAAACTTATGGCAGAGAACCAAGGATGGCCCTGCAGCTCACTGTGGACAGGGAATGTGTTTGTTTATTGTTATACTGTACTATCCCAAGGACTTATTACAGTGCTCTGCACACAGTAAGTGCTAAATAAATACAACTGACTGATGGACTGACTGACTGGTAGGTTAGGAAATTGAAAATTAGACTGTGAGCCCCACGTAGACTGTGATTGTCATGTCACAGTGTCTGTGTCTGACAACTTTTATCTACCCCAGCTTAGAATGGCACTTGACACAATAAGTGCTTAACAAATACCTTAATAGTAATGATTCCCTCCCAACAGAGTGGGACTGTTTTTTCACTGGTCTTGTTTCCGTTGGACTTGGCCTGTTATTTTTCTCTACGGTAACTGGCCTCCTTGACTTTACACAGTGAGGATTCCTCACTTAATCCCCTTTGGGTGAGGGACATTGTTTGAGTTCATGTCCCTGTATTTCTCCTAGGATCTAGTAAACTGCTTCTCACATTATAAGAGATAAATGAGCACTAAATGAGCCCTACAACACTAATGGTGACTACTATTATTTGTACTGCATCTTCTATTTATGCTGCTGCTACTGCTACTACTGGTACAATTTAAAAGGTTCTCCCAGTGAGAGTAGAAGCCATGTGCTTTGGCTAAGTCTACAGCACAGGCTATGATTTAAAAGATTTATTTGTATTTTAAATGTACATTTCAGAGAGCTGCAAATCATCCAGCTCTTGCATTTCAAGAAGTGTCTTATGAAGCAGCCTGGCTTAATGGAAAGAGCACGAGCTTGGGAGTCAGAGGTTGTGGGCTCTAATTCCGGCCCTGCCACTTACCAGCTGTGTGACTTTGGGCAAGTCACTTCACTTCTCTGGGCCTCAGTTACCTCATCTGTAAAATGGGGATTAAGACTGTGAGCCCCACGTGGGACAACCTGATTACCTTGTATCTTCCCCAGTGCTTAGAACAGTGTTTGGCACATAGTAAGCACTTGGGAAATACCATAATTGTTAATATTATTATTATTAAATGGGGAAGGTTCAAGTAAGCGACATGATTCGGCTTCAATAAACAAAAGTCATGGGACAATTGGGCCTTCAGGTTTTTGGGGGACTCTGACCCAGAAATGTGTGACAGCTTTTTTCCAAATCTGCTGAGGAAAGAATGAGAGGAAAGGGACTCAAAATGGCCAGAAGGGAGACCTGTTAGATTGCAGAAAGCTTATCCTGTCTGTGTGAGGTAGTAGGCCTTGGAGTGGGATATTAAGGAGGTGTGGAATTACCTTTTTTAGGGTTTTTTAGAGATGTAAGATGAAGCAGTTTGGCCTGCTTGAAAGAGCATAGGCTTGGGAGTCACAGGACTTGGGTTCTAATCCCGGCTCTGCCAATTTTCTGCTATGTGACCCTGGGCAAATCACTTAACTTATCTGTGCCTCAATTCCCTAATCTATAAAATGGGGATTTAATACCTGTTCTCCCTCATACTTACGATGTAAACCCCATGTGGGACCTAACAATCTAGTATTTACCCAGCCCTTATTACATCACACAGTAAGCACTTAACAAGTACCACAATTATTATCATATATGTAGAACTATCTCATCTTTCTGGGATGGTTTACTATGGCCAGGCAGAGTGATGGATGAGATCAGATAACTTTGGAAATGATTTCTCTTTGGTCCTCAATTCTTGTTTTCCTCTTAGGAACACACACACACACACATTACTATGACCTCGGTGTCATCTGAGGAGGATTTTTTCAGTTATTTCTCCTCTCAATTAACAACAGAGAAGATACCATAACAGAGAAGCTGTGAGATGTTTCTCCATTTAAGTTTTCCTAGATTTATTTGTTTTGTTTTTTTTTTCTTTGTTCTAAGACAAAGACTCACCCACACCAGTGGCCCAACAAACTCTATTCCAATTTTTCTGTTATAAATGCTTTATCTCTCAAATCTGTACATTGAGGGAAAGTTGTTGACAGAGATTTGACCGTTAAATAGAATTCAGCTAACTAATAAGAATCCTCTGATTCTTTCCCAAAATCCAATAATGATTTTGTATATTGTTCTGCAGGTAAAACCTTTAGCTTTCCTCAAAATGCTTCTGCCTGGCAGAAGTGTCATTTATGGTTGGATTCAGTCCTAATTTTTTCCTCTTATTGGCTCCGTAAATTCTTCCTTTGATAATTCACTAGCCCATCATACTTAGTGAAGTGTTTTATTTTGACATAGTCTAGCTCCATTACATTTTTGCTAAATAAGGTGGGTGTACTCTAGAGTACAACCCTGTCACTGGATTTCATTTGCAAGGAAATTTGCTCAAAGCTACTGGGGTTTGGATAATTTCTTGCCACTGAGCTGGAACTAGGAAATTTACACTCTCTTGCCAAGCAGAAGAAACCACAAATGGAGGACTCGTAGCCTGAATTCTTACCTGGCTCCCATCTCTCCATTTGGAGGAGCTTCAGATAAATAATTCAGCCAAAATTGTTTGGCTTTATTGCTGAAAGAGTGCACACAAAAGCAGTTGGACTTATTTTCCAACAAAAGCAATTCACCAGACTATGGACAGAGCTTGATTGTCTCTAGTATAAAGCTGTTTAGGTGCCACTCTCTCTGTTTTGTGTTTGTTCCTTAAAGCCTCTCTATCTGATGCTAAATAGAACTTGACTCCAATACAATCTGAAGTGTGAAAAGCACTGCACTTATGATCAGAAAGAAAAAAGGAAAAATATTCTCTGGCCTCCAAGCCAATCATTGACTTCAGAGTCTTAAAGCTGTGCATTAACAGGAAGGTAGAAGGTAGTGCAAAGCTTTCAGAAATAAACATGTAAAATGCTAGCTGTACCCCATTTTTACATGTACAATAGATCTGACTTTGCCACAGCAGTCTGATAGAAACAGATTTCTGATTTCAAACAATATGGAAGATGATGGAAATTGATGCACTCATCTTCTATAACTGTTGGATATTATCTTACTTTTAAAGCAATTTTAAAAAAAGACTAGAATGTTTGTGAAATGCCACAGATTTGAGTGAAAAAACAAAATTAGAAATGCAGTTATTTGCTTTATTATGTATATAACTTCCCCAACACTTTTAGTGATATGTAAAAAATGTAATCATAAATATGATTGCCAACACTCTCTTTCATTTAGTATATTGAAATATTTTTATATCATAACCTTCTGTCTGAATCCTGTGCATTTTCTTATAGGGAGGAAGGTGCATATAATTTGAAATGGATTCTGGAAGTTTGCTTGTAGGCCATGGAGTTTTCACCCAGAGAACAGCCTTTTGATGTTAGATTTCATGCTCTAATCAATCAATCAGTGATATTTGTTGAGCATTAGCCATATACAGAGCACTGAACTAAGTGTGTGGGAGAGTAGAACAAAACGGAGTTGGTAGACATGTTTCTTGCCTACAACGGGCTTACAGTCTACAGCTCCAACCAGTAAAAGCTAAAAAGTCTTACCTAATAAGAATGGGAGATTAGGGAGTACCAAGACCCCGTTTCTACAAGGCATCATCAGTCATTTATGAACCAAATGAGGAAAAAAGGACAGAGGTTTGTTACAAGGGGAAAATGGAACCACACTGATTCAACATATCTCGGAAGTCCCTTGATATGCTGTAATCGTTTTGCTTACAGACAAGCAGGAATCACCATAGCTGCTGTGCTTATGTCAAGGAAAGCATCAGAAGCAGCAGGAGTAAACAGCAGTTTCTCTGCCCAGCCTGGTCTTTCCCCCAGAAAAGGTTCTACAGCTCTCAGCCATCAGCCCCTTCTTTAGGTGACACTCTCTCTTCCAAAGGGTAGCTTGAGCAGCTGGTCATATTTTCATTCAAGCACAGTGAAGAGTATTTATTGAATATTTACTGTGTGCACAGCACTGCACTAAGCACTTGGGAAAGTAAAGTAAGTAGTAAACCTAATTCCTGCCCTCAAGGGGCTGACATCCAGCAGCCTTTTTTAACTCTCTTCCCCTTCACCCCATCTCACCCACTCGCTAATGCCCACCACAACCTGTGCTGTCTTGCAATGTGCTCTCTACAACCAAAGATATTTATTAAGTATTTACTTGTTGCAGAGCACTGCACCAAATGCTTGGGAGAGTACAGTATATTAGAGTAGATAGATCCCTGCCCCAAGAGTAGCTTACAGACTACTCCATGCTCCCTTCCCATCAATCTTTTAATTGGTTGTATTGAATATGGAAAAAAAGCCCTATCATTACCATTTTGGAACAAAGATGCATATTCCTTTATCAGTAGGTGGGGTAATCTAAAAAGATTTGCTTTGGAGCAGAACATCTGTGTCCATATTCTAACCACATTCCCTTTGGAGTGTAAGCTCACTGTGAGCAGGGAACATGTCTACCAATGCTGTTTTACTGTATTCTCCCAAGTGTTTGCTACAGGGCTCTGGCTCATTGTGGGAAGAGAACATGTTTACCATCTCTGTTATATTGTTCTCTCCCAAACACTTAGTATAGTGCTCAGCACACTGCAAGCACTTAATAAATACCATTGATGTACTGATTGATCTGCATACAGTAAGTACTCAATAAATATCACTGATTGATTGAATTATAAATATAAGGCTACATAGCATCTTCAAAATATGTCTAAAAGGAATTAATCAATTTTAAAGTTTAGATGAGTATCAAATTTTCAATTCAGAAGGCAATAATAAAAAAAAAAAACTGAATCAGGCCTCAGGCTTTCTTTCAGGTTCAGATTGAATCATATAAACTAGAAAGTTTAAAAGGATGTTACTTGGTACTTGCAGAAATGTAAGCTGTGCCTTCCGTATAAATCACAGAGAAGGGACTATCTCCACTGAAGACTTTTTTTTTCGAAACCATGAATTATTGGACTCCTATCCAGAAGATGAGAGTCAAGGATAGATTTCAAAATCACCAGTGATTACTGGTGAGATGTATTTCAACAGCACTTCAAGAGTATACAGCATATTTTTCATAGGAATTAGAATAAGCAACTGTCATATGGTAAGCTTTAAAGCACAAAGGGAACAAAAGGGAGATGTATAGCAGTACCTGGCAGGGTGTCCTCTACTACTGAAGCTTATATCATTTATCCTAGGATTACCTAAGGTGGCAGTGCACACCCAGACCAGGTGATCAATCATATTTATTGAGTGCTTACTGTGGGCAGAGCACCATACTAAGAGCTTGGGAGAGTAAATACAACAAAATTGGTAGGCACATTTCCAACCCACAAGAAGCTTACAGTCTAGAGGGAGATGTTGGCATCTTGCTTGGGTTGATTTGCAGCATGGGTACCATGCCAGGACTCCACAGACAAATCAGGCAAAGCACCATGCCCTGCGCCAATGGGTCATTAATGTGGCTATTGGCATTTTGATCCAGCAAGTGGATAGAAAGGCCAGGTGAAATTTTGCTGGGAACTCCAGTTTAAGGAGTCTAACTGGAGAATTAGGCCATATGGTGTAGGGGGAAATTTGAGAAGGTAGGAGAACAGCTCTAGTTTCCTCATCCATGAAATGGGAATAACAGTCCTGGGCTCTACCTCTCAGACTTATTAGGAAGATAAGGTGAGATAACATATGACATTATCATTTTTAATTACCATTCTATTACCATTCCCATCACAACAGGCAGCATCACTGCCTGTTTTCATGGCAGATGAAAAAAGCTTTCAGGGCCAGCCAGATTAACAGTGCTTCAGGCGGGAAGCACGATTTTATGATTTATTCCTTCTCATTCCTATAGGGCTTCATGGCACCAACACTTGGCAGTAGTTGTGTGAAAGAAATCAATCTTAGCAACTTAACTTGTTTAGGCTTCTGGGGTGCCCTGTGGTACATCACTTCCCTGAAGCTTAAGGAAAGGAAGGGATTTCCTAGATTTTTGCTTGCAGCTTCCAAAGTTACCAGCTGGCTTTAATGAAGATTCTTGATTGAACACACAGTGCCTGATCCTCCAACTATTGCCGAAAAGACAGGATATGGTCTTCAGGAGAACAGAGCAAAAGGAGAATGCATTTTAAACTAGCATTTTGCCCAATAAAGTATACTGAAAGAACTCTCTTGGTGGCCACAGTCACAAACGGCTGCCACTGGCAGCCAGCTCTTAGAGTCCTAATTGATGCCTTAATTATTCAGTGCTGTTGGAGGGCAGAATATCTGGTGTTAGGCCATAGAAAATAAGCACTTCTTAAATCCATTCTATACCTGATCTAGACACACACTACTCAGTCCTGCCATACTTTTGGCATTTTGGATAGAAGGCTGTTAGTAGCACTTAGATTTTTTTTCCTTCAAGCACTTAATATTCAACCCAAACTCAGCCCCACAGCCCTCATACTCTGCACACAGTAAGCACTCAGTAAATACGACTGAATATCCATAATTTGTATATTTATATGAATACCTGTCTCATCTTCCAGCCTGAAGATTCTTGGGTCAAAGGATGGGTCTACCAACTCTGTTGTACTGTATTCTCCCATGCATATAGTACAGAGTTTTCATACAGTAAGCACTCAATGTATATCACTGATAGATTAATACTGATGGACAGATACCAGTCGGAACACTGTATGCCCACAGCATAACATATCGATACCAGAGGCATTGAAGTGGTATTTATTGAGTGCTTAGTGTATGCAGGGTACTGTACTAAGCATTTGGAAGAGTACAATACAATTATAATTATTATTTCCTTCCATACAATTCAGTAACTTTGACTTTCATAATTATTTTGCAGTTCACATTGTAATATCTTCATTGTATTGTAGTGGAGAAGCAGTGTGGTCCAGTGGAAAGAGCATAAGTCTGAGAGTCAGAGGATCTGGGGTCTAAATTAGCTCTGCCACTAGGCTGCTGTGTGAGCATGCGTAACATTTAATTTATCTGGGCCTTGGGTTCCTTATCTGTAAAATGGGGGTTCAATTCAATTCCTGGTCTCCCTCTTCCTTAGACTGTGATCCCCATATGGCACAGGGACTGTGTCCTATCTGGTTTTCTTGTATCCATCCCAATGCATAGTGCAGTGCTGCCTAGAATTCCTCAACAACAACTCTCTCCTCGACCCCCTCCAGTCTGGCTTCCGTCCCCTTCATTCCACGGAAACTGCGCTCTCAAAGATCACCAATGACCTCCTGCTTGCCAAATCCAATGGCTCATACTCTGTCCTAATCCTCCTCGACCTCTCAGCTGCCTTCGATACTGTGGACCACCCCCTTCTCCTCCACACGTTATCTGACCTTGGCTTCACAGACTCCGTCCTCTCCTGGTTCTCCTCTTATCTCTCCGGTCGTTCTTTCTCAGTCTCTTTTGCAGGCTCCTCCTCCCCCTCCCATCCTCTTATGGTGGGGGTTCCCCAAGGTTCAGTGCTTGGTCCCCTTCTGTTCTCAATATACACTCACTCCCTTGGTGACCTCATTCGCTCCCACGGCTTCAACTATCATCTCTACGCTGATGACACCCAGATCTACATCTCTGCCCCTGCTCTCACCCCCTCCCTCCAGGCTCGCATCTCCTCCTGCCTTCAGGACATCTCCATCTGGATGTCCGCCCGCCACCTAAAGCTCAACATGTCGAAGACTGAGCTCCTTGTCTTCCCTCCCAAACCTTGTCCTCTCCCTGACTTTCCCATCTCTGTTGACGGCACTACCATCCTTCCCGTCTCACAAGCCCGCAACCTTGGTGTCATCCTCGACTCCGCTCTCTCATTCACCCCTCACATCCAAGCCGTCACCAAAACCTGCCGGTCTCAGCTCCGCAACATTGCCAAGATCCGCCCTTTCCTCTCCATCCAAACTGCTACCCTGCTCATTCAAGCTCTCATCCTATCCCGTCTGGACTACTGCACTAGCCTTCTCTCTGATCTCCCACCCTCGTGTCTCTCTCCACTTCAATCCATACTTCATGCTGCTGCCCGGATTATCTTTGTCCAGAAACGCTCTGGACATATTACTCCCCTCCTCAAAAACCTCCAATGGCTACCGATCAATCTGCGCATCAGGCAGAAACTCCTCACCCTGGGCTTCAAGGCTCTCCATCACCTCGCCCCCTCCTACCTCACCTCCCTTCTCTCCTTCTACTGCCCAGCCCGCACCCTCCGCTCCTCCACCACTAATCTCCTCACTGTACCTCGCTCTCGCCTGTCCCGCCATCGACCCCCGGCCCACGTCATCCCCCGGGCCTGGAATGCCCTCCCTCTGCCCCTCCGCCAAGCTAGCTCTCTTCCTCCCTTCAAGGCCCTGCTGAGAGCTCACCTCCTCCAGGAGGCCTTCCCAGACTGAGCCCCTTCTTTCCTCTCCCTCTCGTCCCCCTCTCCATCCCCCTGTCTTACCTCCTTCCCTTCCCCACAGTACCTGTATATATGTATATATGGTTGTACATATTTATTACTCTATTTATTTATTTATTTATTTATTTTACTTGTACATTTCTATCCTACTTATTTTATTTTGTTGGTATGTTTGGTTCTGTTCTCTGTCTCCCCCTTTTAGACTGTGAGCCCACTGTTGGGTAGGGACTGTCTCTATGTGATGCCAATTTGTACTTCCCAAGCGCTTAGTACAGTGCTCTGCACATAGTAAGCGCTCAATAAATACGATTGATTGATTGATTGATTGCAGTGGTTGGCACAGGGTAAGAACTTAACAAATTCCATTCTTATTTGGAAACAAATAGATGGCAATTCAGACGAATGTGAAAGTTATGAAGATTTAACTCCTGAAATGTGATGAAGAATATTTATGTTCAAAGAAGTTTGATGCTGAGGCTCTAACCCAGTGGCAAGAACACAAGTCTTCATCAATATTCACATGAGAGATGAGTTCTAGTACATCACAAATTTCATTTTCAACTGATTTAAAAACATATTCATGGAAATGATAATAACAAAAGTGACAGAATCTACAATTCCCACAAGGGAAATTAACCAGCACAGAGAAGGTAAAATTGTATGTTGTACCATTCATTCAGTCTTATTAATTGCGTGCTTACTGTGTGCAGAGCACTGTACTAAGCATTTGACTGACAATACATACTTTGTGATTATGATTTGATCTTCATTACAGATTTATGATCTTTATCCTTGGACATTTGGGAATATTCTGTGGTCAGATTTTCCCACTTCAGTGACTAGTGCCTAGGCTGGATACTCCAGAATCATGACTAATAATAATGAGAATTGTGGTATTTGTCAAGTGCTTACTCTGTGCCAATCACTAAGTCTCACTCTGGAACATTCCGACTCAATGGAATAATTTTCCTTCTCTAGCTAAAGAAGAGACACAGCCCATCTCTATCAGAAATACAAGGAGTACGACCAAGTCTTTTTCAGGAACTAAGTTTTTCAATAAGCCTGGGAGATTTTCAACAAAGACTGCTCTGGGTGGGCAGAGAGCCAGAAATGTTCACTCTAAGATGTTGAAAATATTTTACTTCCAATGACTGGCAATAAAAACAGTACAAAAATCCTCCAAAAGTGACTTATTCTGGGTCAATGAGTGCTGTTGGTCTCACTTGCCCTTGAAAATGCATTTTGATTCCCAAAGGGTGAACTGAAAGCTGCGCTCTTTCCTATGATTTATGAGTGTCCACAGAGGAATGTTGACAGAGCACATCTCTACATCTTACACATCTAAGAGATACTATGGCTAAATGTTGTTATTTACTGTCTGTCTATGTAGATATGTTTTTTATAGTCACAGTATCTTGGAGTTTTAGTCGCTATCTATTCTGCCTCTTGTCTCAAAGCAGAGCAACAGCAGGCCGGATTCCCAGGAGGTCATCTTGCCAAGTCTGTTTAACTTCTGCACAGTTATGTTCTGGTGTCCTTTGTTCCAGCATGTTAGACAGGTTTGAACATTGAAAGGATGTCTTGGAAATCCCTGAACATCTACGGTAGAGTGTTAAAGGCTCAAAATCACCATAACATGTCAATAGTTCATTGAGCCATTTCGGTGCTTTCAACATTGCTGTATCAGTAACCAACTGCCACCATACTTTTTTTAAATATTCTCATAAGATCTACTTCTTTCCTGTTGTCTAACAGAATTCTCCATCAGAAACTGAGCAAGCTGCTTTTGCCATTGAATCAAGGGTTAGGCCCAGTGGAATGAGTATGGCCCTTAGAGTCAGAGGACATGAGTTCGAAACCAGGTTCCTCCTCTTGCCTGAGGTGTGGCCTTGGATGAGTCACATAACTTTTCTGTGCCTCAGTTCCCTTACCTTTTTCTGCCTTCTACTTAGTGACATGTGGAGCAGGGGCTGAGTCCAACCTTATTATCTTGTATTACCCCAGTGCTTGGCACATAGTAAGTGTTTAACAAATACCATAATTATTATCATTATTTATTGATCTCAGACCGAGCAGAACAATGTACTAAGCAATTGGGAAACTTCAATAAAGTAGGTATTTTGTGGAAAGGGGCATCTTTTCTGAATTAATAATTAGTAAATTTTTGGCAATCATTTTATAGACATTTCAAATTACATTCATTCATTCAATCGTATTTATTGAGCACTTACTGTGTGCAGAGCACTGTACTAAGCACTTGGGAAGTACAATTGCATGGAATGTGTGGAGAGTTTTATGGAAAAACAATATTTAGGTGATGTCTTTCTTGAGATATTTGTTAAATTAAATATACCTTTCACAAGTAATTATGTATCATATAAGACTTAGATAGATTTCATTAGATTTAGTGAAATGACACATTTTTGAAAAGCAGAGTATTGGAGATGGATTTGACCCTAATAGAAATGAAAGTCAATTTCATTCCTGTCGCTGAGCAATGAGTTGTTTTCTTTACAGTTAGTAAGTGATTTTGGTTCCAAATTATATCAGTAATTACCCTTCCTATTTGAGCATGATGTTACTGACATTTAATTTAAACCACGTATATGGGTACAGCTGAAAGGTCAGCAGACTATAAATCCGACATGCACACACAAAAACTGTCATCTTATTTACTAATAGATTTACTGTTTGTGGTGGCTTGCATTCCTTTTGGGTTTTGTCTCTTAGATGTCTCATCTTTTTTGAGGCTTCACTGAAAAAAGAACTCCTCTTTCTTCATTACAACTTCCCAATCTGGTCTTGCTGCTATTGCTTTTTATTATCTTCCAGATTTACGCACTTGGAATCTTCTGGAAAGTGTGCTTCAATTTGCAACAGAATGCTAACTCTACAGTTTTATTTAAAACTGAATGTTTAGATTGGTATCTCCGTTTTTTTGTGTGTAACTGTGTTGGGACGGGGGGTGTCTTCATAATAGGAAGGGAAAGAACATTATGCCCAGGGAAAAAAAATTAGGAAAGAAGCATAATTTAATTTTAAATGCTGATGCTGTCCCTGTGGATTTGCACTTCTTAAAAATAGGAAATAACAATGTGGACCAGACAAGCTCAACAATGACAAAGGGAATAACAACAACAACAACAGTGATTCCCTGAGGAAGAGGCTCAGCTCAAACTTGGTTGAAGGAAAGAAACAGCATGTTTAAATTAGCCTCATTCTAGAAGTCTAACAAATTCAATGACACGAATGGCATCTATGAATAAACATCAGTAAACAATGTGATTTTTCAACATCTTATTCAATGATATTTACAGAGCATTTATTCTGTGCAGAGCAATTAATCAAGCACTTGGGAGAGTACACTACAATAGAGGAGGTCATCAGGATTCCCGTGTAGGAGGAGCCTACACTTCATTCATTCATTCAATCATATTTACTGAGCACTTACTGTGTGCAGAGCACTGTCCTAAGTGCTTGGAAAGTACAATTTGGGAACATATAGAGACGGTCCCTACCCAATAATGGGCTCACAATCTAGAAGGGGGAGACAGCAAAACAGAACAAGTACATATGAGTCAAAACCATCAAGATAAATAGAATAATAGATATATATGCATCATTAATACAATAGAGTAATAAATATGAACAAATATACACAAGTGCACAGGTAGAAGGGAGGGCAAATAGGGGAAGTGAGGTTTAATCAGGAAAGTCCCCTAGGAGAAGATAAGATTTTAGTAGGGCTTTTATGATGGGAGCAATGGTAATTCGTTGAATATGAAGTAGGGAGTTCCAGTCCAAAGGAAGGACTTGGGCAAGGAGTGAGCACTGAGAAAGAAGAGATTGAAATACACTAAGCAGGATGTCACTAGAGGAGATAAGTGTGTGGGTGGGTTGTAGTCTATTAGCAAGATAAGGTAAAAGGGGGAGAACAGATTGAGTGCCTTAAAGACTTAAGGAGTCTAACTCCTTGAGGAGTTAAATAAACTTAAGGAGTTTCTGTTTGATGTGGAGGTGGATGGGTAGCTTTTGGAGGTTTTTGGGGACATGCGAGTTATGGACTGAATGAGCGCTTTTTTAGAAAAAGTGATCCAGGCTGCAAAGTGAAGTATAGATTGAAGAGGAGAAAGAATGGAGGCAGGAAAGTCAATGAGGAGGCTGATATAGCAGCCATAGAGGGATACTATAAGTGCTTTTATCAACTCTGTAGCTGTTCAGGAGGAGAGGAAGGGATAGACGCTAGAGTTCTTATAAAGGTAGAACTGACAGGATTTAGTGACATAATTAATATATTCCCAAAAGTTCTTTCAGAAATGATAGTGATAATACTGTGCCTCGTTTTTTCCTGTCCTGCTGTCAACCCTGGCCCACGTCTGACCTCTGGCCTGAAATGCCCTCCCTCCTCACATCCACCAAACTAGCTCTCTTTCTCTCTTCAAAGCCCTACTGAGAGCTCACCTCCCTCCAGGAGGCCTTCCCAGACTGAGCCCTCCTTTTTCTCTGCTCCTCCTCCCCTCCCCAACACCCCTACTCCCTCCCTCTGCTCTACCTCCTTTCCTGCCCTACAGCACTTGTGTATATTTGTACATACTTATTATTCTATTTATTAATGATGGGTATATATCTATAATTCTATTTATCTATTTTGATGCTATTGATGCCTGTTTATCCCTTCTAGACTGTGAGCCCATTGTTGGGTAGGGATTGTCTCTGTTGCTGAATTGTACTTTCTAAGTGCTTAATACAGTGCTCTGCACACAGTAAGTGCTCAATAAATACGATTGAATGAATGAATGAATGAAGGACTCAATTCTCTGTTTACAACTTGGAGAACACTAACAAGACCATACTGGAAAAGAGATGAGAGTAGCCTTCTACTCTCTCCTTCCCTTCATCTCCACTTTAATGACAAACTAAATCATTCATTCAATCATATTTATTGACCACTTACTGTGTGCAGAGCACTGTACTAAGTGATTGGGAAGTACAAGTTGGCAACATATAAAGATGGTCCCTACCCAACAATGAGCTCACAGTCTAGAAGGGGGAGACAGACAACAAAACATGTAGACAGCTGTCAAAACTGTCAGAATAAATAGAATTATAGCTATATGCACATCATTAACAAAATAGAGTAGTAAATATGTACAAGTAAAATGAATAGAGTAATAAATCTGTACAAATATATACAAGTGCTGTGGGGAGGGGAAGGAAGTAGGGTGGGGGGGATGGGAAGGAGGATAGGAAAAAGGGGGCTCAGTCTGGGAAGGCCTCCTAGAGGAGGTGAGCTCTCAGTAGGGAGGAAGAGAGCTAGTTTCGCAGATGTGGTGGAGGGAGGGCATTCCAGGCCAGGGGAAGGACGTGGGCCAGGGGTCGACTGTAGGACAGGCAAGAACGAGGCACAGTGAAGAGGTTAGTGGCAGAAGAGCAGAGGGTACAGGCTGGGCTGTAGAAGGAGAGAAGGGAGGTAAAGTAGGAGGGGGCGAGATGATGGAGAGCCTTGAAGCTGAGAGTGAGGAGTTTCTGCTTGATTCGTAGGTTGACAGGCAACCATTGGAGATTTTTGAGGAGGGTAGTGACATGTCCAGAGCATTTCTGTGCAAAGAAAATCCACACAGCAGGCTGAAGTATAGACTGAAGCGGGGAGAGACAGGAGGATGGGAGATCAGAGGAGAGGCTGATGCAGTAATCCAGTCGGGATAGGATGAGAGATTGAACCAGCAAGGTGGCGGTTTGGATGGAGAGGAAAAATGGATCTTGGCAATGTTGTGGAGGTGAGACTGGCAGATTTTGGTGACAGATTGGATGTGAGGGGTGAACAAGAGAGCGGAGTTTAGGATAACACCAAGGTTACGGGCTTGTGAGATGGGAAGTATAGTAGTGCCATCTACAGTGAGGGGAAAGTCAGGGAGAGGGCAAGGTTTGGGAGAGAAGATAAGGAACTCAGTCTTGGATATACTGAGTTTTAGATGTTGGGCAGACATCCAGATGGAGATGTCCTGAAGGCAGGAGGAGATATGAGCCTGGAGGGAGAGTGAGAGAGCGGGGGTGGAGATGTAGATTTGGGTGTCATCAGCGTAGAGATGATAGTTGAAGCCATGGGAGTGAATGAGTTCACCAAAGGAGTAAGTGTAGATAGAGAACAGAAGGGGACCAAGAACTGACCCTTGAGGAACGCCCTCAGTACCAGTACGGGGATGGGAAGGGGAGGAGGAGCCAGCAAAGGAGACTGAGAATGAACGGTTGGAAAGATAAAAGGAGAACCAGGAGAGGACAGAGTCTGTGAAGACAAGGTTACATAGCGTGTTGAGAAGAAGGGGCTGGTCCACAGTGTCGAAGGCAGCTGAGAGGTCGAGGAGGATTAGGATAGAGCAGGAGCCATTGGATTTGGCAAGAAAGAGGTCAGTTTTGACTTTTGAGAGGGCAGTTTCAGTGGAGTGTAGGGGACGGAAGCTAGATTGGAGGGGGTCTAGTAGTGAGTTGGAGTTGAGGAATTCGAGGCAGCGAGTGTAGACGATTCATTCTAGGAGTTTGGAAAGGAAGGGTAGTTGTAGCAAGAATGCTTTTCAGACTGCTTTTGTCGGGTATTGGAACCAAGCCAGTGATCCAGGTACCCAGAGAACATGGTTAATGTCAGTGCTCCTATCAGCCAAGCTCCATCTGGCCTTGAAATCTTTCCAGACAAACTAGTTAAGTCTGCAAGCCCTGATGATCAGACTTGGGGATGAAGACTGCAAAACTTTTCAGGAAGAGAGGGAGGTAATTAATCAATGGCAGTATTTACTGAGTGCTTACAGAGAGTATAGAGAGTCCTATGCTTGGAAGAGTTCAATAGAGATAGTAGATATGAACCCTACTTTCAAGGAGTTTTACAATCTAGAGGATTACACTTGATTATGCTTTCTGAAGTTTTCCATGGAGAAACTCTTGTAGTTAAATTTTTATCCCTTATCTATTCATTGCCCATGAACAATTTACCAAAATCAGAGCTCACATTAAAGGCTTGCATCTGGTTTACGGCCTATCCAAGTGATATGTATCTCAGAGTTTGTTGACTTAGTCTGTGCATTGATTTCTGAAAGCAAAAGATAGAATGCTTTGGAGACAGATTACTATTTATCATTAGGCAGGTCCAAAAACAGACTCTTTTAGTATAATGGTCCTTTAATCCCATCTGTAAATGTATCAGATTGTGTCTTTTGGTGGAAAGCACCAATTTTATCTCTCCAGCATTTATGACTTGACAGAAATGTTATTTATCAGAACAGGGAGTCGTCTCAGTAGACTATGCTCTTGATTTTCATTTAATTTTTTCCTGCTGGAGCTACCTGTCTAGTGTGTAAGGACTGACAATGTTGCCCAATATTTCAGCATCATAAGACTGAAACACTGTGAGACTACAGTCAAGGTTGTGATAATTTCAGCTGATTAAAAGAAAATCTTTAGTCAACCCATCATGAGGAGTACAGAATGATAAACACATAAGCTAGCATTTCAGGGGGAAAAAATCAGTCTGTGACTTGGATTGCTAATAAATTTCCCTATCACTTTCTTTACCCCTCCCTGTACTGCTTTCTGCCTGAACTTACCTGAACCAGTGAAGAATAGTTCACTTCCCCTTTTAGACTGTGAGCCCACTGTTGGGTAGGGATTGTCTCTATATGTTGCCAACTTGTACTTCCCAAGCGCTTAGTACAGTGCACTGCACACAGTAAGTGCTCAATAAATATGATTGATTGATTGATTCACACTATTTAAACTTTGTGATTTAACACTCAACTATTTGAATAACTTTTTTCCTTTTTCTCAATTTCCTTCTCCATCATTTCCCTATTCTCCTTTTGTTTTCTTCCTCTCCTAAGATATGCAATGCATATATAATTTTTTTATGATTTTTTAATCAATACATTTGTCTTTGACAAGGATAAACACTAAAAACACTAAGTATCTGTCTTTTGGGCTCAAAGAGAACATCACTCAAATGATGGTTAAATTCAATTATGGGTATATGTCAGTCAGTCAATCATATGTACTGAGTGCTTACTGTGAGCAGACCACTTGAGAGACTGCAATACACCACTATAACACATTCCCTGCCCACAGTGAGTCTAGAGGGACATAGACATTAATATAAATACATAAATTACAGATATGTACATAAGCACTGTTGGACTGGGACAAGGGATGATGAAAGGGAGCCAGTCAACGCAACGCAGAAGGGAGTGGGAGAAGAGGAAAGGAGGGCTTAGTCAGGGAAAGCCTCTTGGAGGAGATGTGCCCTCAATAAGACTTTATAGGTGGGGAGAGTAATTGTCCATCGGGTATAAAGAGGGAGGGTGTTCCAGGCCAGAGACAGGATGTGAGCAAAAGATTGGTGACAAGACAGAAGAGATCAAGGAGCAGTGAGAAGGTTAGCATTAGAAGAGTGAAGCATGTGAGCTGGTTTGTAATAGGAGAGTAGCAAAGTAAGGTAGGAGGAGGCAAAGTGATTGACTGCTTTAAGGCTAAGGGTAAGGAGTTTCTGTCTGATGTGGAGGTGGATGGGCAAGCACTGGAGGTTCTTGAGGAGTGGGGAAATGTGGCTTGAACGTTTTTGCCGAAAAATTATCCAGGCAGCAGAATGGAGAATGGAATGGAGTGGGGAGATACAGGAGGTAAGGAGGTCAGCAAGGAGGCTGATAGAGTACTCAAGATGGGATAGAATAATAATAATGATGGTATTTGTTAAGTGCTTACCACGTGCCAAGAGTGAGCCCGTTGTTGGGTAGGGACCATTTCTATATGTTGCCAACTTGTACTTCCCAAGCATTTAGTATAGTGCTCTGCACACAGTAAGCGTGCAATAAATGCAATTGAATGAATGAACGATTGGATTAATGTGGTAGCAGTCTGCATGAAGAAAGTGTGGATTTTAGCAATGTTGTGAAGGTCAAACTGACAGGATTTAGTAATGGATTGAATATGTGTGTTAAATGAGAGATAGGAAGGATTGTGATGCCGTCTACAGTGACGGGAAAGTCAGGGGAAGGACGGGTTTGGGTGGGTTTGAGTTCTGTTTTGGACACATTAGGTTTGAGGTGATGGTAGGACATCCAAGTAGAAATGTCTTGAAGCTAGGAGGAAATGCGAGACTGCAGAAAGGGAGGGAGATCACGGCTGGAGATGTAGATTTGGGAATCACCTGCATAGAAGTAGCTGAAGCCATGTGAGCGAATGAGTCCTCCAAGGGTGTGGGTATAGATGGATAAAAGAAGGGGACCCAACACTGATCCTTAAGGAACTCCCAGAGATAGGAGGTGGGAGGCAGAAGAGAAGTCCATGAAAGAAACTGAAAATAAGCAGCCAGAGAGCTAGGAATAGAACTTGGAGAGAAAAATGCCAGTGAAGCTGAGGTTGGATAAGGTTCCCAGGAGGAGGAGATGGTCGACAGTGTTGAAGGCAGCTGTAATAATAATTTTGTCATTTGCGAAGTCCTTACTCTGTGTCAAACACTGCAGTAAGCACTGGGGTAGATACAAGGTAATCAGGTTGGACAGTTCCAGATGGTGTTCACAGTCTAAGTAAAAGGGAGAACAGGTGTTTATCAGAGGAAACTGAAACCTAGAAAAGTTAAGTGACATGCCCAAGGTCACATAACAAATAAATGGCAGGTAAGGGAGGTTCAAGTTCCAACAGCAAGAACTCTGGAGGAGCGAGGCTCCTGCCCCAGAAGGGGAGAAAGAACACCATGCAACAAAATGATGTGGAGAGAATGAGAGTGGACCTCTGGATGTCCCAAGAGAAAAGTGGGGAAGGAATGGAGTCCTTGGACGCATATGGAAAAATACAGAGAGTCCTAGGAGTGAAAGAATTAGATCCAGGGAAAGGTGGTTCAAACCCGATTTGTTATCACTGTGACCTGATTAAGAAACTACTGAATATTGTTGAGATCTGAAATGCTGGTGTATGCTTGGGGTATGGACTGTGGTAGAAGCTATAGGACCTAAGGAGGCATGTGGACCTAGGGAGCTACAGAGAGAGGGAGGGAGGGAGTATTCTCTCCTGATTAATATGGTAATAGTTAAGAAAAACAGCTGATATCTGAAAGGGTCAATTACTCCTCCACCAGCCCACAAACTAGAGACTGTCCTATACCACCCACCTAGGAAGGAAGATAGAAAGACAGACATTGATAGATTGAATAAATTACAGTGCTTTAATGTTCTGATATGGCTTGGGGTTGGGGTTGAAGACGGCCCTGATCCATCTGCAGTGTACCTAGTGGAAATAATAATGATAATTATGGTATTTGTTAAGTGTTTCCTATGTGCCAATGTACTATGTACATGTATGTACTATGTACATATTTACTATTCTATTTATTTTGTTAATAATGTGCATTTAGCTTTAATTGTATTTGTTCTGATGACTTGACACCTGTCCACATGCTTTGTTTTGTTTTCTGTCTCCCCCTTCTAGACTGTGAGCCCGTTGTTGGGTTGGGACCGTTCTCTATATGTTGCCAACTTGCACTTCCCAAGCACTTAGTACAGTGCTCTGCACACAGTAAGCGTTCAATAAATGCAATTGAATGAATGAATGAATGCCAAGCACTGGTCTAAGTGCTGGGATAGACACAGGGTAACTAGATTGTCCCACGTGGGGCTCACGCTTTTAATCCCCATTTTACAGATGAGGTAACTAAGGCACAGAGAAGTTAAGTGAATTGCCCAAGAGCATGGACCTGGGTCCTAAGTCCAGCTCTGCCATTTGCCAGCTATGCAAGTCACTTAACCTCTCTCTGCCCTGAGCCCCTCATTTATCAAATAGGAATTACATACCTGTTCGCCCTCCCTTTAAAGATATGAACCATAAAGTGGGACAGGGACTGTGTCCAATCACTTATATTTCATCAACACCAGCATTTAGTACAGGGCTAGGCACAAAAGAAGCACTTAACAAATGCCATTACTATTCTGATCCAAGCAACAGGAATATTTACCTCTTAGCATCAGACTTGGGTCATATGGAATTGTCTACAAACAAAACTTTCTGTAGATAATTTCAATTTTGTTGTACACACAATGTGACTCCGATCTTTCCCATAAAATGAGCCTTTCTCTAAAATGAATTACTAATCCAATGAGCTAAATGGCATCCTAAGGGGTGTAAGTGTTCACTGCAACCCTGGCAGTACCAATTTGCTCCAGGCAATGAACAGTTTACTCATCTGGAAGGATCTGTACCATTTAAGACAAAGCTCTCAGTGGGCTCTGTGTTAATTGAGGCAAATGGCTAAGTAATATGTGGGGGGCATTAGTAAACAGATCAAATTAAATTTAAAAAATGCAGAATGTTTTTGACCATTTGTTTGTGGTGTCCTTTTTCAAAGAAAGGGATGGGAACGCTGTTCTCAAACACTGAAAGTTGGTTTTGCAATAGCCTTGAAAAAAATATCTGCGGAAACAACCCACACATCTGAACAGGAAATGAATTAAATAGTCCCCTGGGTCTTTCCTAAGACTATTTTCTACATTTCTCTGAACCGCTGGGTTCATCAAGGGACCACTGGATTCAGAAATTGGAGAGAAAATATTTTGAGAGCAACAACTATATTCCTTACATGATTTCCAGCATTTCAGGGTGTTGGTGGCATGTTCCTTCCCATATGATATTTTACTATATTTTGGCTATAGAAATGTTCTGACTCGACTGCAAAAGCATGAGAATGGAAATTAAATTTTAAAAATTAAACAAATGCTTTACTTTTGCCACTTCCTTCTAAGCCAATGAACACGATCAGTCTAATGTCCAAGAACCGTTAAGACTTTGTACTTCGAAGTCACAATGATATGGTCCTAATCTCCCTGCATTTTAGTTTAAGAATATCTCCATTATTTCAGAGATACAGTATTTTCACCCCAACTTGGCTGAAAATTATTTCAGAAAACTTTTATTCTAATATTTTATGAGGCTAAAATTACCTGTAGCATCCTTCAGAAATGTCCCTCGGGCAGGGCCAGAGGAGGGGGCAATATATGGGTAAGGAGAATAGGGCCTTAGCTTCAAAATCAACAGCATGGACCCCCCTCCCATGTTCCAGAACAGCACACTGCCTATTCCACATGACTATCTCTTCAGCAGGCTTCTCAGACCCAGGGAGGCGATATTATGAGGATGAGGTAAGCAGTCAACTGAGTCAGAAACCCCTGAACCTAGCCAGATAGATCTGCAAGGGTGGCCACAGCACTGTCTACCAGTTCTACCCCCCTGCTGCCTCTGTCAATATAGAGAGTGATGTCTAGTTGTCTGAGGCAGGGAAAATATTATACCTTACTTTCCCATGGTTTGCAAAACAAGAAACAAGCTGTTGCCCCTTCAGTCTAAATCACATTCTGTGAGTTTACTCTCCTCTGGATACAGTCAAAACAGCTGCGCTTGATATTCAAAGTCAGGCAGATATGAAGTTTTTACCTCAGATGTTTTGGGGATCTTCCATTGCTTCTCTAGACTGTAAGCTCGTAATGGGCAGAGAACACGACTACCAACTCCGTTATAGTCTACTCTCCCAAGAGATTGGAACTGTGTTCTGCACACTGCAAGCATTCAGTAAATTTGATTGTTACCCACAAGTCCTTTTTATTAGGAAGAAGCGCCCAGCACAACATTGGTGACCACATGGTAATTTCATTGAAGGCAAAAAAAAAAAAAGAAATAATGCAGAATATTTGTCAGCTTTCGAATCGCAGAGGAGAAATCAATACCAATGGAGATGTCTGCACAGCTAGGAGAGTTTTCAGCAGCTGAAATATCCTTTCTTGATGTACCCACTGTGTGAGAGGATTTCTGATTGGCTTAATAGCCCTATTTTAAAAGCCAGGGGTGGGAGTGACCCAGGAGTCCCACTTTGAAAACAATAATCTTCAACACCAATTCCTTTTCTCCAAAGCCACCAGCTCAGAGTGTGAATCTTTTTTTTTAATCAATCAATCAGGAAGGTATTTATTGAATACTAACTGTGTGTGCTTACGAAGCACAAGAAGTGTACAGTATATTGAGTAGACATGATCCCTACTGCCAAAGACCTTATAATATAACAGGGAATGAAGACATTAAAATACACTCACAGGTAGGGCAAGTAATCAAGAATAAAATATATACATCATTCTTAAAGGATTTTCTGTGAAACTGGTGTAGGTACCTTTTAGGTGACAGGAATAGAGGCCAAGGGTAGGATACAGATAGCTGGTATGAGTTGGCTGTCTGGAAAAACTAATGCCGAAGAGACAGACATCTCTTTAAATTCAAATTTCTGACAAATTTTAGGCTGTGATCATGTGTGCCAAGGACTGTGTTCGACCTGATTAGGACAATCTAATGTACTCCAGCGATTAGTATAATGCTTGGGACATAGTAAACACTTACCAAATTCCATATTCAAGTAATTGATTACTTCACCAATTTAGGGAAGCAATGCACCAAATTTTCAGGCCTCTTCTTCCTCTCCCTCCAAAATTTTGATAGAGATATGCATGTCCTGTGAAAGCTGTCTATGCTAAGACCTAGATGCCTAGAGCCTGTAAACTCTTCAGAGCACCTACTACAGAGTTGACAGATATGCTGCTATGGCATTCCACATGTTTATATATTCAGAATTTTAAAACAAAGGGAAAAACTGTATCTTGTTAGATTTGCTGATGACCCCTTTAGAGTTACTACTGAATTACATATACGGAGAAGTACTGTTGCCTAGTGGAAAGAGCATGAACTAAGGAGTCAGAGGACCTGGGTTTTAAACCCAGCTCTGCCATTTGCTTGCTCTGTGACTTTAGGAAAAACACTTAACTTCTCTGTGCCTTAGTTGCCACATCTGTAAAATGGGAATAAATCCTCCTCCCTCCAAATTAGACTGTGAACGTATTTGGTACAGGGATTGTGTCCAACCTGATCTATCCCAACATTTAGAACAGTGCTTGACATAGTAAGTGCTTACCAAATACCATTAAAAAAATCCACTGAAATGTCCTTTATTCTAACAGAATGGGAATTTATATTTAGTTGAGGATTAGCAGTATGGCCTAGTAGATAGGGCACAGGACCGGGAGTTAGAAGGACCTGGGTCATAATCCCGGTTTAGCCACTTGTCTGCAGTGTGACCTTGGGCAAGTCACTTCACAATGTGCCTCAGTTACCCTATCTGCAAAATGGGGATTAAGACTGTGAGCCCCAATGGGACAGGGACTGTGTCCAACCCAATTTGCTGGTACCTACCTCAGTGCTTAATACAGTGCCTGGCATACAAATGCTTAAGCATACTGCTTAACAAATGCCATTATTATTATATTATTATTTTTGTAACCGATTTGGAAAGAATTTCCAAATAAAAAGATACCCTGAGAAAATCCAGTGCCTTCTCCTCACTAGGATTTCTAAGCCATTTCCATTTGACAGAGTTTCATCCCATTTATCCAAGTATCTAATCCTTTATTTATTTCATTTATTAATGGTGTTTGTTAATCACTTACTATGTGCCATGCACTGTATTAAGTGCTGGGTAGATACAAAATAATCTGGTTGGTCAAAGTCCATGACCACATGGGACTCAGCCTTAATCCCCATTTTACAGATGAGGTAACTGAGGTATAGAGAAGTTAAGTGATTTGCCCCATGTCACATGGCAGACAAGGTGCGGAGCTGGGATAAGAACCCAGGCCCTCTGATTTCTAGGCCCATGAGCTTTCTACTAGACCACACTGCTCTTCTTTTTTCAAGTAAACAAAATCAAAGCAAGAGAATCAAAGCAAATATCAAAGGCATCACTAAAGTACTTCTCACAAGGGAAAGAGGAAAAATAACCTGTAAAAGACAAGCCCAGGAGACATAAGAGTCTAAATTTTTCTTTTTCCATGCTATTAGTGTTATATGTAATTTAAGCATCTGGACTTATCTATAGTACTTATGTTTCAGTGAAATAAACAGTCGGATCAAATAGGCAGAGATGGTAATTGAAAAGGGCTCCAATACTAATTAAGTTGAGTCAAAACAACTGTTTGTACAAATGTTATTTCCCTAGCTCCCCACAGGTTTTAGATAGTTGACTGTCAGTAAACAAACTATACAGCTTACATTACCAATTGCCACTGACTGAATGAGGAATGTTCTTCTTTAATAAAACAATGCTTGTAATGAGTTTCAATCTGAATCTCTTACCTCATTCTTTTTGTCTTCCTTTGTTTTCCTTAAGCAGTGCTGGGCATATTTTGAATGACTTTAGAGGCATTATTCTAAGATTATGATATTCCCTGAGGAGCTACCAGTTTGCAGGAGGGACAATTTGCTTCTGAGAACATAGACATTAATGTGCAAGTCCACTTCCAATAACAAACACACAGAAAAGGCTTTTGACAAGAACTCCCACTAGATTTTATTTTAGCAAGTATTGACACAGTTCAATGGGAGGATTTCAAAGCCAGGCTGTATTTTGAAGATGGATATTTTCTCCAGGGTTCAGGAAAAGATGGATGAAGGGAGAGATGGAAAGAACAAAGTAATGCGGAGAGAGAAAAAAGGGAGGAGAGAGAGCAAAGAGAAGAATGAATATACAAAGAGTAAGAGATATGAAAAATGCCTGAGTGTGTTTGAACAGTGGTTATATCAGCAATCATAGCTGACAAAACACATTTTCTGGTTAGTGTAGACCTACTCTAAATTGTGCCATAGTAGGTGCTTCATTATTGGAAAGCTGTGGGCTCAACTCTCTTCTTCATGCTGGGATTTTGATTCATTTTATTGAATGCCAAGTGGGTGTACAGTACTGTTCTAGAGGCTCTGGCAAGTATATTGAAGTAAAAAAAATCATGACCTCTCTGTAATGAAATGCAGTCTAAAATCATGAATTTCCTACAATGGAAGAGGAGAAACCCCTTCACTGATCTCCTGAATTTTGTATCTCAACCGGGCATATGAAGGGACTCTTTTCTCTGTGCAGTGACAACTTGCTTACCCTCTATCCCTGGGTTCTCTCTGGAAAACCTGTCCCTTATTGGCACTCAAAAACAATTCATTTCCAAATTACCACTGAATTTTTTAAAAATTGAAAAACTAAACTCAGTATGACCATTTTAAAGTTCTGTCTTCTGTTCGTCCATATTTTAATTCAATTTTAGATTGAAAAAAGAACCCAGTTTTAATTTATGAAGATCACACTGTATTACAAATAGTATCATTTTTCCAGCTGTCATGGTCAAATTGTAAAACTTGAAAATTACCAGTTGGCATTTTGTATTTTTAATCCTAGAAAAATGATAAGTAGCATGGCCTAGTGGATAGAGCCTGGGCCTGCGAGTCAGAAGGAACTGGGTTCCAATCCTGACTCTGCCACTTGTCTGTTGTGTGACCTAGGGCACGTCATTTAACTTCTCTGTGCCTCAGCTACTTCATCTGAAAAATGGTGATTTAAACTGTGAGTCCCATATGGAACATGGACTGTGTCCAACCTTATTAACTTGTATATATCCCACTGTTTAGTATAGAGCCTGGCACATAGTAAGCACTTACAAAATACCATTTAAAAAATTGATAATACCAAAGATAACTGAGGTATTTGTTATGTACTTACCATGTGCCAAGCATTGCGATGCTCCCTGAGGTTGCTACAATATAATCACTTTCTCGAAGAGGGCTTCCCTGACTAAGCTTAATTTTTCCCTACTCCCTATCTCTTCTTCATTGCTTTAAGCACTTGATAGTCACCACAGTCTCAGACCCCCAGTATCTATGTATATATCTATAATTTATTTTAATGTTTGTCTCCCTATCTAGGCTGCTAAGCTCCTTTTGGGCACAGAGCATGTCTACCAACTCTGTGTATTGTACTCACTCAAGTTCTTACTACAGTGCTCTGCACACAGCTAAGTGCTCAATAAATACCGTTGATGGACTGATCAGATAAGACACAGTTCCTGTCCCACATTGGACTTACTTACAAGGAGGAGGGAAAACAGGTATTTACTCCCCATTGTATGTATATATATGAGAGAGAGAGAGAGAGAGAGAGAGAGAGAGAGAGAGAGATGTAGAGATTGATATATATACACTATATCTCCAATCGTACATATATATATATATATATATATATAATTTTTAAACACAAAATATTTCAATAGTATGTTTTGAAGGATGTCTTAATCTAAATTATTTCACAATTTCCACAAGGGTAATAGATGAAATTGTACATCCATTGTTTATATATTATTATTATATTATATTGTATTATATTATATAGTGCAAAAAGATTCATTCCTTAATTCAATCATATTTATTGAGCACTTACTGTGTGCAGAACACTGTACTAAGTGCTTAGGAAAGTAAAATTCAGCAATAAAAAGTGCAATCCCTGCCCACAATGAGCTCACAGTCTAGGGGAGGGGAGCATTCACCATAAATCTGGGTAGGTGAAGAAAAACTCCTTTGTCAGTGCTAGCCATTAGCAGGTCCCCACCCTGATCATTTCATTTCTCTTGGGGTTCACTTCAATGAAATACAAAAATACATTTAGGGATATGAGGTGAGCTTCTAAAATTTTGAAATGCAATGTGGGAGCTGGGAATAATTTGCAATGAACCAGACTTCCAGTAGCCAATCTCTGTTAGATTTAAAATTGAACATCTTTATCATGTATGTTTAATTCTTTTTAAGTGGCATCAATGCTAACAGTAGAACAATTACCTCCCTTATTAAGTCTCTGAGGGTTGTAATACTATCCAGCTATGTACTGTACTGGTTTTGTTAAGCAATTTTGCAGGATCCCAAATCACAACTTTACCACCTTTGCATTTGGATGTTTCCATCTTCTGCTTAGACCCAATCAAAAGGATTAAAAATTACTTTCAGTGTATGAATGCATTCAGGATTACTCAAGAGAGTCTAATCATTGCTCATCTAGGTTCAGTTTCACTGTTATCATATTTACTGTTTGGGGATCCTGAGGCCTAGCAAGGTACAATGGAGTTGGATTTGTTTGTTGGCTCACCTGTGAGAGCTCGGTTAATTCTCACCAAGGCAAACTAATTTTTAGAGAGGAGAATTCTCCCTTGGCAAATTCAGTCCCCTTGGCATCAGTTTTCCCCCTGCAATGTACCTACAAAGAATGACCCCTGAACTTTTCTTGGTAGTGTATGTGACTGTGCTCAGTCTTGCCCCCTTCACTCCCTGGCTTAAGGGACAAATAAAGGGTTACTTTGATGAAAGTTCAGATACTCCAGGATGTATTCCTGCTTTCAAACTCTCAGAATATGTCCCCTTTTCAGTTTCAGGCTACTTTAAAACATTCCCCAAAAGACCTTCTGAAATTTGTCACTCTCCTCTCCCCTTACCCCGCTAAAGTTGCCACCACCACCACTTTCATTCATTCAATTGTATTTATTGAGTTCTTCTGTTTGCAGAGCACTGTACTAAGCACTTGCCTTGATAGCATTCCTCTCTTGGATGTTGTGGATATTGGGTGCAGATACCCCAGTCAAATGAGGCTGGCACTTTTAGTTAGGAGAAACCTCAAGGTTTCATCTCCTTTTTTGCTAGCATATCTTTCTGGAGTGCAAGTCCTATCACCTTTCCATCTAGTAAACCAGGACCTGGTTTGCAGTCAAAGGGGGTTTACTCTAATAAAGGTACTTTTGGGAAGCATTTTCTGCATAAACAGCAAGCACAACCAAATCCATTCACAACTATCATTCCCTGCCCTGCACTGTTCCTACAACAGGGATAAAACTAACACTCCCTCCCTCTTTCATTTCTTGAAGGTCGCTGGCCCATTTCATCTAAAGCTTGCAGATTCTATTTCAAAGCCTAAATTCTTCACTGTGCATTCCAAATCTTGGTACCAGAAGATTATCAAACCTGTTTAATGGATCCTGGCCCCAAAGATAACATTTTCCTGCTTTTTTATATTCCTTTTCTTTTGACTCCTGTTCCTATTGGCATGTACCCAAGTCCTTTTCCGATTGGTCTTCCTGAATGCAAGCTAAGAACTGCCTATTTACATGGTCAGTCTCTCTGGGGTAGCCAAGTAACCTGAAAAAGAACCATTTCCCAGCTGGTTCCCCTTCTTTCTGTCTCTAAGAATCATTAAACTCCAACAAACCCATGTTTTTTAGGGAGTTCTAGGTTTCTTAACTCCTACTCCTCCACAGTATTTCCTCAATCTTCAGTGTCCCATCATTTATGAATGACTACAAGACCAAAATATCAGCCCCTCAAGCAGCAAATGCTCACATTTGCTTAGCGATCTTTCCAGGTACCAATCAAGCCTTTATCTACTTAACTTCTAAACTTAAGAAATATTCTCAGAGTTATAGGGCTAATGACCCATAAACTGAATTTATGGGATGGAACTACTCTCTTCATTGAGGCCAGTTCAGAGGTTCCTTAATAGATTATAACCAATCAATCAACTGCATGTATTGGGAGCTTTCTCTGTGCAGATCACTATACTAAGTACTTAAGAAAGAACAATAGAAATAGTACAGATGATCCCTAACTCCAAGGTCTACAGCCTAGTGGGAAAGACAGGTACTAAAATAAATAACAGATAGACAGAAGGAGGAAAGGTGGGATATATATATAAAAATATATATATATATGTGAGTGCTGCATAAATACAGGCTATTTAGCTACTGCAGAGAATGCTTAAATAGTGCAGAACTGGTGCAGTGGAAGTTGGGGGATATAAACTAAGTAGAGATTAATCAGGTGATGTTATTTCAGAAAGGTTTTGAAGATGGGGAAAGTTATAACCACCTTTTAGGCAGGGATCATGTCAACCAATTGTATAATACTTTCCCAAGGCCTTAGTACAGTGCTCTGCACAAAGTACTCCATAAATGCCATTCATTGCTTAATTGACTGTCAGATATGAAGGGGGAGGTAGTTTCAGGCAGTGGGGAATATGTGAGTAAAAAGTCAGTAGTGAGAGAGATGAGAATGCGGCACGTATGAAAATATCTTATGTACTTTTGTTATAAAAGGCTACAATCTACATTATTATGCTTTTATGAGCTAGTTAAAGGCTTATTTATAAACTAGTGGAAGGCCACATTTCAGCCCTGTGAGTAGTTTTCATTTAACAAAACCACTTTTAACTATATATCTGCTTCGCAAGTCATTTCTGTTTTCAGATTAATGAGAATAGAAGTGTTTCCAAAACTGGAGCTCATATTATTGGTGAATCCACTGAGCACTAGGTTTGGTAAATGCCATAACTGCCTTCTGAATATTAAGCAAAGAGCAGTCTAAGACACTGGTCTGTCATCCAAAGAGGCAATAAGTAGGTTGGAGACACAGTAGATGGTCTTCCCGAGACCATTACTAATGAATTGCAATTTACCATCTCATATCCTTAACATTTTCCTTCCACAGTCCTTATATCTGCTCTCATTGCCCATTATGTACTAGTCTTAGAATTTACTGAAATCCCTCTTGATTCCACTGATATTTTCATTTTGTAAAATTTCCAGCCACAAACTTACTGTAATTACTACTTACTGTAATTAAGTTTGTTACCATTAAAACCTACTACCTTTGAGCTTTGATGGGTGCCCTACTGATCTGTTATTTTGGATATAATAAACAACAATCCAGTGTTTGCCTTGCTCACACCCTCCATAGTGTTGTCAGTTTCAACCATGACTCCTGCCAGTTTTCCTCTTACCAGGTTGAAAGTCCTTGTTTTGTCCAGCCGATCCTCTACATTTCTTATCTTGAGTGAGTATGAGAATTCAAGTTGTTTAAACTGAAGCCAAATAATAGTTATTTTATCTAAAGTTGCGACCACATCTCAGAACAGCAATGGGTTAGATCTTATAGAGTAATTACCATGAAATAATTTTATGAAATTCAAAGTGATGACTTCACTCTCTGGAGCTCTCCCATTCTCCTAACATAAAGGTAAAGGTTTGCCTACACAACTCAAATAGAAACTAAAGGCCAGGCACTGAAAAGAATATCTGTAATTAACCCAGGTTCTATCTTCCTTTTGCCCCTAGAATACACTATTTCTCTAGCTAAAATGGCTGCATTTTATGGAAGTACAAGCAGGTTTGAGGCAGGTCGTCTTCCCTGGATAACAACACCACCACACACACACATAAATATACAAACCCAGTGGAGGTTTCCTAGTGGAGATGATTCCACTTTTCATTCATTCAATCGTATTTACTGAGCGCTTACTGTGTGCAGAGCATTGTACTAAGCGCTTGCTAAGCCACCGTGGACTCTTGCCTGAAGATTTATGAAGTGATCTAAAACACATTAGAATGGTCCTGCTGAAATTTCCAGGATTTTGTTGGGAAAATGGTGAGTTTAGCTGTTATGGAAGTAGAAGCAGTAGCTTCTGATGTTCCTAAGGGGGAAGAAAAGGCCAGGCAGTCTCTTCTCCATTCCTCCATCTCCCTGCTTCTGTGCCGCTGCCTTTACTCCCTCTAGACTGTAGACACATTGTGGGCAGGACACATATCAACCAACTCTGTTATATTGTATTCTCCCAAGCACTTAGAACAGTGTTCTGCACACAAGTGCTCAATAAATATTACTGACATTGATTCACAGCTGTCAGAACCCCTTGTGCCAACTGGCTGAAAGAGAGAGAGGATGGGTCTGACCAGGGATTTTCAGCTGGTGGATCAGAGCCCCAAAACCTGTCATCAGCCCACCCCTACGTGAACAGGTCACTACCAGTTGGAACTATTCTGCATAGAAGAATTGAAAAAAAACCCATCAACTCTAGTTTAGTAGCCTTCATTCTGCACACATAGCCTAGCATGATTTGATTACCTTTTGACTGCAAGCAGCTTGTGTGAATTTAGACTTCAAAAGCCAAACTAAACAAGGGATTTGGCCAAGTAAGGCCCAACCGCTAAATTTATATTTCCTGTTCCGGGGAAAATAAGAACACACAAAAGCCATTAAATTACCATGGAGTGAGAAAAGTTTGGGGAGTGGAGCAGATCATTTCATAGAGAAATGTTCTAAACTGTTTAATTCTTGGGAATCTTTAGTTTATAAGATTACTACACAGTTTATGTAACAGTCTGTATAAATTATTAATTGTATTCATTTCTTGCCTCTAGAACTATACACAAAATAATTATTGCTTATTTTACAAGCTCTTTACCAATGTCTGACACACTTAAACACTTTCTCTTAAATATACAAAATGTCAAAGATAAAATAGTGACATGTCAGGAGCACATGTCACCTAGAAGGTCAGAAGATTTAGTGCTAAGGTTAAAATTCTGGGATGAAGCCCATGTCACTTTGAATAAAAAGTGATGTTGTAATCTTGAAAAGATAAAGCCATGTTTATTATCATTTTAATTATTTGTTTTGATTAACTAAAATTCATTTTTCCTACCATGCTAAAAAATGGTAAAATATAAACGTGTAATGAATGCCTATCATTGTGCTATCAAAAGGAAAGGAGACTGAAAGTAAAAAAAGAAACTGAAACACTGAAGAAAAAAACTTCAAAAATACAACTCTAGGGATTATATAAAATGCTTCTTTAAAAAAAGAACTTCTAAATCCAAGCTGAGTTAATGTCCCTTAATACTTCTCTCTCAAGTTCTTGGAACGAGTCGGTTGAAAAATTTGGAACACACAACATTTTAATAATTTTAGCAATCCCTGTCTTCTTTGGTTATTTTAATTTCAGGACATGTCTCATAAATAATGCATAAATATGGTCCCTACTTGCTTTAAACCAAGTGGTTTTATTCTGAATTTGATTTATTCTAGATTTATTCATTGATTTATTCTGAATTCTAGCTGAAAATGGGAGGCAAAAAGGGAACTACATCATAGGACTCGTCAATCTCATCGCTGATCCCTTGCCCATGTCCTGCCTCTGGCCTGGAATTCCCTCCCCTTTCATATCTGATGCACCACCACTCTTCCCATCTTCAAAGTCTTATTGAAATCACATCTCCCCCAAGAGACCTTCCCTAACTAAGCCCTCATTTCCCCAACTCCCTCTCCCTTCAGTGTCACCCTTGCACTTGAATTTGCACTCTTTATTCACCCCATCATCAGCTCACAGCACTTATGCACAGATCTGTAATTATTCATATTAAAATCTGTCTCCCCTTCTATACTGTACTCCTTATCGACAGTGAATGTATCTTGCAGGGTGGTCTAGTGGAAAAAACACAGGCCTGGGAGTTTAGAGGACCTGTAATATAACCCAGCTCCACCACTTACTTGCTGCATGACCTTGGTCAAGTCACTTGATTTCTCTGCTCCCCAGTTACCTCATCTGCAAAATGTGGATTCAATACCTATTCTCCCTCCTAATTAGACTGTGAGCCCCATATGGGACCTGATTATCTTGTACCCACCCCAGTGTTTAGCTCTAAGCTTGGCACATTAAGGATATAACAAATATCACAATTATTATTATTATTATTATTACATTGTAATCTCCCAAATGCTTTGTACAGCCCTCTGTACATAAGCATCGCTCCATGCTTGTGAGAAGCAGTGTGACCTAGTGGATACAGCATGGGCCTGGACGTTAGTAGGACCTGGATTCTAGTCCCAGCTCCACAACCTGTTATGTGCCCTTGGGCAAGTCACTTAACTTCTCTGTGCCTCAGTTCCGTCATCTGTAAAATGGGGAATAAGACTGCGAGCCCCATGTGGGACATGGACTGTGTCCAACCTGATTACTCCAGCGCTAAGTGCAGTGCCTGGCACACAGTAAGCACTAAACAAATATCATAAAACTATTTATAATTGATTGAGCTGAAGATAATTTTTTTTTTACTAAACTTTGCTATCAGCCTACCTAAATTTTTAAAGAAAGGGAAAATGCAAACATATTTGTTTGCCAAAGCTCATCCTTCCAATGAAGGAAGCATTAAACATAGCCACCTTGTCCTAATATTCAAATGATAATATTTCCAATAATTAAGTCAAGGAAGCTTAAAGGCACTGAGCGTTCAAACTAGCTATTCTCTTTAGGAAGCAGCATAGCCTAGTAGATAAAGCACAGGCCTGGGAGACAGAAAGTCAGGGGTTCTAATCTCAGCTCTGTCCCTTGTCAGCTGTGTGACCTTGGGCAAGTCACTTAACTTCTCTGTTCCTCAGTTACCTCATCTGTAAATTGGGGATTAAAACTGTGAGCCATATGTAGGACAGGGATTGTGTACAACACAATTTGCTTTTATCCACCCCAGGGGTAAGTACGATGCCTGGTACACAGTAAGCGCTTAAATACCATAATTATTATTAATATTATTTACACCAACTGGATCAAAGGGCATTGCTAGGAAAACCTTGGCATACATAAAGATGTCAGATTCCAACCAGCAAAGAATCAGCTGCAGTAAATCAGATTTCATTTCATTTCTGTCTTGGCAAGAGAGAATTTTAGCTAAGAAACAAAGCAGCCAAGATTTGACTCAAGAGAAAAAATATCTGAGTCTGGAGCCAAATTATTCTACTTTATACGGTTCCAAAAAGGTAGCCAGGGTGCCAGGATGGAATGCCAATAAAGCACAAATAGCCTGTTGGAGAAGAACACTAACTGCATTTTCAAATGTAATCCTCAACAAATAAGAAATAGCAGTTCAAAACCTTAAAGAGCAATAATGATATCCATAGTTTGTCACAAATTTATCACTTGATTATAAAAGAGTGGCGGAGCCAAATATGCTGATCTTATTCTGGCTTTATAATCTCCAAAATTTGTCTAGCTTTCCTCTAAGACTTATGACCTTCTAGACCTGGAAGCCTAAAGGTATGCTGCCAATTTGTACTTCTCAAGTGCTTAGTACAGTGTTCTGCACACAGTAAGCGCTCAATAAATACAATGGAATAAATGAATGAATGAATGAAGGTAGGCTGTTAGGGATAAATCTATCCATTCATGTCACAATTTGTGTCACTATTCTAAAGCAGTACACAATCTAAGAGATTCCAGTCTGCCTTTGCCTTTTGAATCCTACCACTCTCTGTCAGTCAGTCAAATTGTATTTATTGAGTACTTACTGTGTGCAAAAAACTATACTGAGCTCTTGGGAGTGTACAACAATATAGAGGAGCAGTGTGGCTCAGTGCAAAGTGCACGGGCTTGAGAGTCAGAGGTCATGGGTTCTAATCCCGGCTCTGTCACTTGTTAGCTGTGTGACTTCTCTGGGCCTCAGTTACCTCATCTGGAAAATGGGGATTAAGACTGTGAGCCCCATGTGGGACAACCTGATTACCTTGTATCCCCCTCAGCACTTAGAACAGTGCTTGGCACATAGTATGCGCTTAACAAATGCCATCATCATTATTATTATAAGACATATTCCCTTTCCACAATGAGCTTAAGTCTAGAGGGGAGACAGATATTAATATACAAAATTAAATTACAGACATGCACATAAGTGCAGTGGGGATGTGCCTAAGTGCTGGGCTCGGGAGGCAATATCCAGACCATCAGCTAAACTGAACTGAATTACCTTCTATTTCCAGGTGTTTTTCTCATGGAATTTAAAGGCCAGATTAAGGGCAATCCATCAATCAATCAATCAGTGGTTCTTATTGAGTATTGTGTGCAGCACAAGGCAATATTATGCCATTCCTCAGATGAGCACTATTGCTACTGACAATCTTCCCTGCAGCTGCAGTGAAACTGTGCCAGAGCATCTTTGTGTCCCCTGTAGCTTGGTATACAGAGCATTCTTCCTCGCTGTGGAGTCACTGATGTGTCTCCCCAGCTCTCTGGTTGCTTATGGGTTACTTAATCTCATCATCAATTATATTTATTGAATGCTTACGGAATGCAGAGCACTGTACTAACTGCTTAGGAGAGTGCAATATAACAGAGTTGTTAGACACATTCTCTGCCCACAACAAGTTTACAGTCTCCTCATTGACCCCAGGGATTTCAGTCAAAGAGCCTCCTCTCCTTCCACCATCCCTGAAGGTCTGAGAAAATGATTTGTGTGGGTGGAGAGAAACATCCCAACTATTGGGATTGTATGAGAGGAATGTTCTAGGGAATTCAGAAAATACTGCAGCTCAAAGCCAGAGCTAGACACTAGTGCACTTGTAAATGGTTTAATACTTTAAATAAGTTGTTCGATTCCTAAACCTGCAGGGATAATGTGTTTCTCAGTGAAGGCACTCAAAATTGTCTGTGAAGCAGGAAGCTGTAGAAAGCATCATTTTGCAGAATTTCCTTTTTGAGAGTTACGTTGCGAAGTCATACTTAAATTTCATGTCTCTAAACCTTTTCCTCATCCCTTCTGTCCCACTCTAACCCACCCAGACCAGATGAGGCAGTGTATAAGATTTTTAATTTCTACTTTATACAAACATACTTGCTTTGGGACAACAACATATTTTCAGCTTAGTAGCTCCAAAAAGACCTAGGGCAATTAAATAAACCACATTTCAGTCAAGTGTAGGGTTGCAATTTTAACTCACACTGGACTGACCTCATTAGAGCTAGGAGAAACAACACAGTAAAGCTAATTATTCAGTTTTCATTCTAATAAAATCTTACCCCTTTTCAGAGAATGCCAAATATTTAAGTAAGCATGAAATTAAAAAAAAAATCAGGGGAAAACTGAAGCCGGATGATCAAATTACTCATCAAAATTACTTATCCAGAGATACCCGCCCCAAAAAACTTTTACTTTCTTTCCCTTCCCCTCTTTTTTTTTCCTCTGCTGTAGCATGATGGGCTAAATTCTGGATTTTGTTCGCTTTTTCCCCATGTTAGCTTTCCTCCTTATGACCCCATATTCCAGAAATGATCCGAAGTTCTCATTAGAGGTTAGCTGTAACTTCTGGAAACAAATGTCACAAAAATGGAATAAGTTTTGCAAATAATGAAAATCTAACTAAAGTGATATTACCTTCTAGAATGGTAAAAGTGGTCACCTGACAAGATCATTTGATCAGAATTAATTTCTCTTCTCATACATTTTGTTTTACCTATGTAGCTCAAACAGCTTTATAAACGCGTACCTGAATGGTGTCCCATGTAGCTCTCATATATGCCCAGCAAGTGGCAGTACTACAGAAACAATACAATTATTTTACAAAACAGGTATTTATTAAAAGGAAGGAGTTCCTAAATCCACGAGGCTCCTTTGATCGGAAATCATTATGCATCATATAAAAAAATATGGAGCAAGCATGAGGAAGGAGTATGAATTTTCACTAATTCATTCCCCTCCCACCTGCCCCCAGATGATGGCAACAATGATAATAATAATAATAATGATAGCATTTATTAAGCACTTACTATTTGCAAAGCACTGTTCTAAGCACTGGGGAGGTTACAAAGTGATCAGGTTGTCCCATGGGAGGCTCACAGTCTTAATCCTCATTTTACAGATGAGGTAACTGAGGCCCAGAGAAGTGAAGTGACTTACCCAGAGGTAGGGTTTATTAGAAATGAATAATTCCCATATGTTAGGCATTCCATAATTTGGAAATAGGAGTCTCTTTAAAGAACATCCCCTGTACCCTTTACCTTGCTTTTTAAAGTATGGAGCTGGATGGTTTGTGGATGTGCAATTGAAAATGTAATCTATATGAAGACCAAGGTGCCCAGCACTTAGAACAGCGCTTGGCACACAGTAAGCACTTAAATGCCGTTATTATTATTATTATTATATTTAAAAACCCTAGTGAATAGGGACATTTTGGTGAAGATCTTAGAAGCACTGCCTAGGGTTTGCAAAGACTAATCATTGCCCAGCGTCAGGGGTCTGGTCAACTAGGTGCACTGAGCCATCTGGGAAATCTCACAGTAGAATGAGGTTTCCACACACAGTGGAAATGGAAACCCTGTGATACCTCCAGCAATGACCTAAGGCCTGATCTCACCTTATATTTGAGGAAATTATTTGAAGGGTATACTATAGAAATTAGATTCCAAATGAAATAATTACACTGTACACTGCCCAGAAACTCCCCACAACACTTTTGTATATATCCATAATTTATTTCTTTATATTAATATCTGTCTCTCCCTCTAGACAATAGGCTCATTTTGAGCAGGGAACGCATCTACCATATACCAACTCTGTTATGTTGTATTCTCCCAAATGCTTAGTACAGTGCTATGCACTCAGTAAGCTCTCAGTAAATACCACTGATTGATCAAGGTCAATTTCATTACCTAAATACCCAGCACACTGTTTAGAGTGACTATTTAGAAATTCACCTTGGAACATAAGTGTAAAGGAGAGGGGTGGGGAGACCAAAGGGAAGAGTCAATGTAGAAGGAAACAGGATCCCTTCCTGCAGTAACAATATTACTACAGCGACTACCACTAATAATAATGGAATTTTTTAAGTTCTTACTATGTGACAAGCATTATAGTAAGCACTGGGGTCGGTACAACATAATCAGGTGAGTCATAGTCCCTGTCCTACATGGGGCTCACAGAATAAGTGGAAGGGAGAACGCGAATTGCATTGAATTGCATAGGTAGCCTGCTTCCTAGTAAGAGGTGTCTGGAAGAAACACTGATAAAGAAAGAGGGGAGAAAAAGGGAGTTGAGCCAATCTGAGTAAGTGTAATGACTACTGAATTAGTTAATTACTATGTGCCATGCACTGCACTAAGCACTGGGGTAGACACAAGTTAAGCAAGTCGGACACAGTCCCCATCCCACATGGGACTGACAGTCAAAGTAGGAGGGAAATCAGGTATTTAATCCATGTTTTACAGAACCTGGGTTCTAATCCCAGCTCACCACTCATCTGCTGTGACCTTGGGAAAGTCACTGAATTTCTCTGTGCCTTAGTTACCTCACCTGTGAAACGGGGATTTAAATATGAGCCCTATATGGAACAGGGACTGTGTCCAACCTGATTACCGTAAGGCCGTCGTGGGCAGGCACTGTCTCTCCTCATTGCTGAATTGTAGTTTCCAAGTGCTTAGAACAGTTCTCTGCACACAGTACATGCTCAGTATATATGATTGAATGAATGAATGACTATCCCAGCACTTAGTAAGAGCTTAACAAAGAGAATTTTAAAAAAGATGAGGAAACTGAGGCATAGAGAAGTTAAGTGATTGTCAAAGGTCATAGAGCAGGTAAGAAGCTGAGGCTTGTGCTCTTTCCACTAGGCCACAGACCCTGAACTTTTCCAACTAGAAGGGAGGTCTCAGTCAGCAAAAATTACTCTCAGAGCAGATAGTGAAGAAGCCAGACCAAACCTCAGAAGGCAGATTTCTGTTAGAGAGCCTTTCTATTCCTTACGTAGTTGAATGAAGCAGACCCTCTACTGGAGTAGCAGCTTACTTGACCCATGCTAAGAAACATCTTGACCTCCAAAAGGGAGGCTCAGGAGGATCAACTGTTGGTGACCCCTGCTTTTTAACCCTGCTTAATACTCAGTGGACTTGTGCTTCCTTTCGATTCAGACACTGATCTGTGAGTTGCTTCTAGAGAAGACTTTTCACCCTTGGCTGCCTTAATTCAGTAAAAACAGGCTTATTTTATTGGTGTCTTCTGGACTGTAAATTCATTATGGGCAGGGAACATGTTTGCTAATTCTGTTGTATTATACACTTCCCAAGCACTTAGTACCGTGCTATGTGCTAAGTAAGCACTAAATAAATACCACTGATTGATTGACTGATTGATTGAGTGGCTAGCTCAGCACTGGCCAGGATTGATATTTCTAAACAGAATTTTTGCTCAAAAAAATTCTTCTTGGGATCCTTTGGGATAAGCCTATACATACACAGAGAATGCAATTTAGAACAGGGTATATTGCTTATGGAATCATGAAACATGAGTTCAAACCCGGAGTTATTCTTGGGGATCCAGAGCTCAGCATATATATCTCACGGAGCAAGCTCCTTGAGGACAAGGTGTTTTTGTTTTGTTTTGTTTTTTATTGTATTTGCTAAGTGCTTACTATGTGCCAGGCACTGTACTAATCGCAGACGTGGACTCTAATCCCAGCTCCGCCACTTGTCTGCTGTGTGAGCTTGGGCAAGCCAAACACTTCTCTGTGCTTCAGTGACCTCATCTGTAAAATGGGGATTGAGACAGAGAGCCCCATGTCGGACAACCTGATTCATTCATTCAATTGTATTTATTGAGTGCTTACTGTGTGCAGAGCACTGTACTAAGCGCTTGGGAAGTACAATGATAACACTGTATCTACCCAAGCGCGTAGAACAGTGTTTGGCATGTAGTATTCATTCATTCAATTGTGTTTATTGAGCACTTACTGTGTACAGAGCACTGTAACAAGCACCTGGGAAGTAAAATCAGCAACATATAGAGACGGTCCCTACCCAACAACAGGCTCACAGTCTAGAATGGGGAGACAGACAACAAAACAAGTAGACAGGTGTCAATACCATCAGAATAAATAGAATTATCAATCAATCAATCGTATTTATTGAGCGCTTACTGTGTGCAGAGCACTGTACTAAGCGATTGGGAAGTACAAGTCGGCAACACATAGAGACAGTCCCTACCCAACAGCGGGCTCACAGTCTAGAAGGGGGAGACAGAGAACAAAACCAAACATACTAACAAAATAAAATAAATAGTATACACATCATTAATAAAATAGTGTAATACACATGTACAAACATACACAAGTGCTGTGAGAAGGGGAAGGGGGTAGGGCAGAGGGAAGAAGGGGGGTGATGGGGAGGGGAAGAGGAGGAGAGGAAAAGGGGGCTCAGTCTGCAAAGGCCTCCTGGAAGAGGTGAGCTCTCAGTAGGGTTTTGAAGGGAGGAAGAGATCTAGTTTGGCGGTTGTGTGAGGAAGGGCATTCCAGGCCAGAGGTAGAACATGGGCCAGGGGTTGACGGCAGGACAGGAGAGAATGAGGCACAGTGAGGAGGTTAGCAGCAGAGGAGCAGAGTGTATGGGCTGGCTGTAGAAGAAGAGAAGGGAGGTGAGGTAGGAGGGGGTGAGGTGATGGAGAGCTTTGAAGCCAAGAGTGAGGAGTTTTTGCTTCATCTGAAAATTGATAGCCAACCATTGGAGATTTTTGAGGAGGGGAGTGACATTCAGCAGAGTGAAGTATAGATTGAAGTGGGGAGAGACAGGAGGATGGGAGTTCAGAAAGGAAGCTGATGCAATAATCCAGTCGGGATAGGATGAGAGATTGAACAAGCAAGGTAGCAGTTTGGATGGAGAGAAAAGAGCAGATCTTGGCGATATTGTGGAGGTGATACCGGCAGGTTTTGGTGATGGATTGGATGTGTGGGGTGAATGAGAGAGCACAGTCAAGGATGACACCAAGGTTGTGGGCTTGTGAGATGGGAAGGATGTTAGTGCCGTCCACAGTGACAGGAAAGTCAGGGAGGGGACAGGGTTTGGGAGGGAATATAAGGAGCTCAGTCTTGGACATGTTGAGCTTCAGGTGGCAGGCAAACATCCAGATGGAAATGTCTTGAAGACAGGAGGAGATATGAGCCTGGAGGGAGGGAGAGAGAACAGGGTTGGAGATGTAGATTTGGGTGTCATCAGCTTAGAGATGATAGTTGAAGCCATGGGGGCGAATGAGTTCACCCAGGGAGTGAGTATAGATGGAGAACAGAAGGGGAGCAAGAAATGACCCTTGAGGAACCCCTACAGAAAGGGGATGGGAGGGGGAGGAGGATCCCACGAAGGAGACTGAGAATGAACAGCCAGAGAGATAAGAGGAGAACCAGGAGTAAGCGCTTAACAAATGCCATCATTATTATATATGCTTATCAGGTTGGAAATAGTCCATGTCCCATATGGGACTCACAGTCTTAATCCCTACTTTACAGAATAACTGAAGCATAGAGAAGTGACTTGCCCAAAGTCACACAGCAGACAAGTGGAGCTGGGATTAAAACCCTGGTCCTTCTGACTCCCATGCTTTATCCACTAGGTAAGTATTACACTGTCTCTTTCATTCTCTCGCTCTGCAAATTCTTTCCCCCAAGGTTTGGAAGTGAGAAAGTCAGAGATAAGGAAATGTACTGCTTTGAATAGCATATTTCTAGAGAATGGAGAGCTCCCCTACGAGACTGTTCAGTTAGTTAAAATTTAAAAAATAGATTTTTTCATTGTTCTGCCAGTTATCAAAAATCCCTTCCCCCCAAAAAACAGAATGCACTTTTCAGAGTGTTCGGTACTGACTGGAATGATGAGAATGGGTCAGCAGACTTCAGCTAATTCAAGACCATGCACATAACCCTCAGTAGACATGTCTGATCTTTACATTGTAGCTAATTTCAGAGTTTGAAAAAGTTGAATTAACTTTTCCAGTTCTTTTCATTTCCCTTGGGCTATAGTTCAGCTGAAAGGGGTTTCATTGTTTAATGGCTGTCCAGAGCTGAGCCGGAGAAAAGTTGACATTTACAACAGGTCAGGAGTAGATATACATACATACCATGTGCTATATATACATACCATGTGCTACATTTTGACCTGCTTCATTAGATTCAGATTTTCTAGGATTGAATGAAACCAGATGCATTGCCTTGCACCAGTTTTACCCTTTCAAGTCCATATGTGTGTGGATATTCACAACCCTTTTCTTCTGATTTTAATCTAGTTTTTTTTTCAGCCTTTCTTCAGTTTTCTTTAATATTCCAGGCCTCGAGTAATGTTTTCTTTTGTTTAAGACATTTCCTTTTATCTTCTTTTGGGATTTTGTTTCAACTTTTTTCCCTTAGTAGCTGCAGTAGTTGTAGTAATAATAATAATAATAATAATAATAATAATAATAATAGCATTTATTAAGTAGCCACTTTGTACAGTGTACTGTATGGTTTGGGGAAATAAAAAACAAAGTTACATATTCTCTTTCCAGAAAGTGCTTGTATCTTAATGGGGAAGACAGACATAAAGATATTTTAAAGTAATGTAATATGAATAATTGAATGAACAATAAGCTATATACACATATGTTCTGACAATGAATCCAAATGAGCAACTAAGTGCTAGCAATGGCAGACAGGTTTAGACAATTTTACAAACTGGGACTAGCATGAAGTTAATTTGACTATTTGGACAGATCCTCTTGTTTCATTAATTTTCCCAAATTGCTTATATTAGAGGTAGCTTTATAAAGTGATCATTCCTTTCCTCAAGTTTCAAAGGCTCAATTTTAGCATTCCTAGAGAAGAAGGGGTGGAGATGTGGAAGTAAGCATGGGGGTCAGAGTCTTGCCTGCTTTGCTAAAGGGCTACAGCCCACAACCAGCCTACCCTGGGGACAACCCATTAACCCCCAATTTTCCTGAAGCAGGAAAATCTGATCCCAGTCTCTGATAATTTACTAGAAAGGCTTGCTTTTGCTATGGAAAGCGCACAGAAATGGTGGTCAGAAGATGTGGGAAACAGCACATCTGCCACCATGAGAAGCTAAAAATAGTGGAGAGTGAGTGCCCTCTGTATCCACCCTCCAATTTTCAAAACCAGAAGGGATTGCATGCCTGGTCCAGGGAATTCAATAGTCAGTTTGCCTACCAATTATATGCTGGCTGGGGAGTATACGATCAGAGTGGGGAGCAGGAGGTGCAGATCAACTGCAGGAATCCAAATAACAGAAGTATCCCAGTGAAGAAATCAATTGTGGTTTATTGAGCCCTTACTATGTGCAGAGCACTGTAGTTAAGCACTTGGGAGAGTACAATATAACAGTACAACAGAAACTTTCCCTACTTGTAACAAGATTGAAGTCTAAAGCGAAGTCCTAGAAGTGTTTGATTTGACAAGGAAGTTGTAGATTAGTAAATTAGCAAATTAGCAAATAATAATAATCCTCCTCGACCTCTCAGCTGCCTTTGACACTGTGGACCACTCCCTTCTCCTCAACACGCTATCCAACCTTGGCTTCACAGACTCCGTCCTCTCCTGGTTCTCCTCTTATCTCTCCGGTCATTCATTCTCAGTTTCTTTTGCAGGCTCCTCCTCCCCCTCCCATCCCCTTACTGTGGGGGTTCCCCAAGGTTCAGTTCTTGGTCCCCTTCTGTTCTTGATCTACACTCACTCCCTTGGTGACCTCATTCGCTCCCATGGCTTTAACTATCATCTCTACGCTGATGACACCCAAATCTACATCTCTGCCCCTGCTCTCTCCCCCTCCCTCCAGGCTCACATCTCCTCCTGCCTTCAGGACATCTCCATCTGGATGTCTGCCCACCACCTAAAACTCAACATGTCCAAGACTGAACTCCTTGTCTTCCCTCCCAAACGCTGCCCTCTCCCTGACTTTTCCATCACTGTGGATGGCACTACCATCCTTCCCGTCTCACAGGCCCGCAAACTTGGTGTCATCCTCGACTCCGCTCTCTCCTTCACCCCTCACATCCAAGCCGTCACCAAAACCTGCTGGTCTCAGCTCCGCAACATTGCCAAGATCCGCCCTTTTCTCTCCATCCAAACTGCTACCCTGCTCATTCAAGCTCTCATCCTATCCCGTCTGGACTACTGCATCGGCCTCCTCTCTGGTCTCCCATCCTCCTGTCTCTACCCACTTTGATCCATACTTCACACTGCTGCCTGGATTGTCTTTGTCCAGGAATGAACTCTGGACATGTTACTCCCCTCCTCAAAAATCTCCAGTGGCTACCAATCAATCTGCGCATCAGGCGGAAACTCCTCACCCTCGGCTTCAAGGATGTCCATCACCTCGCCCCCTCCTACCTCACCTCCCTTCTCTCCTTCTACAGCCCAGCCCGCACCCTCCACTCCTCTGCCGCTAATCTCCTCACCGTGCCTCGTTCTCACCTGTCTCGCCGTCGACCCCCGGTCCACGTCATCCCCGGGGCCTGGAATGCCCTCCCTCCCCACACCACCAAGCTAGCTCTCTTCCTCCCTTCAAGGCCCTACTGAGATCTCACCTCCTCCAGGAGGCCTTCCCAGACTGAGCCCCCTCCTTCCTTTCCCCCTCGTCCCCCTCTCCATCCCCCATCTTACCTCCTTCCCTTCCCCACAGCACCTGTATATATGTATATATGTTTGTACATATTTATTTATTTATTTTACTTGTACATATCTATTCTATTTATTTTATTTTTTTAATATGTTTGGTTTTGTTCTCTGTCTCCCCCTTCTACACTGTGAGCCCACTGTTGGGTAAGGACTGTCTCTATATGTTGCCAGCTTGTACTTCCCAAGAGCTTAGTACAGTGTTCTGCACACAGTAAGTGCTCAATAAATACGATTGATTGATTGATTCTTTAAGGAGAGGGTTTAGATGGAAAATAGAAGGGGATCCAGAATTCAGCCTTGAGGGTCTCCCATAGTTAGGGGGGTGAATGGCAGAGGAGGAGCTCCTGATGGAGTCCCTGAAAAGTAGAAGCCAGAGAGATATGAGGAGGAGAACCTGGAGAGGACACTGTCAGTGAAGCCACGGTTAGATTTTTTTTTTAAATGGTATTTGTTAAGCACTTACCAGGCCAGGCACTGTTCTAAGCACTGGGGTAGATACAAGGTAACCATGTTGGACACAGTCCCACTCTCCTATAGGGCTCACAGTCTTAATCCCCATTTTACAGAAGAGGTAACTAAGGCACGGAGAAGTAAAGTGAGTTGCCCAAGGTCACATAGCAGACAAAGTGGGGGATTCGGGATGAGTATCCAGGTTCTTCTGATTCCCTGGCCCGTGCTCAGTCCACTAGGCATTGCTGCTCCTTCATATTGAGTTGGTAGCAGAGGGAAACATGCCCTGGGCTGCTGATATTTACATAGACATGCAGCTTCTTAGGAAAGAATGGATAATCCCTTCAAAGCTGCCATTTCAAAATGAAGAAATTTAAAGAGTTAGAGCTCTTACATAAGAACTTATCTTCTAAGTTCACTGAGTACAGCTTTTTGAGAGTATGTGACTTCGGCAGGGAAGAAAGGAGGAAGCAATCCAATTCCTTAATTGTCCAGGCGAATGAGAATGGATAGAGCACGGCCTGAAAGTCAGAAGGACCTGGGTTCTGATTCAGCTTCTGCTACTTCTGCTGTGTAATCAATCAATCAATCAATCGTATTTATTGAGCGCTCACGCTGCTTCTCAGAATAATAATAATAATGGCATTTATTAAGCACTTACTATGTGCAAAGCACTGTTCTAAGCACTGGGGAAGTTACAAAGTGATTAGGTTGTCCCACGGGGGCTCACAGTCTTAATCACCATTTTACAGATGAGGTAACTGAGGCCCAGAGAAGTCAAGTGACTTGCCCAAAGTCACACAGCTGACAAATGGTATTTACCCAAGTCAATTGGCAAACTGGTCTTAAAAGAACTGCCCTGACTGGAGCAAACACCATACTTAACCAAGAAATTATCAGTAGGTTTCCATTAAGGAAGATGGTATACTAGGAAATATTCTATGTCTATTAGAGGAAAAGATTACGATAGTTGTGGACACTATTTGTTACTTTCATCTGGGTGGTACATGTTACATAAAGGCTAATATTAACTCACAAATTTCTTTACAAATGCTAAGGCTCTGAAGACATCAGAGTCAAACAAATTATTGTTGGCAATGTCCTACAGTCCTCCATCCTGTGCCTCAGAGTGATTCCATTTTCCCCTCATACCGTAAAGCTTCAGGACACAATTTTAGTGGCTACTTTACCCTTTACAAACCTATGTCCTTCCTGAGGAGAATTCCGCTTCAGTTCCCGATATTGCAGCTTAATATTTACATAAAAGACTATTTATAAAAAGGGCCCTTCCTTTTTATGTAAAAGAGTATGTCCAACCAGAATTGCCCTTTCCACATAAACTACTGAAGGACTTCTAAGGTTTTTTTTCATCTAGTCAAAAAAGGTTATCTGAAGCCAAGTAATGGTTCACACAGCTGACAAATGGTATTTTTTAAGTGCTGATGGTGCACCAAGCCCTGTTCTAAGTGCCTAGGGAGATACAAGGGAATCAGGTGGGGCTCACGGTTTTCATCTCCATTTTCCAGATGAGGTAACTGAGGGCACAGAAAAGTTAAGCGGCTTGCCTAAGGTCACACAGCAGACAAGTGGCAGAGCTGGGATTAGAATCCACATCCTCTGACAATAATGGCATTTGTTAAGCACTTACTATGTGCCAAACACTGTTCTAAGTGTTGGGGGGGATACAAGGTAATCAGGTTGTCCCACATGGGCTCAGAGACCTAATCCCCATTTTACAGATGAGGTAGCTGAGGCCGAGAGAAGTGAAGTGACTTGCCCAAAGTCACACAGCTGACAAGTGGCAGAGCCGAGATTAGAACCCATGACGTCTGACTCCCAAGCCCATGCTCTTTCCACTGAGCCAAGCTGCTACATTCATTCAAATGTATTTATTGAGCGCTTACTGTGTGCAGAGCACTGTACTAAGTGCTTCGGAAGTACAACTTGGCAACATATAGAGACGGTCCCTACCCAACAGTGGGCTCAGTCACATCCATGGTCAGTCCAGAAGCTGTTCTAATGTTGCTCTGTGCCCTTTATTTACATAAATTAATCCCACAAGCCTGATGAATATTACCCGCTTTTTCAAATGGAGAAACTGTCAATAATGATAAAGTTACTTGGCCCACATCTCACAAAGTTAGGACACAGGTGGAATTGCCTACATGCCAACAATGCTTGTGGCATAGAGCTGCAAGATTTATACAGTAAGCCTTCAATAAATACCATTGCTTGACTATATATAAAGCCACAGAGTTTGTTGAATGCTTACTGTAGGAAGAATACAGTTTTAGATTGTTGGGAACATGTAAAAAGTTAAGCTGTGATTTCTGGCCTCCAAGAATTTTCAGTTTCACAGAGAAAACAAGAAAACATAAATTAACTAGTATCCAATGTTGAGATCATGCGATAATGGATATGAATAAATGGACCAAGTGGATAAACACATCAGTAATAAATAAACAAAATGTTACACATCATTCAGCCTTAGCGAAAGTTGAACATGGATCTTGTTATGACTTCTTCCTCCCCTCTCAGAGGATTTCTGGCTCAGGAAGCAACACTTGGAAGAAATAGGGGGCTATTTCCCGCCTCTCGTTCCAGCATCATAATGAGTTGACAGCAGCAAAAGTCAGAGGAGGGTCCTCAGGGAGATGGGGTGGCCTTTACTCCCTGCTTCTGAATGAGCTGCAGGCTTAGATTTGTTCCACTGCATTAAATTGCCTTCCACACTCCCCTCTGCATTTCAGTCTTGCCTGCCTGCCTTCAGGTGTCATCTCTTTCCAGCGTGGTGTGGAATCTTTTGCTGTCTCTCCTCACAACATTCTGGCATAATAATTTACTGTGGGGCCCAGGGTTAGGGGTTCTGCCAGGATGGCATATCATTATCTGTGAAAAGTTTAATGTTGTGAGAGAGTAATAAGAACTGTCAGTTCTTTCATAGCACTTTTCTTTCTTGGAGCATAAGGCCCTAGATGGGCTGTTTGGTTTTCAGCAGGCTGCATGATCCTGCTGGGAAAGAGCAGAGCTCTGCCTAGGTATTTGGGCCCTTGGGACCCAGCAATATTTCCAGGTCTTCTTCTCAGCCTAGCCATTAGACTGTTCACTCCTCGACAGCAGGGCCAGTCTAGACTGTAAGCTCCTCGGGGGCACAGAACAAATCTTCCAACTCTTGTTATTTTGTACTCTGTGTATATTGTACAGTGAGAAACAGCATGAACTAATGGAAAGAGCCCAAACCTGGGAGTCAGAGGACCTGGATTCTATTCCCGGCTCCACTACTTGTCTGCCACGTGACCTTGGACAAGTCACTTAACTTCTAGGAGCCTCGGATACCTCATCCATATGATGGGAATTTAGACTTTGAGCCCTAGGTGAGACAGGGACTGTGTCAAAACTGATTATATTGATTCTGCCCCCATGCTTAATACAGTGCCTAGCACATAGTAAGCACTAAAAAAATACCATAAGAAAAAACAAACTACCAAACACTCTCTACAGTGTTCTGCACACAGTAAGTGCTCAACAATATATTTTTAAAAATATAATATGAAAATATGATAATATTCTTTCAAACATTGCCTAAACACCTGTACTAGTCATCTTAATACAGGAGTACTGCTGCTGCTTCTGTTACTACTGATGGCATTACCCTTCCCCTTCTGTTCCTTTGGACAATAAAATGGGACTTCAATACATATACACAAAATCACTCCTCATTCATTCAATCATATTTATTGAGTGCTTACTGTGTGCACAGCACTGTACTAAGCGCTTGGGAAGTTCAAGTTGGCAACATATAGAGACGGTCCCTACCCAACAATGGGCTCACAGTCTAGAAGGGGGAGACAGACAACAAAACAAATTAACAAAATAAAATAAATAGAATAAATATGTACAAGTAAAATAAATAGAGTAATAAATACATACAAACATATATACAGGTGCTGTGGGGAGGGGAAGGAGGTAAGGCTTGGGGGGTGATGGGGAGGGGGAGCATCAGCATCGGTCCCTACACTTTAACTCCCTGAAAACATTTCTGAGGGGAACTGCTATTAAGGATCAGAATTTATTGAGTACTAAGCACTTTAAGGAGTATGTAGGAGGGTACAATGGAGGCAAAGGACATGGATCCTGTCCCTTAGGTGTTTGCAATCTAAGAAGAATAGCCATCAACCAGAAACAGAAGTTAAAGCCCAAGTCAATTGGCAAACTGGTCTTAAAAGAACTGCCCTGACTGGAGCAAACACCATATTTAACCAAGAAATTATCAGTAGGTTTCCATTAAGGAAGGTGGTATACTAGGAAATATTCTATGTCTATTAGAAGAATAGAATATGATAGTTGTGGACACTATTTGTTACTTTCATCTGGGTGGTACATAAAGGCTAATATTAACTCACAAATTTCTTTACAAATGCTAAGGCTCTGAAGACATCAGAGTCAAACAAATTATTGTTGGCAATGTCCGACCATCCTCCATCCTGTGCCTCAGAGTCATTCCATTTTCCCCTCATACTGTAAAGCTTCAAGACACAATTTTAGTGGCTACTTTACCCTTTATAAACCTATGTCCTTCCTGAGGAGAATTCCACTTCAGTTCCCGATATTGCAGCTTACTATTTACATAAAAGACTATTTATAAAAGGGGGCCTTCCTTTTTATGTAAAAGAGGATGTCCAACCAGAATTGCCCTTCCCACATAAACTACTGAAGGACTTCTAAGGCTTTTTTTTCTTCTGGTCAGTAAAGGTTATCTGAAGCCAGGTAATGGTTCATACAGGTTGTCAACAAAATTGATAACAAATGTAAGGGAACTATAGTGGTTGGAGAGGCCCACTATAGAAGCAGCATGTACAGGAAACACTACGTGGCAGGATTTTGTGCAACTGGAATTGTCAGGTAGCCAGACTTTTCTGAAACATCAGTGCTTGTTGGATACAGCTAGACTCTGATATATTATCATTCTGTGGATAAGTAATTCCTTACAACCAGAGGCTTAAGAACACTGGATAATAATAATAATAATAGCATTTATTAAGCACTTACTATGTGCAAAGCACTGTTCTAAGCACTGCAGAGGTTTCAAGGTGATCAGGTTGCCCCACTTGGGGCTCGCAGTCTTAATCCCCATTTAACAGATGAGGTAACTGGCACAGAGAAGTGACTTACCCAAAGACATACAGCTGACAAGTGGTGGAGCCGGGATTTGAACCCATGACCTCTGACTCCAAAGCCCATGCTCTTTCCACTGAGCCAGTGGATACTGTATGTGAGATGTGACTCTACAGTATAAATGAGAATGGAAGGCGGGGGAACTCTTTTGGTAAATCTCAGGAATGGACATTCCACTACACGCAGCTGTCTTTCCTGTCAAACAAGTAAATACTAGCTGAAATCTTTCCAATCCTTTAATTTGGTAAGGTATTTCCTTATTCGCTGGGGAAGTATCACAACTTTATTTCAGTGACAATAATAGAAGCATAATTACAACATCCATGCATCTGGCCTGGTCTCAATTCTGAGAACTGCAGGTAATTGAGATTTTTTTTTTCTGCAGTTGCTTCCAAAAATCTGAATGCAAGCTAATTATCCTCCATGAAAAATATGTAACAAGCAAAATCTTGGTTAAACTACTCTTGTTTTGTGCTTCTTTCAGTCTGTTTTCTTGAAGTAAGTTTGAGAAATGGCTGAGATGGAAGCTGAGCACAGAGAAAAGGGAGCCCTTGAAGAACTCTAACCCACCCTTTGCCTTTTAACAACTCCCAATTCATTATGCAACATGGTTTGACATTTAACAAGCTCCCAAGCTGAGCTAGGTCCTGTAAAATTTTGACCCCTGCCCTCCAGTTTATTATCCCATTTCTCAACTTCAAATTCCTTTGTTGAGTGTGAAAAACAGGAAATAAGAAAGTGAGAAGGTAGAATTTTAGAATCAGAAAAGGATAACAGGAAAAAGTGTCCCAAGTGATCACCTAGGCCAGACCTCTTTTTCCTGGCAACTGCATGAGTTAATCAATCAATCAGTGATATTTATTGAGTACTCACTGTGTGCAAAGCACTGTACTAAGTGCTTGGGAGAGTGCAATACTACAGAGTTGGTAGACCTGTTCCTTGCACACATCTAGCCTACAGTTTAGTGAGGGGATACAGACATTAATACAAATAGATAAATGAATAAGTCAATTAGGATAGAAAGTTGTTTATTCTCTCACTGAGTTTATCCAGGGATGTTAGTTCTCCATGTTCCCTCTGGAGCCCACTTCAATCAATCAATCAACCATATTATTGAGTGTTTACTGTGTGCAGAGCATGGTACTAAGCACTTGGGAGAGAACAATATAATAGAGTTCGCTGACATGTTCCCACAATATGCTTACAGTCTAGAGGATGACACTTCAGAGACAAATCCCGGCTCCGCCACTTGTCAGCTGTGTGACTTTGGGCAAGTCACTTAACTTCTCTGTGCCTCAGTTACCTAATCTGTAAAATGGGGATTAAGACTGTGAGCCCTCCTTGGGACAACCTGATCACCTTGTAACCTCACCAGTGCTTAAGTGCTTGGCAAATAATAAGCGCTTAACAAATACCAACATTATTAATTACGACCCTGAAAGCCTGGAAGTTCTCCTTTAGATCCATCCCAAATCTCATCTGCTTTCATTTTTCTTTTTGTTCAGTCTCTGTGGACATGGTGGTTCAACTGATCAAAATCTTCTCTCAGTTATTAACCTGGAATCTTTTCTTCCCTAAAGTAATACCAACCTTTTAATTTTTATACGCTGTAACAATTTCCCATCCCAATCGTTATCTTGCTTTTCTCAGAACTGTCTCCAGTTTCTCACTATTGTTTGTAAACCGCAGGGACTAAAATGACACCCTCAGAAGGGTCCGATCAGGTAAAAATAGAGCAGAGTTACTTGCTGACTTGCAGGTGAGTTTGGGTAACCCAAAACTTTTCTGTAACTCAGTTTCCTCAACTGTAAAATGAGGGTATAATACCTAATTTATCTCCTACTTAAGAGAGTGTGAGCCCCAGTTACTGTGACTGACCTAATTAACTTGTACTACTCCAGCACTTAAAACAGTGTTTGAGCACTTAACAAGTGTAAGCACTTAACAAATACCATAAAAAACCTACATTTGTTTAGTCTACTGACAGGAGAGATTATGTTGCCTTCAGTATTTTTAAGAAAACAAGATACAAAAAGTACAATAGTTTGCTCTAGAACCCCTGATGATAAAAGACCAGCAAATCATCGTATAGTATACTAACCAGAAGGGATGCCTTTGGTGCTTTAATAATTAATTTATATCTTTGAAGTCTTCTATTTAACTTTTGGACAACCATTAATTTTTAACTATCAATGAAATTGGATGACACTTATTAGAGAAACTACTGCTGTTTGCTTCCTGTTACATTTGCTAACCTTTAGTGTAACAGAAGGATTTCTCTGGATACATAAACAAGCACCCCAAGGCCCCAGCTGCATTTTAGTTTTAATTCCATTTGGGGTACCATCTTCTGTATTTTGTACTCTCTTCAGCTTATTCTAACATTTTTGGAGAGAAAGTGCTAATTTGAGAGGTAGTTTATGCCAGAGAAATACCATGAATTTATGAATAAGTTCAGTCCAGTGAAAAGGGGGTAAGTTGAACATATTAAAAGTTGAATTAAAGAGTTAAAGATGTCTAGCTGCACTCAAGCCAAAATCGAAAACAGTTTTGCTTTAATGGCAGTCAAATTACTGTCTTTTAGATGAGACTAGATTTAAAACTAAATCCAGATCTATACTAACATACTTATGCAGATAATTGAGGGCAGACATTATCAACGTCATCATCACCATCATTCATTCATTCAATCGTATTTATTGAGCGCTTACTGTGTGCAGAGCACTGTACTAAGCACTTGGGAAGTACAAGTTGGCAACATATAGAGACGGTCCCTACCCACTCACCATCATCATCATCATTTATTGAGGGCTGTGTGCAGAACTCTGTAATAAGCATTTGGGAGAATATGATACACCAGAGTTGACAGACATGTTCCCTGCCCCCTATGAGTTTTCACTCTACAGGGGAGAACAGATATTGATACAAAAAATAGTTTATAATATGTAAGCATCTGTGGATTTCATGTGGGACAGCCACTGGCCAAATAATTTTGTTGGGAAAATGGCTTTATTGGAAATGCTCCTTCAGTCATTCCTTCCACAGATCGCGGTGGGCAAATCAACCAGTCAATCAATTATATTTTATTGAATGCTTACTCAAAGCACTGTACTGAGAGCCTGGGAGAGGACAATACACCAGAACTGGCAGACACAAAATCATAGTGGATGGATTGGCTCCAGCCCATCTAGCAATTTTATCTGGCCCATCTCCCAAGGAGCCACTTCCTCCCACAACTGATTCTAGATGGCAGCCACAGATACACTCAGCAAATTCCTGACATGCCACAACTACAACAGCATCTTCATATTCGGGAACAGCAAACATATATGGGGATTAATGTAGTTGTCTGCTGGCTCTGAGCCAACTACTGTATTTTTTTTCAATGAGTTTTCTTTTCATTTAGTATAATGATTGCCATGTTTTAGGTGCTGTCCAACCCCATGTAGTTTGTCAAACCCTTTTTATTCAGTACTGCTTTTACCAGAGGCATGCTACCATGTCTTGCAGAGAGTAAGCATTTAACGTTCATTATTATTAGTAGTAAAGTGATGATGATGATATAATATTAGTAGAACCTGCTATGGTTAGAAGTGTCTGCCCTCCCAAAATCGAAACATTGTCTCCTGCTCTCTGCTGTTCCCAAATTGGCTTGCAGACATTTGTAAAAAGTAGTCAGACGTATGGGCAGGGCCACCTTCAGATGCCCTGAAACTAGCGAGAAGAAGCATGGCTAGCGAGAAGCAGCGTGGCTCGGTGGAAAAAGCCCGGGCTTGGGAGTCAGAGATCATGGGTTCAAATCCTGGCTCTGCCACTTGTCAGCTGTGTGACTTTGGGCAAGTCACTTCACTTCTCTGGGCCTCAGTTACCTCATCTGTAAAATGGGGATTAAGACTGTGAGCCCCATGTAGGACAACCTGATTACCTTGTATCCCCCCCCAGTGCTTAGAACAGTGCTCGGCACCTAGTAAGTGCTTAACAAATGCCATCATCATCATTATTATTATTTTTCAGAGGAGTCTTAAGGCAAGCAGGCCTTAGCATGTCAGAGGGGGCAGCAGCCTGGTGAAGGCAGTGTGCCAGAGAGAGCACATGTGAGGGAGCATGGACCAATGACACAATGATTTAATGGTATTTATTGACCACTTATTGAATAAAGCGCCCTGAATTTAGTGTTCGGGACTGTGCAGTACAGGATCCTTGCTCATAAAGCCTATAGGGGAGACAGACATTGAAATGAATTATAGAGAGAAAATAGCAGAACATAAGGAGATGTACATGAGAACTGTAGAGGTGGGGTGAGTATCAAAAGTTCTAAGGAAGGGGTGAAAAATTGGAAAGCAGATTCAGAAACAGAACTGGTGATAACAGGAATGGGGAAACACAACAGTTGTGGAACAGTGTGGGGCGTGTAAGGGGTTCTGTAGAAGAAAGGCTCTAAATTCACAGCATTGAATAGGCTTCCACATGGCACACAGTGTGGTAACATGACTCACCTGATGACATTATCACTTGATGCCACATGACAGAGAAAACTGGGGGCAGAAGTCGCAAAATTTCCCTGCCTTGAACTACCAGTTGCATTCACTCATTCATTCAATTGTATTTATTGAGTGCTTATTGTGTGCAAAGCACTGTACTAAGCGCTTGGGAAGTACAAGTCGGCAACGGTCCCTACTAATTGTACGACGATAACCCTGCCCAAGAGCCAAAATCATTTGCCACCCTACAATAGATGATCACTGTAGCTATTGAACTTATCACAAACTCACTGAGAAAAGAAACTAACAAAAGCAAAAAGAAGTCTGATATTGAAAAGAAAAAAAAAACTAAAAGTGGGACTGAAATATTCCTTTCAGGGTTTTTTTTTCTTCCTGGTGCAGTATATGTATGCAGGGCCAGTACTGTAGTTGAACATGCACAATGCCCCAACATGTCAAACACTCTGTACATGTAATCCCTAAGCGGGAATGAATGATTTACTAACCTTGAACTAGAACATTTTGATTGAGAATTCTCTGATTAAGCTATTCCTCCGTGCATTCTCTCCTTAAAGGACCTCCACACCAGCACTAAGGGACTGCAAAATTGTTTGTAAATCAACATATTTGTTTTACCAATTAAAATTAGGCTATTATTCTTTCTAGAACTAGTGCTGGAAATTAGCCACAATGGGCCAGAACTCTGCTCCAGTAAAAGGAAGAGTTTAACGCTGCCATCCTGGTACGAAAATTGTTCTGTGACTGGGGACCCAATCCTTTCAGGTGGCAGGGAGTCTGTGCCAGGGAGTGGGTGAGATGCCCTCCCTGTCCCTAGCTCTTTCTGTTTCTTGGTTGATGATGATGATGGTATTTGTTAAGCTCTTACTATGTGCCAAGCGCTGTTCTAAGCATTGGGGTAGATGGGGATGAAGACTGTGAGCCCCCTGTGGTACAACCTGATCACCTTGTAACCTCCCCAGCGCTTAGAACAGTGCTTTGCACATAGTAAGTGCTTAATAAATGCCATTATTATTATTATTATTATAAATGCACAATAAGTACTACTGATGAGGATGACGACAACTGATCTATTTGGCTACTCTAGTGGCTACCTAGTTAGAGAAGCAGCGTGGTTCAGTGGAAAAAGCATGGGCTTTGGAGTCAGAGGTCATGGGTTGAAATCCTGGCTCCGTCACCTGTCAGCTGTGTGACTTTGGGCAAGTCACTTCACTTCTCTGTGCCTCAGTTCCTTCATCTGTAAAATGGGGATGAAGACTGTGAGACTCACGAGGGACAACCTGATCACCTTGTAACCTCCCCAGTGCTTAGAACAGTGCTTTGCAGATAGTAAGTGCTTAATAAATGCCATTATTATTATTATTATGATACAAGGCAATCAGGTTAATTGGAGAAGTGCAGGGCTGTGCCAGATAGTGCCTCCCCAGCACGGCCCAGTCTGACAGCCAGCACAACCAGTCCAGCCAGCACAACCAGTCCAGCCAGCACAGTCCTCTCCAGCCAGCATGGCCTTAGCCAGCCAGAACAGCTCTGTCCAGCCAACGTGGCCTTTTCATTCATTCATTCAATCATATTTATTGAGCACTTACTGTGTGCAGAGCACTGTACTAAGCATTTGGGAAGCACAAGTTGGCAACATATAGATTCGGTCCCTACCCAACAACAGGCTCACAGTCTGGAAGTGCTCCAGTGCTCTGCACATAGTAAGCGCTCAATAAATACGATTGATTGATTGATTGATTGGAAGGGGGAGACGGACAACAAAACAAAACATATGGACAGGTGTCAAGTCATCAGAATAAATAGAAATAAAGCTAGATGCACATCATTAACAAAACAAATAGAATAGTAAATATGTACAAGTAAAATAGAGTAATAAATCTGTACAAACATATATACGGGTGCTGTGGGGAGGGGAAGGAGGTAGGGCAGGGGAGATGGGGAGGAGGAGAGGAAAAAGGGGGCTCAATCTGGGAAGGCCTCCTGGAGGAGGTGAGCTCTCAGTAGGGCTTTGAAGAGAGGAAGAGAGCTAGCTTGGCGGATGTGCAGAGGAAGGGCATTCCAGGCCAGGGGGAGGACGTGGGCCAGGGGTTGATGGCGGGATGGGCAAGAATGAGGTACAGTGAGGAGGTTAGCGGCAGAGGAGTGGAGACCTTATACAGCCAGTGTGGCCCAGTCCAGGCAGCATATCCCTGTCCAGTTAGCATAGCTCAGTGCAGCAGCAGGGCCCAGGCTAGTAGTAGGGCCCAGTACACCCAGCAAAGCTCCTCATGGACAACATCCCCATCCACCCAATAACCTATTGCAGCTCACCAACCCCTGCTCATCACTGAACCTGTTTTCTAGGAAAAAGGAAGGTATGGGGATCTGCTCTCTCAGTCCTTCCCCTCTACTCTCCCCCTCCTACCTCCTCTATGGGGGTGCTTGGACCAGGAGGTGGAGGGACCAATCTATGAATAGCAGCCCTTAAACTCTAATCCAGATGTTTAAACAATCAAGCATGGCTGCAGGGTTATGGACCCCTCAGACTTATTGATTGCAATGGACAGAGACTGTCCAGGGAAGGCAATGGAGTGCCTAAGTCTCCCCATATTGGAGTCATGTTGAAGTCAAAGAACTTGCACCCACTCTTCCTCCCCATTTTCTGAACCCCTTTCCTCCTCCTGCCCCAGAGCTGGTTGCAGGAGGCTCAGAGAATGTGGTCTAGGAACTGTGTCAAGCGTAGTGAAGAGATCTGAGTATTTGCCACCTGTGACCATGCTAGCCCAAATGGGCAGGGGTTGCCTGTTCCTCTCATAGTTGAGGCTCAGGGCTTCAAAGCCACCAATACAGAATCACCTGGTGGTAGGATGAGGAGCTAAAACTTCTGCCATCCTGTCATTCCCCTGCTGACAACTTTTTTCTGGCCTCCAGCAAGTTGGGACAGGCTAACTTCTTCAATTGTCTTCAGTGATGGCCTCTGGACCCTGTGGCCAGAGAAAACAGGAAGAGGATCTGAAGCCAAACATCTGTTCTTTAAGAACCTTGACTCCCACCAGAATAGGAATGTGCGGCCTCCAGGGACAAGGGCATGGAGGCCAGGATTGTCCTTATGTGTCTGTCTTCTCCAAAACGGTAGCAGGGTAGTAGCATGTGAGTTTTAGCAAAGTCAGTGTCAAAGTGAGGGGAGGGATCTGAAATCTCTATATCCAGTGGAAACGGTACCATTCATTCATTCATTCAATCAATTGTATTCATTGAGCGCTTTCTATGTGCAGAGCACTGTACTAAGCGCTTACCATCCATCCTGTCTCACAAACCCTTGACTTTGGCATTATGCATTACTCCTCTCTCTCATTCAACCCACATATTCAATCAATCATTAAATCCTGTCGGTTCAACACAATATCGCTAAAATTTGCCCTTTCCTCTCCATCCAAACTGCTACCAAGTTAAGCCAAGCACTTATCCTTCTCTGCCTTAATTACTGTATCAGCCTCATTACTGACCTCCCTGCCTCCTGTCTCTCCCCACTTCAGTCCAGACTTCATTACATTTCCTGGATCATTTTTCTCCAAAATTGTTCTCCTCAAGAACCTCCAGAAGTTGCCCATCCACCTCTGCATCAAAGAGAAACTCCTTACCATTGGCCTTAAAGCCCTCAATCACCTTACCCCCTTCTACCTCACCACTCTACTACAACGCAGCCCACACACTTCACTCACCTAAAGCCAACCTACTCCCTGTACCTCAGTCTCATCTATCTCATTGCCAACCTCTCGCCCATGTCCTGCCTCTGGCCCGGAATGCCCTCCCTCTTCATAACCAACAATTACTCTGCCCCATCTCAAAACCTTATTGAAGCAGCGTGGCTTAGTGGAAAGAGCACGGGCTTTGGAGTCAGAGATCATGGGTTCAAATCCCGGCTCCACCAATTGTTAGCTGTGTGACTTTGGGCAAGTCACTTAACTTCTCTGTGCCTCAGTTACCTCATCTATAAAATGGGGATTAAGACTGTGAGCCCCCGTGGGACAACCTGATCACCTTGTAACCTCCCCAGTGCTCAGAACAGTGCCTTGCACATAGTAAGCGCTTAATAAATGCCATCATTATTATTATTAAAGGCACATCTCCTCCAAGAGGCCTTCTCTAACTAAGCCCTCTTTTCCTTTTCTTCCATTCTCTTCTGCATCACCCTGACTTGTGTCCTTTATTCATTTCCATAGCTCTTATGTACATATATGTAATTTATTTATTTATATTAATGTCTCTCCCTCTAGACCATAAGCTCATTGTGGGCAAGGAAATGTCTGTTATACTGTACTCTCCCAAGTGCTTAATACAGTGCTCTGCACACATGAAGCACTCAAATATAATTGATAGATATTGAAACCTCTATTTTATCTGGGATAGAGTATGGGAAGAAGCAGGAGAGATTCTAAAACTTGGAACTTCCCTAAGTATGTACCTCCTTGGGATTTTTTGAAATTCTAGCATCCCCACAGATCAGTAATCTGTGGTATTTATTGAGTCCTTACTATGTTCTTGAGAGAGTACAACTGAGTTTTTAGACTCATTCCCTGCCAAGGCATAACTCCTGAATCAGACACTGTAAGTTCTGCTAGACTGTACACTGCTTGAGGGCAGAGATTGTATCTCTGTTGTTCTCTCCCAAGTGCTTTATACAGTGCTCTGGAAAAATTAGGTCATCAAAAAATACCATCGATTGATTGGTTGATTGAACTGACTGGCAAAGGTATGACTGAATCTGCACATTATATTCCCTTATGATCAATTTTGATTCCATGTATTCACATAAAGGTGCCTCTTCATTCTTCTGCCATCCTCCATAGATGCTACCCAACTGGGAACTACCTGAAATCCCAAGCAAGACAAGGAAAGAAGCCACTAATAAAATGAAACAGCTCACTTCATCTCTTTTATCCTTTTCTTGTAGCTGTATTTTGCCCTAGGCAAAGTGGTTTCCAAAATCTGTGGTCAGAAAATAGTTTATAGCAATAATAACTTCATACTTACAAATAAAGCATATCATTTACTTGCTGCTTTTTCCTTTAATCAATGTGTGTGGGGAGGAGGGAGTTATGCACATGCACACGTGCTCTTGGGGATGCTTTAAGGCACCAATTTTAAAATTTACTAATGAATGCTTTCATGACTAGACACATTTTATCATTCCTCCTTAGCCTACGATACAGATTTATGAAATAACCATTACTTGTTTTAGAAAACTGTTATCAAATGTTGCCCTTTTCTGGATCATCTCAATCACTAATACTGTTAGCTTGGTGTTTCAAAACTGGAGACGTGAATGAGCATTCAACTACTGAGTGAATATTTCTAAGTTCAATTTTTTTTCATCATATGTTTTTAACATGGCTATCCATCTTTAAAGATAAATCAAATGATCATAAGTTGCAAAGGACAATGATCAACTGTGAGACATTTTAATTGTCATTTTATGAATACTGGTAATTTATGCTTCAGGGATTGAGAAGGCTCAGGGGAAACCTGTTTAATATACTTAATGCACTAATTCTGGCAAAGGGCTGCATTTAGTATCTTTAGAATTTATTAAATTAAAAAGGGGATAGAATGAATGTCAGCTAATAAAAGCTCTTCCTTAAGGCTATGCTATGTGCAGAGAGTACCATTTAAGTAAGCATTGTCAGAAAATTGGCATTTGCATTACATTTCCACTTCCTGATTTATTACTCACTAAAAAGATTACCACTCTATATGAGTATTCTATTTGTTTTTAACAAGCCATCTCATATTTTAACTGTGCCTATAAAAATCTTTATTTTCTCAAAGACTAAAACACTCCATAGATTAAAATAGAATTTTTTTACAGCAAGCATAAATATAAATTTTCATAAGGAAGTTTAAATAAGATGATGACAAGAAATGTGAAGCAGAAAATGCAAGTGACTGTTGGGTGCCTCCCATTCTATCCAAATCAAGCAACATGGCTCAGTGGAAAGAACACGGGCTTGGGAGTCAGAGGTCATGGGTTCGAATCCCGGCTCGGCCACTTGTCAGTTGTGTGACTTTGGGCAAGCCACAACTTCTCTGTGCTTCAGTTTCCTCATCTGGAAAATGGGGATTCAGACTGTGAGCCCTACGTGGGACAACCTGATCACTCTGTATCTCCCCAGTGCTTAGAACAGTGTTTTGCACATAGTAAGCACTTAACAAATATTATTATATTATTATTATTATTATATTCTGATGTCATCATCAAATATTATTATATTATTATTATTATTATTATATTCTGATGTCATTGTCAAAGAAGCAACATGGCCCCTAAGAAGCAGTGTGGGCTAGTGGAAAGACCATGGGCCTGGGAATCAGAAGAGGTGGTATTAACCCTGGCTCCAGCTCTTGTCTATTGTGTGACCTTGGGCAAATCACTTTGCTTCTCTGTGACTCAGTAAAATGGGGATTTAGATTGGGAGCCCTTTGTGGGACAGGGACTGTGTCTAACCCGATTTAGTTGTATATACGCCAGCGCTTAGTACAGTACAGTGCCTGGCACCCCAGTGCTTAACAAATACCACATTTAGTATTGTTAATATAATTATCTTGAATCAACCCTAGCACTTAGTACAGTGCCTGGCACATAGAAAATGCTTTGTCAATCAATTATATTCATTGGGTGCTTCCTGTGTATAGAGCACTGTACTAAATACTTGAGAGAGTGCAATACAACAATAGACACATTCCCTGCCCACGGTGTGTTTAAAGTCTAGAAGGGGAGACCAATACCATTTAAAATAAAACGGTCAAAAGGCTGCTGATTTAGCTTAGTCCCTTTGAGCTGATGAAGTTAAGATTGACCAATCAGCTAAAAGGTTTACTATTTAATATAACATTTGTTAAGTGCTTACTATATGTTAAGTATTGTTCTAAGTGCTGGGATAGATACGTTAATCGGGTTTGGAAAAGTCCTTGAACTTCATCCAAGTTTATAGGCAACCCAGAAGGGAAAGGAAATAGAGGAAATGAGAGATTAGTTGGGGAAGGCCTCTTGGAGGAGATGTAATTTTAATAAGGCATTGAAGGTGGGAAGAGTAGTGGTCTGTTGCATGTAAAGAGGGAGGGAGTTCCAGGCCAGAGGGAGGAAGTGGGCAAGGGGTCAGCAGCAAGATGGGCAAGAATTAGATACAATGAGTAGGTTGGCATTCAAGGAATGAAGTGAGTGAGCTGGACTGTAGTAGGAAATCAGTGAGGTGAGGGAGTGAATGAGTTCTCCAAGGGAATGGGTGTAGAGGGAAAATAGAAGGAATTGAGCCTTGAGGAAATCCCACAGTTAGAGGGTGGGAGGCAGAGGAGGAGCCTGTGAAACAGATTGAGAATGGGTGGGAAGAGAGATAGGAGCAGAACCAAGAGAGGATAGTGTCAGTGAAGCCAAAATTAGCTAATGTTCCAGGATGAAGGGGGTGGTACACAATGTCATTCATTCAGTCGAATTTATTGAGCATGTACTGTGTGCAGAGCACTGTACTAAGCGCTTGGGAAGTACAAGTTTGCAACATATAGAGACGGTCCCTACCCAACAATGGGCTCACAGTCTAGAAGAGGGAGACAGACTCTCTCTCACACACACACACACTCTCTCTCTCTCTCTCTCTCTCACTCATGCACATCCTTCACTGTACATTCCCTGGCCTGCCTGCAGGCAATCAGCTGCCTCCACCTCCTGTCCTTCAATTCTTAACTCCACAGGGTCAAAATCAAAGGGACCACATTACACCACAGGCACGTCCTCCAATCCTGGGCATTCTCTCGCCACCTTCCCAGAAGGCTTGCCAACTACAGAGAAGGATTTTTATAAACAGACATTGTGGTGAATCTAATAGGCTGCTTCTATGATAATAGCCCAATGCTTTTCCCCTCCCCAGTACCTGTTCTCTACCACTTCTGGATATCAGTAAACATTTTGACAAGTCAGTAATTTTTACTCACACTGTTTGTTAAAAAATATTCTTAGTAGTTGGCAACCATGAAGGGAGGGAACTAAATCTCCTTAGGGACCTAGATCTGCCATATTATCTAAATGCAATTTAAATGGCTTCTAGTCACCCTATTCAAGCCATTCAAAACATTCCAAAGGTTGAGAAAGAGAGGAGAGGAGGGTTATCAGCCAAAATAAATTTTGAAACTTATCTAAATGTGAGAAAGTGGTATGGAAGCAGCCAAATTGTTAAAGCACAGAGCACAGTGACACACAAGTTACAAGTGGCAGCTAAACCAGAGATTATATTTTGTTAAAGAAGCTGTGCAATTTTCACTGATGCATTGTAAAAAATGGTTCAGTATCAGTTTGAATTACATTAATAAACAATATTTTAGAAAAGGTAAGGACTAAAGTGTTTCCAAATGAGATTTCACCATTTAAGAAAATGCTAATGTTGAAGATATAGTGCACATGCTCCAACCAAATGAATAGTTTTAAAAATGATCATTCTTCTACTTTGCTAGCTGGTGCAATTTAATTGTGTGCCTTTCACCATCTTATTGTCTTTAATATTAAGCTTGATGATGAAGAGGAGTATTTCTCACCAACTGCATCAGGATGCTACAGATTCTCTAGCATTACAAGAGACTCAGTGAGAAAAAGTGATACCAAAAAACCAAGAACCATCACTGTGCATGTCCAGGAAACCCATGCTGTAGAAAGTGATATTCTCAAAGTCTATTCTTTCACTTAGATTTTTTTTCTAGTCATGTTTCTTTTTTCAGCACAAAAATAAAGAGTTATGTTTATGAGAGTCAATCATCTTTTGATATGGTGTCCTTTTCCTTCATGGTTGGAGCATCTTTACCTTGGCTGTTATTTTGTAATGATACTGATTTCTGGGAGTTAGATTTGCTTGTTTCTACAATATTTCATTAGGTAGATATATAATGATCTTTAACTGACTCAAAACCTCCAGTATAAAATCAATGGATGTCTTAGAGAATTTTGTTATTTTCCTGGAAATGTAGATGCTTCCTTTAATCAGGCACCTGAGGACTTCCACTGATGGACTGCAAGAGATTGAGGCTCCACAGATGCAACAGTGTAGTTGGCAAATTTGGTAGGTGGATATAGTCGCCTACTTATGAAAGACTACAAAAGAATGAGGGATTGTGGAGATGCCAGTTCTTCCAGTCTCTTCATTCAATACCTGTTCTCCCTCCTCCTTAGACTGTGAGTTCCTTGTGGGACACGGACTGTGTCCCACTTAACTTGCATCTACCCCAGCACTTGGTAGGGTTTTGTCCATAGTAAGTGCTTAAACAATACTACAATTATCATTTTAAATTCCCCACAATATTGTCCATCACTAGGAAGTCCCAGAAACCCTAGAGAAAGAAGCAGGGTTTCCAGCAAGGGTTCAGGGCCTGCTTGAGCCTCTCAGAAGCTCTTCTGATCCCATCATCCCATTCCCTTTTAACACTAAAGGATTCTGGGAATAAAGTACAGGATCAGGATAACCCCATTGCCTCATTCAGCAGAATGGACTTGAAGTGAGAAAAGCTCACACATAGTTCCCCAGGGTGCTGCTGCATGACCCTTATCATTTGAGTTTCTGTGAAGGATTAATTGGTATTACCTCAATTCCATCCAGTCCCCAGCTAGCCCATTTTGGTACTCTTCTATACCATGCTGTTATGAAAGTCACAAATAATCTGCCTATAACTACTCAAAGTGGACAACAATTAACAGGCATGGATTACTGCCTTGAATTTAGAAAAAAATCAATCTATCGATGGCATTTATTGAACACTTACTGTGAGCAAAGCACTGCTTTAAACTTGCCCAAGGAGTTTACAATCTATTTTGTGTGTTCTATTCCCAATCCTGTCACTGATAACCTGTTTCATTCCCTAGAATGTCTCATTTTCATCCGTCTCACCACAATTTCCTTCTCACATGAAACTCCTGCCCCTTTGTAACTGACAAACCACCACCCTTCCCATCTTCAAAGCCCTACCAAAGTAAATATCCTACCAGAAGTCTTCCTTGATTAATCCCCCAATTCCCCACACTTCTGCCTATACACCTGGGTGTGTAACCCTTAAACCTTTAATATTCCACCCACAACACTTATGTACAGACCCTTATATTCTGACATCTCCCCTAATAGTAATTTATTTTACTGTCTTGTTTCCCCCTCTAAACTGTAAACTCCTTTTAATTCAATCATATTTACTGAGTGCTAACTGTGTGCAAAGCACTGCACTCCTTGTGGGCAGGGATCCTGTTACCTGATAAAATTGTATTGCATTATCCTGATGCAATTCTTAATACAGTGCTCTGTTCACATTAAGCATTCAATAAATATCAATAACTGATTGTTTCTTTCATTGCACTCAGGGTGAAGGTAATTTGTAGAGACCTCCCCCGCCCCCACAACATTTTTTTTTAATGGTGTTTTTGTTAAGCGCTAGGTGCCAGGCACTTTTCTAAGTGCTATGGTAGATACGAGGTAATCAGGATGGACAGAGTCCATATCCCACATGAGACGCACAGTCATAATCCCCATTTTACAGATTTTACCTTGTGATCCCAAGACCTGATATTCTCTTAACTCTGGAAAGGTCTTCTCCAGGTTATTCATTTTGACAAATGTAGGACCAGATATTGGCATGTTGAGCTTACCCCATCACTCAGGATGTGTTTTTCACTCTCTAATTCCACATTCTATTCTGGCTGAGGTTGCAACCATTCCACTTCAGCGTGAATGTAACTGGCCGGGTTAAGAGAGCATGAGTGGCCTGGTGCAAATCACTAGTACTAAAATCAGTTCCTTCACCCCAAAGTCTTTTCAGCCCCAAAGTCTTCTAAGCTTAACCTTGCTGTTGCTTATGATGGGAAATTTTTATCATCTCTGCGACAATGTCCCAGCATTATAAATCTTTAGGACACTGTTATATATAAATTGCCAAGAGGAGAGTCAAAGGGCAAAGAGAAAAGGTCAGAGGGCAAAGTTTAAGGCTCATCCATGGGTCCCCTGTCTGCTACTTAGTTAATTGAACTCCAGCCAAAAACTTGGCTGGATACCAGAGTTCTCTTTAAATCAAAGCCAAAACAACCATAAGATGTTACTCTGACAAACTTCTACCCTACATGTTCTACAAAGGCGAGTGAAGGGAGACACGACAGGCTGGGATTTATGAAGACAAGGGGAAAAATTCAATTATTTCTCTCAACAGTGTTTCAACATTGAGGTTACTGAAGAAGTGCCCATATCCTATTCCTTCCCTGACCACTTGCTGAGGAGTGAATCAGAAAAATCAGCAGTCCATCTCAGGGAAGGCCAGGAAGCACATTCAATGGGAATGCGTGTTTTGTTCAAAAAAACAAAACAAAACCCAATTCCACTTTTCCAAAACTTCAAGATTAATAATTCCAAAGACAAGGTCAAGTCACTACCAATAGACATGGGCTTTCTCAAGGTACATGTATAGTCCAGTCTCCTTAACACCATTTTAGGCCAATTTTTAGTGTTATAGATTGAATCTCTGATTCCTATGTACACTGAAGTGACCATTTTAAGTCTCCATGAATTGAAAGACCCCAAAATTACTTTGGAAATGTTTCAGTGTTTAAAGAACTCCTAAATCCTGAATCACTCGAAAGAAAAAAGGCATTATCTTCTTGTTTTACTTCTGAAATAACTTGACTTTTAGTTAATATAGCCAACAAGGCAATCCTTGCCTCATACTAGGCATTCCACAAACAATACCAAACTTCCAACACAAATATAATGAAACTATAGTCTTCCTGAATCATTCTTTGTTTAACATTAGAGGGTTTGTTTTTAGCATATGTCAAGTTTTAAATGTGGAAAGTCTTTAGCCAGCTCAGTTATAGTTGTTTCACTAATTTCCTGAGAGAAATTAGTTCCATTTGACTATAATGAAGTAATCACTTCATTACTCAAAAGTGAGGGACGAGCAGATTCTGAAACATAGAACAATTCCCTGGTGTGCTGCTCCTGCCGACGGTCTAAAAAAAGAATGGATTTTAGCTATCACAGAGCATATGTGAAAAGGAAATTAGATCTTTGGGTTTCCTCTTTGTCATTCTCAGACCAACAGTCTATGAGGATGTACGTTAGGATTCCTGCTAGCATCACAAAAGTGTGAACAACTAGAGCCCAGTGTTGTTAGAGTTGACCTTATATTTTTGTCTATTAGGTCTTTTCAGATGATCTCAACATCAATCGATGATATTTATTGAATGCTTTCTGCATGCTGAGCACTGTACTAAGCACTTGGGAGCAGACAATACAATAAATTTGGTAGTCATGTTCCCTCTCCACAAAGCGCTTATAGTCTAAAGAGGGAGACAAACAGTACAAATATATAAATTATAGATATATACATAAGTGCAGTGGGGCTGAGAATAAGGGTGAATATCAAGTGCTTAGAGGTAAGGATCCAAGTGCATGTGCCATTCCTTGAATATGCCAGGGGTGAGTTTTCTAGCAGGAGTTGAAAGCCAGGTAGCATACCACCTGTTTTTTGTTTGTTATTACTATGTGCCAAGCACTGTACTAAGCTCTAGGATAAATATAAGATAATCACGTTGGACACAGTAAATGTCCCACATGGGGCTCACAGTTTCAATCCCTATTTTACCATGGAGGTAACTATGGCACAGACATCTTGAGTAACTTGCCCAATGTCACACAGCAGATAAGTGGCAGAGCTAGTACTAGAAGCCAGGTCTTATTACTCCCAGGCCTATGCTCTTCACATTAGGACATGTTACTTCTCTTCCTTCTTTACTTCTCAGAGAAGCAGCGCATTGCTCAGTGGAAAGAGCCCAGGCTTGGGAGTCAGATGTCATGGGTTCTAATCCTGGCTCCGCCATTTGTCAGCTGTGCAATTTTGGGCAAGTCACTTCAGTTCTCTGTGCCTCAGTTACCTTATCTGGAAAACGGGGATTAAGACTGTGAACCCCATGTGGGACAACCTCATGACCCTGTATCACCACAGTGCTTAGAACAGTGCTTGGCACATAGTAAGCGTTTAACAAATACCAACATTATTATTATTATTATTACAAATTTACTTCCAATTACTACTCAGTCTTCTAATCAGTGTTGTTGTCTGCTCTTAAACATAATGGAATAGATGTCCTTAAGCTCACTTTAATGAAACTAAACATGTTCCCACCTGTGGAAACTGTCTCCATTCCACAAAGGAAATTGAATTTTGCATGACTTTGATTCTCTAGAATATGTATTTCCCCCTGATTGAAACCTCTTTGCCACTCAAAGTTGAACAACCACTGAAACTCAAGACTGATTTTAAACTAAGTGAATAATGGAAGCTGTGAAGAAATCTTCTTGGAGATACTATTAAGACAATTCCTGAACACTTCTATCACCTTTTCTAGATGGAAAACAACAACTTTATTTTGAATATAACTTTCAGTCACATCCATAGCCCCATTTTGTCTTCAAAAGAGAAGCAGAAGCCATTAGATCTCCCTTTAAAATGGAAAAACTGAAACTCAGAGAGGTTAAATGATTTATCCAGTTACACAGAACTCCATGAGAAATCCAGAACAAGAATGCAGATTTCCTGGATCCCATATTAGTTATCAACTATAACACATTTCTTCCAGCATTACAGTTGATAGAACTACATCTTCCAAAGCCTTACTGTTAATGTTCCAAGCCAGCCTGCAAGTAAGATCTATCTTTCTCTAAGCTGTGAGCTCATTATAGGCCAGGAATGTATCTGCTAATTCATTCATTGCACTCTCCCAAGCACTTAGAGCAGTGCCCTGCACATCATATGCTCTCAAATACCACTGATTGATTTTTACATTCCCAGATGCATTTTAAACTCTAATATTTGCCACAAGAAAATGCTGGACGACAGTAAACACGAGATCAATGGAAACCCGGTGCTCATGACTCCCATATAATTGAAAAGAAGAAACAGAGAGGATATTTTGACTGTTGATGACACCCTGTCAAGTTACACAGAGGTGTGTGTAGATTGTAAGCACATCATGGGTAGGGAATGTATCTGCTAATTCTGTTGTATAATACTCTCCCAAGTGCTCAATACAGTGCTCTGCACATGAGTGCTCAGTAAATACCATTGATTGATCAATGTGAACTCTCACTCACATGTACTACCCCAAAAGTTGGGAAACTTCAATGAAACACACATAACCACAGTGTACCCACTGAAATAGAACTGAATAACTTTGAACTGAATGATTTTCCGTAAATAGCCTAAGATTAGTTGCCCTTCACCTCCCCCCTCCACTCCATTTAAAAGCAAATCTCTCATTAGTGGAAGGAAGGGAAAAGAGCAAAGTTGCCTTAGGGACAAATTAAACATTTGTATACAGCCCAGTTTCCATCTCTTACAGCCATTCAAGGGTATGAAGCCAAGAACCCAGAGGGCAAAGGTAAATGCTCCAGTTGGCTAGTGTTCTGAGACCTTTGAATTATTTCTTGGCAAAATGCCCCACTGATGTCGCTGGGCAATTAATATGAAATTTTAAAAGCAGTGCCAATGAGACAGGAGTATTTAACACAAATAACACAGGGCACTTCTGGGGTTTGCTAAAAAGAATTCTGGTCTTCCACTACTGTTATCCTGGAAGGAAACAGAGGTCTCACTGCCCGTCCATTATCTTCATTGTTGATGTCATCATCATTATTGTCATCATCAACAGCAAGATATATCGAGTACCTTTTGGACCAAGGAAGGGCCAGAAGGTCATAACTTACATAGCATGCTGTTGTACAGCAAGTTTCTACCTGTGCTCTCCCCATAAGGAGGGCATGGCTTGGTTCCAGTGTACAGGAAACACGTCAGCCAACTCTTGTACTTTTCTCTACCAAGTGCTTAATACAGTGCTTTACACATACAAAGTGCTCAGTAAATACCACTGCCAGTGATAATGGGTGCAGCTAGCTGTCAGCTTCCTCAGGCCAACTGCCAAATTCCCAGAATTTTTCTGTGGGATGGAATTTAAGGCCACATGGCTCCATGCTTCTGTGGCTTTCATAATAGTTCTAGGGGCAACAGTGGCAGTCTTTCAACTGAGGGTCAATGGCTTATTTTCAACTCAATATTTAAAGTGGCAAGGTGAGTAATCTATTATGTGGGTATAATAGACCACGGATCTGTATTATTTCATCTGCCAAAATATCCTTTTTAACAAAACTGGATATAAGCTCTACCAGTTTCATTTTTCTTTAAGGTGAAGAATGAATAATAGCACTATTTTAAGAAGCAATCTATGTTTATTCCATCAGAAATATGTAACCTGATATTTGAAGGCTAGAGATTAGATAATTTAGTCTTCAACTTTGTGAAAAAAATAACTTATTCATGTAGGTGGCTTTGAATTCAGCCTTGTCATCATGGCTGCAAAAGACAATACACTAATTCTGAGTTTTAATTTGACTGAGTGGAGCAAGGATATGACAAATCACTTCAAACTAAACTATCCAAAGTCCAATTTTCAACCAAGTTTAGTTGTATATGTATTCAAAAATTGAAATCCACACCAATCAATAAAAAATCATATTAAGTCTAGGGCAAGAAGTGAATTTAGGCTTAAGGAGAGGGTTTGGGATCAGACTTGGGTTTGGATTCAGTCTAGAGCTATAGGTTTAATGTTTAAGGTTTAGGATTGGGGTGCATAATCAGCTGTGTCAATGATGGGCTCTCAAATTACTGGAAGGAAGATGATTAATTTGTTTTGTTTTGTTAATAATGGACTCTAGACTTTAATCTCCTTGTGGGCAGGAATCATTATTACCAGCTCTGTTATACTGTACTCTCCCAAGCACTTAGAACAGTGTTCTACACAGAGTAAGTGCTCAATCAATATGATTGATCGATATCCTAATCCTCCTCGACCTCTCAGCTGCCTTTGACACTGAGGACCACCCCCTTCTCCTCAACACGCTATCCAACCTTGGCTTCACAGACTCTGTCCTCTCCTGGTTCTCCTGTTATCTCTCCGGCCATTCATTCTCAGTCTCTTTTGCGGGCTCCTCCTCCCCCTCCCATCCCCTTACTGTAGGGGTTCTTCAAGGGTCAGTTCTAGGTCCCCTTCTGTTCTCGATCTACACTCACTCCCTTTGTGACCTCATTCGCTCCCAAAGCTTCAACTATCATCTGTACGCTGATGATACCCAAATCTACATCTCTGCCCCTGCTCTCTCTCCTTCCCTCCAGGCTCGTATCTCCTCCTGCCTTCAGGACATCTCCATTTGGATGTCTGCCCGCCATCTAGAACTCAACATGCCCAAGACTGAACTCCTTATCTTCCCTCCCAAACCTTGCCCCGTCCCTGACTTTCCCATCACTGTTTACGGAACTACCATCCTTCCCGTCTCACAAGCCCGCAACCTTGGTGTCATCCTCGACTCCGCTCTCTCATTCACCCCTCACATCTAATCCGTCACCAAATCCTGCCAGTCTCACCTCCGCAACATTGCCAAGAACCGCCCTTTCCTCTCCATCCAAACAGCTACCCTGCTTGTTCAATCTCATCCTATCCCGACTGGATTACTGCATCAGTCTCCTCTCTGATCTTCCATCCTCCTGTCTCCCTCCACTTCAATCCATACTTCACACTGCTGCCCGGATCGTCTTTGTGCAGAAACGCTCTGGGCATGTTACTCCCCTCCTCAAAAATCTCCAGTGGCTACCAATCAACCTACGCATCAGGCAAAAACTCCTCACCCTGGGCTTCAAGACTCTCCATCACCTCGCCCCCTGCTACCTCACCTCCCTTCTCTCCTTCTACAGCCCACCCCGCACCCTCTGCTCCTCTGCCGCTAATCTCTTCACCGTGCCTCGTTCTCGCCTGTCCCGCCGTCGACCCCTGGCCCACATCGTCCCCCTGGCCTGGAATGCCCTCCCTCCGCACATCCTCTCTTCTTCCCTTCAAAGCCCTACTGAGAGCTCACCTCCTCCAAGAGGCCTTCCCAGACTGAGCCCCCTACTTCCTCTCCCCCTACTCCCCCTCCCCCCCACTTTACCTCCTTCTCCTCCCCACATCACCTGTATATATGTATATATGTTTGTACATATTTATTACTCTATTCATTTTACTTGTACATATTTATTCTATTTATTTTATTTGGTTTATATGTTTTGTTTTGTTTTCTGTCTCCCCCTTCTAGACTGTGAGCACGCTGTTGGGTAGGGACCGTCTCTATGTTGCAAACTTTTACTTCCCAAGCGCTTAGTACAGTGCTCTGCACACAGTAAGTGCTCAATAAACACGATTGAATGAATGAATGAATGAATAGTTGTTGGAGTCCATCATTTGAAGAAAGGATGAAATATGCATCTTCCAGTGGTCAATATCGAATTTTAAACATCAAATTTTAAACGGAACAAGCCTGCAGGGGATGTGAGCCTATTTATTGTCATTTGATCTTCTGAGCACCAAAATTACCACAGGGGACACTGGTGAACTGTCTCGAAACAGGGGTCACAAGACCCTGGCTTACTTGGATTCTAAAGTACTGTGTGTGTGAGATGGAGATGCAAAAATCATAATAGAAGCAATATGGTTAAGAAAGCTTTTGACTTTATAATATTATAAATATAATAATAATATTATTTCTATAAGGATGCAAGAAGGATTTATTAGAATGATTTCAGTCAGTCCATATATGCACAATTAGGAGAAAAGGTCAGAAACAGATAAGTATCAAAGAAGAATTATACCACAGCAGAGTCCTTCTGGCTTGAGAAGCAGCATGGTTCAGTGGAAAGAGCCCGGGCTTGGGAGCCAGAGGTCATGGGTTCTAATACTAGCTCCACCACTTGTCAGCTCAGTGACTTTGGGCAAGTCACTTCACTTCTCTAGGCCTCAGTTCCCTCATCTGTAAAATGGGGATTGAGACTGTGAGCCCCATGTGGGACAACCTGATGACCTTGTATCCCCCCAGCGCTTAGAACAGTGCTTGGCACATAGTAAGTGCTTAACAAATGCCATCATTATTACTATTATTATTAAGGAAACCCCAGGTTCTCAAGCAGACCTTCTGCTCTCACACTGTTTCAGTTTGCCTGGTGTCCACTGCAGCATTTCTGGACCCAAGGCTGAGGCTCAATTCCCTAGATTTTCCCAAAGACTTACACACCATTTGGCTATACCATTTGGCTGTCCAGCTTACATTTGCAGCTCAGCCCCCATTGCTTCCTGTCCTGGGCCCATTCAACTGTCTGCAGGATTGCTTAGTGTCTTTGTGTAAGCCCATAAATCATGGTGTTATGTAAACCATGTGTAGGGCCCCTAAGATATGTGGTACACATAACCACATTTCCTCTAGTTAACCCCATATTTTCCTCCTCGAGTACAATATTCTTGGCTCAGCTGACCCCTACATACACGAATGGCTCATCACAGTTTGTTTTTGAAGGTCACAGCCATCATTCTATATTGATTGGCTTTTTTAGGCCCTCTTGAACACACAGGTAAACTTCACTACCAGGGGTCTCAGCTTTAAAAATGACAGATGAGAACTGTGGCTGCCCAGAGAGGTTGATGTGTAAGTACCCAGAGAAAAGAGGGACAGGTGATTAGATCATAGCCTGTGCCCGAAGCTCACTGACTGAGGTGAAGTGGAACCTGAACATCAGAGATCTAATGTAAATATGCCTTATGGAAATTGCACATCCACTTCCATACGACTAAAACCTTGTAAACTCCTGATCATCATCATCATCATCAATCATATTTATTGAGCACTTACTGTGTGCAGAGCACCGTACTAAGCGCTTGGGAAGTACAAGTTGGCAACATACAGAGACAGTCCCTACCCAACAGTGGGCTCAAAGTCTAAAGAGGGGATCAAGTTGGCCTACATATGGAAACCTAAACCATGAGCTTTCCAGGGGCTCAAGTGTCATATGGCAAAACTTTGAGAGAGAGAGAGGGAGAGAGAGAGAGAGAGAGAGAGAGAGAGAGAAAGAGAGAGAGTGGTGTGTGTGTGTGTGTGTGTGTGTGAGAGAGAGAGAGAGAGAGAGAGAGAGAGAGCATTGAATACCCTTACACATCAATCAATGGGATTTACTGAGTGATTACTGTGTGCAGAACACTGCACTAAGTCCTTGGGAGAGTACAACAGAGTTCCTTGACACATTCCCTGCCCACAAGGCTCTTTCAGTCTAGAGGGAGAGACGTGCATGAATATAAATAAACTGTTAACATTTCACTCTACACATATGCAGAGTGACCTTAGTTTCTAAAGATTTCACTCACTGTAGAACACTAGGTTGTGATTCGGCACCAAAAGATCACAGCTTGTGCAAATAATATATTGGAAGTGAATGATGACATCAATATGTCACCTACCTTTCTGTGTCTCAGTTACTTCATTTCTAAAATGGGGATTCAATATCTGTCCTCCTTCCTATTTAGACTCTAAGTACTGCGTGGGACAGAGAGTGTGTCTGATCTGATTATCTTGTATCTTCCCCAGTGCTTGACACATAGTAAGGTATTAACAAATACCACAATAATAATAATAATAATAATAATTATGACATGTTAAGTGCTTACTATGTGCCAGGCACTGTACTAAGCACTGGGGTGGGTACAAGTAAACTGGGTAGGACACCGTCCCTGTTCCAAATGGGGCTCAGACTCGATCCCCACTTTACAGATGAAGTAATTGAGGCACAGAGAAGTGAAGTGACTTGCCCAAGGTCACACAGTTTGGAGATCATGGTTCTGGGTGCATATTTGCACATACCTGCATGCTCTGCACACAGTAAGCGCTCAATAAATTCAATTGAATGAATACCTGGAGCTCTAAAATATAGGTGAGGGTTTGGAGAGGGGGGTTTTGTCTCTGTGGGACATAGAGATTTCACAGGATTGTAGCAAGAATTCTTGAGACTTTCAAAGTTTGGGGATCTTAGCACCTTAATCATTCTTGGTCAAGGCCAGGGAGATGAACAAGCCCTCTTCCATCTTTTCTTTGTAAACTTACAGAGAAAGGTCAAACAAGAGGTTTGGTGCTGGCGGCTAATATTTACTTTGCTTCTTTCCCTGTAATAAACCCATTTTAAGTTTTGCAATGAGCTGTACACAAGTAGGGTTGGTTTATGGTTTGGGCCCTGTCATGAGAGTCCACAAGAGATTTTTGGAAGAGTTCTAGAAAATAAATAAAATGAACCTGGTCTCCTTCAAGGGTTTCCAAACTGGGAACAATCCACCTCAGCCTATATTCCCCTAAAATAATAATAATAATAATGGCTTTTGTTAAGCACTTACTATGTGCAAAGCACTATTCTAAGTGCTGGGAGGATACAAGGTGATCAGGTTGTCCCATGTGGGGCTCACAGTCTTAGTCCCCATTTTACAGATGAGGTAACTGAGGCTCAGAGAAGTTACGTGACTTGCCCAAGGTCACACAGCAGACATGTGGCGGAGCAGGGATTAGAACCCATGACCTCTGACTCCCGGGGGGGATGACAGGCTGAAGGTCCTCTGGTGCCTGTGTACCTCACATGAACTGCCTTAGGGGCTGAATTGTGAGGGTTTGCAGTGAGATCACAAAGAGCACCAACCACTATTCTGTTCCTTGACTGCACCCAGCTTCCTCCACCGGCACCTTCTAAATTGACCTACACATCCCAGGCATCTACACTGCATAAAATTCCCCTTCTCCTTTATCCCTTCTTAGTTAGGACTGCAGAAATGACTACCTCACAGACTGACTCCAAACCTCTTCCCCTCAGAGAATCGTATTTAGATAATATTTTGAAAAGAACCTCCCTCCCATGAGAAAATATTAAGCTTCTTGGACAAGCGCCAAAAAGTTCTTGAGGAAATCTAATGATTCTGGATATATCGATCATCACTAACCACATGGCTTATATCCCAGTTGTCCAAACACGGTCTTGAACAGTAAGTTCAATAGGTGAATAGGGCCAAATCTCCAGCTATCCTACCTTGATATATTTTCAAAGCCATTAAACAACTTTGCCCGTAAACTGGTTTGATATTCATGTGAGTCAGAGGTGACAGAGAAGCACAATTAGGTTTTTGAAAACAGAGGAATTATAAAGCCAGAAAAGGCCAAGAAGAAACCCAAGGAAAGCTGAAATAGTAGAAGGTGAAAAAGAAACACAGCAAAATAGGGAGAGGAGTGGATCTCCTTGTCTATCTAAAATTAGAAAGCCACCTGCAGTCAATACAAACGAAACAAGATCAACAAGTTCAAACTTTAGGGACGGTTGTGGTTTTCCAATGCTGTAAATGAGACGAAAAGCACCCAAAGGTATTGCATGTCACATCACATAGCTTTAACAAGACCAAAGTGTTGGGTATGTGGGGGAGCGGGAGGCTTGGACCTGTGGGAAGGGGATGATATAGATGAACAAATCAGCACCATTTCCAGAATTCTAAATTGCATGACATGAAAGCAATTTCAAAGGCAAGAGTGTGATGCGTTTCTCAGAACTTTGGTTTTTTTTTTAACAAATGCCTGGGAAATACTGTTTTGGCATAAAGATGTTGGAAACAAGTTGGCAGCGTCGCTACATACAAGTCAGTCTTAGGGTATGAGGGAATGAATAACTTAATTAGCTGTCTGAGATTAGGGCTATTAATATGTTGAAGCTTTTTATAAGGCCCCTACTTTGGTTAGGCTACTAAATAAAGAGAAGTTTATCGCATTCCTAAATTTGCTCCGCAATCAATCACTCAAACATTTTTTTTAATTGAGCCACCTGCTTTGTGCAGAGCTTCGCACTAAACATTTGGGAGAGTTCAAGAAAGTAGGAGATGAAACCCTTCTCCTCAAGGAGCTTAAAAATCTAATGTGACAAACAGAAAGACCCAGAGAAACACTCGTAAGCAGGAGCAAAAACAAAATTACAAAGTTGGTTAACTGGAGTGTGACAGAATGAACAGAAATATAAATAAATTATTAGTATTAGTTATAGGAGTATCAGTTATAGTAGCAGGAGGGGGACGAGTAGTAGTCATAGAAATAGGCTTATAAGTGTAGTTACAGTGCTAGTCAAAGTAGTAGTAGCATTTATTAAGCATCGACGTGGTGCAGAGCGATGCATTATTTATTAGGTGCTTGGGAAGTACAAAATAAAGATGACATGTTCCTTGCCCACAAGGAGTTTACACTTCAAATGTGATGATGATGATGGCATTTATTAAGCACTTACTATGTGCAAAGCACTATTCTAAGCGCTGAACATAAGCACATTTAAAACTACAGAGGTCAAAAATAAAGTGGGAACATATAAATGAGTGCTAAGGAAGACATTATATATTTATAAATTAGGTAGGTCATTTGTAGCACCGTGTCCAGTGTTAATCAAAGCCCTGGCCAAAAAAAAACAGAAAAAGTTCAAGGCTCATGAATTGAAACAGAGCTTGTTGTTGGCAGTATTTCCTTCTCTGGTCATAGCTCTAAGTTAAACTGCTTTAAATAGAAATAAAAATTCTCAAAGGAAAACTGACCTAGATGCTATATAAACCTTAATGGGGAAGTTCAGCTTCAGTATTTACTTTGAACACCCATGCTTCCTGCCTTTCAGAAGAACTGCTTTGCCCCCTTCACCAGACACCACCAATTTCCAACTGGAAAAGAACCCAGAAATGGCTTCTCTTTTCCTCAGCAGTTGATGTAGCATAAGGTCAGAGAAATAGATTGTTATTGCACATTTACATTTTGGGCAAAAGGGATGGCATTCCCCACATGAGGATGGGTTTATCAAAATGAAAAAAAACATTTTTACCATTCTTCAACATGATCCAAATTAAAATGTTTTTATGCTACATTACAGATATATGCTAAGTCCCTATCAGCACAGTCTTGGGGTTTCAATATGCTAATAGTCAACATAGGTAGGAATGAAAATGCTCTTAAAGATATTTAGTAAAGTGAGGATTTTAATTTTAATCTTTGCCACATTTAAATAGCTAAATTTCTGAAGCTCCTTTTTTCTCCCAAAAGGATAAGCATAAGGGGAGGGCTCGGGCACTGGCAATAGAAGGATAATCATCTGAAACACTAATTATTAACCTTTTCCTAGTTGTGAACCCTGATATCAAAGTGAAGAAACATCAATTAATCAATCAATGACATTTATTAAGCGCTTACTTACAACCTTTTCCTAGTTGTGAGCCCTGATATCAAAGTGAAGAAACATCAATTAATCAATCAATGACATTTATTAAGCGCTTACTGTGTGCAGAGCATTGTACTAAGCACTTGGGAAAGTACAATACAATAGACACAATCCCTACCCACAATGAGTTCATAGTCTACAGTCACTGTGCTAAAACACCGGGTTAGATTGCATATCAGACACAGTCTCGGTCCAACATTGGGCTCATAGTCTAAACCTGTTATGTAATTAACAAGAATGCAGGATCTCCCCTGGATTGATGGACTAATAATATCCTTTCATCTGCTAACACACATACACACACACACACACCCCCCCCCCCCCCAATCTTTTCTGAAAGGTTATTTCAGAGCATTAGGCTTGTTGATCTGGAGTGTAGTTATAGGTGAAGCTAAGCCTATTACATGCATACTGTAGTTCAGTAACTTCAGTGTAAATCATATGGAGCAGACAGACGTGCCAATTCCTCAGGTGACTGGAACGATCTGGGATTGCTGAGGTTTATCGGAAATATGTCCAAGAACAAGGAGGGTAATTAACAGAAACTGCTGCCTCTCCTTTAGCTCTCCTATTGAAGTGAAGGAAAACCCAGTGTAGCGTTACTTATTAAAATGGCTGTTTGCCTTTTTGTGCCTGCGAATTTCCATCTACAGTTTGTTTTCTCCAGATATTCTGCCAAGCTCCTTCCTAGGCAATGAGCTGAAGAACCTGGGGACACTTACATATGTGAAAGAACAGAAGGCCTCATTAAAAATTAAGCTTTAATCTGGTTGCCCAAATTGGCAATCTGATGCGTTTCACTCAGGAGTCCTCACTGAAACTTTCGGACTGGGAATGTCTCAATTTCAGATTGCCTGCCTTTTCCTCTGATTTAAGGAGAAAGGTGTTTCTGGGAGCAGTGGGGAATACAGGACATGTCCTTGCCAACCTGGAAGTAACGGACATATTTGACACTACATATGTTAAGCAGGATGTGCAATGTATCATGATGATCCATCTGAAACATTTTTAAGGAAAAGTGTCAGTCCTATAGAATGTGGCTGTGGGAGACTCCTGAACTTGTCTTTGCTCCACAGTTCTTGCATTCTCTGCCTCGGCTCCTCTAAGCAGGGAGGCTGCTTCTGAGCCCTGGCTTTCAGCAGCAGGAACAGAGATAAAAGAAGACTGAGGACACAACATTAATTTACACAAAGGTGTCTGTACCATATAGGATATAGACCTCCTAATAACTGGACTTTCTGGAATAAAACCAAGCAAATGACCTCCCTAGACAAGGAGGGAAGGGTGGCATCTGGGAGGAAGGAGAGGAAAAAGGCTTGGTAACATTTTATTAATACCTGATCAAAAACCAGTAAAGGCATCCAAGAAGCCATGAGTTAGCTGCTAAGAGTGCTGTATCCATCCACTTCCCTAACACCATTTATGTTACATGAAAATTTAGGGAGAGGGGAGCTGAAGGATGGAAATCATCAAAGTTGACTCAAAATCTACTTTACAGGGAATCCATGTGACTAAGAATCAGATGCATCTCATTAATTCCGTTGAATGATTGCATGTTTGCATTGTACTAAGCATTTAGGAGAGCAAAATAGACTGAATAGACATGATCTCCACCAATTAGGAACTTACAGTCTAATGGGCTATTCACACTTGCAGTTACAAGTTGGATCTAAGCGCTTAGTACAGTGCTGTGCACACAGTAAGCACTCAATAAATACAATTGAATGGATGAATACCCTAAGGATTCACTGCCCCATTATGCTCCTGAAACCCTAAATTATCTCTCTTCTTATTACAGGAGACTTGAAGCTGAGGGCTAATTCCAACTTCATTCATTCAATCTTATTTATTAAGCACTTAATGTGGGCAGGGCACTGTACTAAGCACTTGGGAAAAAACAATACAACAATAAAGAGTGACACTCCCTTCCCACAATGAGCTCACAGTCTGTGGGGGGTGGGGAGAGGGGTTAAGCTAGGGTAGGGGAAGAGTACACCCAATTTTCAGGTAAGACTATGCCCGCAATTGTTTGTTAGCACCTTGAGGGAAGATCTTGATATCATCCTTGGCTATTAGCTATTGCTCAACTTCTCTGTTCAGTCTCCTTCCCAATCCTACTCCTTTTTCCTGCAGATCTGCCTCTTCTCTTCCACCCAGAATCCTACTACCTTGTTCAAGTCTTCCCATGGGTAAACTACTGCATTATACTCCTCACCAGTATCACCCAACTTCTACCTCCTCCCTGTCCATGCATCCTACACACTGCTGCACCTATTATCTTCGTGAAGCTTTTCTAGGCCCATAGTCTCTCCTGTATTCAAGACCCTCTGGATCATACAAAAATTCCTCCCAGTAGGCTTTGGGTCAACATTATCTGACCTTCCTTACTTCTTGCTGTTCCCCAATTTGTTGTCTTCATTCCTTCCATGCCAAGTCTTATAACTGTAGTTCACTCTCGACTCTCCCAACTCCATCCCCTCACTCAAGCTCTGACTGGTTTCGATTGCCTTCCCTCTCCACATCAGATAAACAGCTGTCCTGACATTCAAAGCTATCCTCAAAGCCCAGCTCTTTTAACAAGCCTTGCCAAATTAATTTCCCAGTACTCTGGGTGTGATCAGCCCTTCATCCAATTCCAGGTCGTGGAAATATAGAGAGAGATAGATGGCATTACTTAAGTGTATACTAAATGCCAAGCACTGTACTCAATGCTGGGGTGGTCTAGATGCAAGATGAGGTAACTGAGGTACACAGAAGTTAAGTGATTTGCCCAAAGTCATACAATAGACAAGTGGCAGAGCCAGGATTAGATTACAGGTCCTCAGACTCTCAGGCCCATACTCTTTCCCATAGACCAGAATGGTTCTCTTTATATCTTCCTTAGCACATATGTACACTTAATATACTTATTTTTTACTATTCTATTTGCTAATATTTTCATATTTCTCTCATTAGAGTGTAAGCTCTCTGTGGGCAAAAAATACTGATTCTTTATTTTGTACTTCCCAAACGTACAACTTTGCACCTCCCCAAGGGGACCCTCAATACAAGCTAATGTTCCAGAATGGTAAAAATTAACATTTTTCACTGTCAATTATTTCACTACTACAAATAAGGGTCTTTTCTATTCATGCATTCTTTTATTTCAATGAGACTGATAATGGAGATGTCATTTTAGTGAAATACTTTTATCAGTTCCTTATTAAATTTCAAAGATCATTAGAATGAGCCTGGAGAAGCAAATGTGCTTTTTGCTGTGTCCTCAGTTGGTTTCCAAGGTCCCAGCTTTACTGATATTTAATACTATGCTCTAGCACTTATTCACATCCACATACATTTAGGAATTTAACCAAATATGCAACTGAGGGGCAATATGTAGGGAAATCAATGATACTCAAATCAATCCATATCAGTACAAGCTCGGGCCTTCTTTAAACCCTGGTCTCCCAGGTACATGGAAAGTGGAGAGACTGAATCACTAAGTTATCAGGTAAATGCTTAACTCTGCTAATTTGTCTTTTGGAAAACAATCCATGGGAAGTATATGAAAACATTATGATGGCTTTTCTGCTTATCATCTGTGCTCTCCCTGTCACAGAGGCAATGCTAGCAGCTGGTTCAGTAACTGATCTGGTTATTAAGTTTCTATGACCTCACACTCAATAATGGATTTGCATAGGGGCTGCTACTATTCATTTAATGAGCAATTCCAGAGGTATTGGAGTAGAAAATGCCTTTTCTCCTTAAAAGGTGTTTCTTGAACTAGGGAGTACTTTTATTTTTCAAAAACACTTTTACATTAACTATCCCTTTTTGTTCTCACAACATTCCTGAGAGGTAAATGTTGTTGGCACTATCTCATAGTTGAGGAAACTGAAGCATAGAAAGTTTAAGCGACTCCTTATAGAGAAATAGAAGGGCAGAGGCCAAGCTAAAACTAGAGCTCTGGTCTTCTGATAATAGCAACTATGCTCCTTCCTCTGAATCAGACTCACAAAACACAAGAATGGTCACAGTACCTTACCTTAACTATGGTTCATTGTTCTTAGACCTGATGATTAAAGTGCAAGATTCATGTCCAGGACAAAGGGTAAAGTTCTTACCATTTTTCTGATGATATTCTTCTGATAGTTGGAGGGAAAAAAAGAAGGGTGCTGAGAAAGGACTGTGGGAAGGGAACCATGAAAGAGAAGGAAGAAACAAAAAATTGAAGGGAGGGACAGAAACAGAGAAGAGAAAGAAGGGGAGAAAGAGAAAGGGTATGAGGAGGAAAGGTAAAAGTGGTGAGAAGAGAGAGATAATGTTGGAAAGAGGTAAAGGAATGGGCATGGGCAGGAGAACCATGCTGCTATTGGTTCTGTCCACTGATCTGGTCTATTCTGGGAAGTGCTATCACTGCCAACGGTTGAAGCACTGCTTGTTTTCTAAACAACTGAGTATGGGACCACAATGCTTCCTGAATCATATTCTCACCTGGTCCTCCAAATTGATTCATCTTGTTCTGATCCAGCCTAAGGTAGAATGTGTTTTCTCAAGGTCCATTCACAGTCCGTGAATATCTTTAGCCCAATCCCCAAGGGAAGAAATATAAACCGTCATAGTCACTTGTATGTACGTTCAACTCTGGTATACTATCATGTCACAAACTTCCTGAGAAACTAAAAAGTGCTTGAGAGAGTACAATAAAATAAAGTTGGTAGACAAGCTACCTGCCTTCAAAGAGCTTACACGATGAAACCTATTAGATAACATCTGTATTTCTTGACAACCCACTGATCACATAAAAAGACTGAGTTTCAGATGTTCAGTTCAAGGGATGGGATTCTTGCCTATTGATCTCATCCATCTCTATTGCTGCAGATGGTCCTAAAACCTCAGGATGGATTTGAGCATGTTCTTTCAATTCAGCTGAAGTTGATCCTGAATTGAAGTGTACAGTGGCTTTAAATGTAGGCTTTGACCATAACTAACCTAATCTGAAGATCAGTTGGGCAGAACAAAATAGACATCACAATAATCTAGGACTCTGTACTTGAGCTGCTATGAAACTGATAGATTGTTATTTTTGGCCTGAGGAGTGTGTGACAAGGATTCTCTTAGGACCCAATCTTCCCATTCCCAAATGGAATTTGTTGTTTACAGCATTTTTCACCGAAATTTCATCCTACCCTCATAACATTCATCACAGTGAGGAATTTGTTCACCCTTGACATTTACAAAAAAACAAAGCAAATTGGATGGGCAAAGCCTGGGCTCCAATGGAAAATAAAGCCTTCCCACAAACACTGACATTCACACAGTATGTATCAGGGGTTTTCATGACACAACCTCTGGGCTCTAGGTCTCAACAGAAAGGTGATTGATTATCAAGTAAAGACCTATAGAGAGATCCAAATGTTACCTTAAAGACTTTATAACCTAAAAATTTGAAAAAGTGAAGTGATTTCTGTACCATGTTCCATACACTTAGATATCGTAAGCCAGTTTATGTCATAACAGTCTATTGATTTCAACAGGTGCAAACTTCAGTTTCAAACCAGAGAACAAGCCACCTGCCTGTTGAGAAAAGCATTTTGTTCTTTACATCCTTGTTATGCAAAAGGTCCTAAGATAACCAGGGATAAATGGGAGACTGAAAGTGCAGCATTTAGAATACAATGCAAGATGCTCTTTGAATTTATCAGGAAGATTAGCATAGCTTTACCTTGATACAGTCATTATTAGCAGCCACGAGATCCTCAAACCCTCTAAAAGTTTGTCTGGATTCCCATGAAGCCCAGATTTGAAGACATTTCACATTCATAGACAACCACTCCCTCTGTAGTTCTTGCATGGTGCTATTTATAAATTCTAAGAAAGCAGTCATAAAACTAAGTTTGGCATCAGTTTAACTAACCATCACAAATAATGTCAAGGTAATGCCTCATGCTGAGCCCCAAAGAATCATACCTGTTAATTAACAGAGCCTGGATGGAAGCAAGTCAGTGTAAAAGAAAGCTTACCCGTAGGGACTGAATTTGAGAGTTGACGTTCCAGTTTGCAGCAATCCACATCTAGTCCATTGAAACTGGTTAATAAACTCAAATCTGACTTTGAAATTTGCTCATACTTGATGCCTTCCCGAGAAATATTTTCCAGTTCCACTTTCACTGCTGACATGGTCAGACGATCTCAGTGACAGCTTCAGAAAACAAAGTTCAACACTGGCAAATTTAAAAATCTAAACGAAAAGAGTAATTTGAATCAGCAACATATTCAGCCATCACGGTCATATTTAAAGGCGTCTTTCCCCTTGAGGAAAAAAAAAATCACATACTCGAATCTATTTCCAGGAAGTTTGGTGTATTCGATCAGACATTTCCTTAAGTGTTTGCATTTCCACCAGAATGGATTGTATTTTGTTTTTCTTTGAGAAGTTCTTCTGCACTTTACTCTGACAGCACTGTTACCATATTTCTGGGTAACTGCTACAGAAATAACCAAGCTAAGTGGAGACATCTGTAAGTCAGCTGAGAACTGCTCTTACTAACTTGTTTCAGCAGCTCCCATTCACGTTTTTGTATACAATGGATCATCTGGGTGGAGCTAAGTAAGGAATTGGAGTGAATGCAACTATAGTCCTCCGGGCAGATCGGCAGAAAGCATTATCTGCTGTACTGCAGCCAGAACTTTGGTCTAAATTCTATTTCTTACAACAGAATAACCAGATCTTAATCTTGGGGTTTGCAGCAAAGTGACTTGGCCGGGGGAATCTAAGGAAATGATCACCTCTTTTTCACCTCTGTAGGATACAATACCGTGTTAAGAGATATTGGATGTCATTGACTTCAGCAGAATCATAGCCAAACTGAAAACAGTGTCCTAGGGGCTGTTGCTGATCATTATAGATAGGAACATAAAAACCTCCATTGTTTGGAGGAGCTGGATATACTTCTGTCATTAATTTAAGGGAAGAGAGATCCACAATTGTGAATTTTTTTTTCATATCTCTGTTAAGTCCCGGCCACCGTTTAAGATTCCCAGTTAGGAGTGCAAAGAGAGGCATCCTCTGGTGACTTTAGGAAATTACACAACTTCTACTTGCATACTGCTCAATTCAGCGTGGCTCAGTGGAAAGAGCCCGGGCTTTGGAGTCAGAGGTCATGGGTTCAAATCCCTGCTCTGTCACTTATCAGCTGTGTAACTTTGGGCAAGTCACTTAGAGAAGTTAGAGAACTTAGAGAACAGAGGTGCCTCAGTTACCTCATCTGTAAAATGGGGATTAAGACTGTGAGCCCCCCACATGGGACAACCTGATCACCTTGTAACCTCCCCAGCACTTAGAACAGTGCTTTGCACAGAGTAAGCGCTTAATAAATGCCATCGTTATTATTATTATTCTAACATGAGGGCTGCTCATTCCCCGCTCTCCAGGACTGAGGGGGCAAACAGGGTTTGCAGAGGATTAGTCTCACAGATACACATCCAACGAGAAAGCAATTATGAAGGGCTGTCATGCGTTTATTGGCAAACATGTTCTCTCCCATGGATTCTGGAATCGCATGATGTAACCTTGACAGGATAGAGTAGCAATAGCCTAATTGCAGCCATTAATTGGTTGGCAGTTTGATTTAATATATTTACTTTAATCTGCTAATATTGCACATTAGCTTTATCAATCAATGGTATTTATCGAGTGCTTACTGTATACAAAGTGCTGTACTAAGCACTTGGGAGAGTACAATATGACAGGGTTCCCTGCCCACAATGAATTTACAGTCTAGAGGTCTCTATGCAGGGTTATTCCTAGATGCTATGGAAAATTCAAAAGGAAATGGGGTGTGGCCTCTATATTGAGGGGATTCCTGACTAGTAGAGGAGGTTGGAATATGTCAATTATATACTGGTCCAAAGGTACAATAATAATAATAATAATGGCATTTGTTATGGGAAGCAGCATGGTCTAGTGGTAAGAGCATGCGCTTGGGAGTCAGAGGTCATGGGTTCTAATCCTGGCTCCACTTGTCCTGTGACCTTGGGCAAGTCACTTAACCTCCCTGTGCCTCAGTCACCTCATTTGTAAAATGGGGATTAGTACTGTGAGCCCCACGTGAGACATGGACTGTGTCCAACCTGATGACCTTTTATCAATTTAGAACAGTGCTTAGAACAGTGCTTGGCACATAGTAAGCACTTAAGTACCATAACTATTATTATTATTTGCTAAGCACTGTACTAAGTACTGGGGCAGACACAGGATAATCAGGCTGGACATAGTCCAGTCCCATTTCTAGACTGTGAGCCCACTGTTGGGGAGGGACCGTCTCTATATGTTGCCAACTTGTACTTCCCAAGCGCTTAGTACAGTGCTCTGCACACAGTAAGCGCTCAATAAATAGGATTGAATGAATGAATGAATGAATATGAAGTTAACAGTTTAAGTAGGAACGAGGAGAGGGCTAGCAAATTACGTGTGAAAGGTCACACAGCAGCGAAGTGGAAAAGTTGGGATTAGAACCCAAGTGCATGATCTTCCTACTTGACCCGCTGCTTCTTGCAAAACTCAAGGGCCAATAACCTATGCATGCAAAGTAACTGAAAGAAGCGAAATAGTTACAAGGACATAAAGAAGGCCTGAGTCACTAGAGAAATGGTTTAAATAGAGTGGGAGACACAGAAGGGGTGTGGTGAAGGCAGGGGAAGTGATGGAAAACGGGGGAAAGAAGTAATTTGGAAAATGTGAACACAGAAGTGTGGGTTTTTAGTATAGCTTTGAAAATAATTTATCAAAATGGTAAGAAGGTCAGGGGTTCTGCCACAGATGGCTAAGAGGTGAGAAAATTATGTGGGGGAAAAGATCAGGTTTACTTGGATGATTCAGAGATCAGGAGCTGGTGTAGGTGTATTAGGAAGAGAAAGTAGGTGGATTTGAAGGCCAGAAAGCTTTGATTCTCAATGTTCAAGCTTTGGTTTGCATTGGAGGAATAATTGTATAACATTATGCCCTCTAGATTGTAAGCTCCCTTCTAGTCAGCAAGCTTGTTGTGGACAGGGAACATGTCTACCAACCTGGTTGCATCGTACTCTTCCAAGCACTTAGTACAGTGCTCTGCATGCAGTAAGCACTCAATAAATATCACTGATGATAATTATAGTTTTTCAGAGGGTGGCACTATCTGAGGATGTCCAGATGTCCTAATTTAAGGTCTGGCAACAGAGATAGCCCGGTGGACCCAGCACAGATGTTACCAGGATAAGAAAGTTTGCTGAGGTGAGCAACCTGGGCAGAAGCAGTTGTTTTAGGCCTGACTGAACCAGATCCGTCAGGCCTTGTCTGGCAGAAGTTGAAATGGAGGAAGGAATAAAGGAAGTAGGGAAATGCAGGTGTCTGACAGAGTAGTGACTTCGATTGAGGTCCCAGGGAAAGCATGCAGAGTACCTTTTTTGTGTTAAAGTGAGCACAGGAAGTTACAAAATACAAAGTTGACATTTTCTATCAGTTTGACAGCACATCAGTTTTGAATTTACGGCACTAGATCTGTGTATTGCTTCAGTACAGAGAAGCTGGGGGATCTGGTGAAACAATTTAGAGGCCACAATTTGGGAAGAGCAAAACAGTGAAAGTTTAAAGGGAATTAAATGGGAGGAGTAGGAGGGAAGGAAAAAGGAGGGGATACACAGGGATAGAGTTATCTGGTGCTTTGATTATCAAATAATTATCTTTGATAATTCAACTATCCCATCATGGAACCTCTCTGATCCAATGGAAATTATGAACGTAGCAATATCAGTAAGTGCTCAATAAATACCATTGATTGATTGCTGGAGTATACAATTGTTCATTTTGGTAAAAATGGTGCATCTATCTTTGGTACAGTAACTTATATCCCTTTATAACATTATTCCTTTGAGAAAACTGGTTCCAACTTACAATATTTTTCTTTAAGGTTTGATTTTCAGGAACCAATTGTGTCAGAACTGAGTATCGCTGTTAAGTCCTAAATGTCACCTACTCACCTTAGCACACCCTCGCCTACAATCCTGTACCTTGAGCAGTTCACGGTCCACACTGCTGTCCCCAAGCTGCTCACAATTCACCTCACTGTTGTGAGCTGCTCACAGACCACCTGCTGTCCCTGAGCAGCTCACAGCACATCTGAAGTCCCCGAGCTGTTCACAGCCCACCCTGTAGTCACCGAGTTACTCACAGCCCAGCCTACTGTCTCTAAGCTGCTTATAACCCAGCCCTCTGTCCCTAAGTTGCTCACAGCCCACCTTACTGTCCCTGAGATACTCAGGGGGCCATCCCTGAGATGCCCATATCCCAGTACACTGCCCCTGAGAAGCTGAAAACCCACCTTGCGGTCCCTAAACAGTAAGCAGCCCACCACACTGTCCTTGAACTGCTTTTCTAATGTCCTAATATCCTAATACACACTCCTGTCTGTACTAGTGTACTATTCCATAATAATAATAATAATAACAGTGGCATTTATTAAGTGCTTGCTATGGGTGAAGCACTGTTCTAAGCACTGGGGAGGTTGCAAGGTGATCGGGTTGTCCCATGGGGGACTCACAGTCTTCATCCCCATTTTCCAGGTGGGGGAACTGAGGCACAGAGAGGTTAAGTGACTTGCCCAAAGTCACACAGCTGACAATTGGCAGAGCAGGTATTTGAACCCATGACCTCTGACTCCAAAGCCCGGGCTCTTTCCACTGAGCCACGCTGCTTCTCTGGTAGTCTCTGATAGGGGGTAGTCTCCCCCTTCTAGACTGTGAGCCCACTGTTGGGTAGGGACTGTCTCTATATGTTGCCAACTTGTACTTCCCAAGCGCTTAGTACAGTGCTCTGCACACAGTAAGCATTCAATAAATACGATTGAATGAATGAATGAATGAATGAATGGGGAGGTTACAAGGTGATCAAATTGTCCCACGGGGGCTCCCAGTCTTAATCCCCATTTTACAGATGAGGTAATTGAGGCACAGAGAAGTTAAGTGGCATGCCCAAAGTCACACAGCTGACAATTAAGACTTTCAGAATTTGTCAATCCAATACTGGTTCACATCTCCTCCTTTGTAAAATCAAATCCAACAGAATTTAGGAGAGTAAACATCATGAATGTCTTTATGCAATCAGAAACAGAGATTTATTGTGTTTTAAGCTCACCTGTTTACCCAAATACACCAAAGTCTACAACTCCTCTGGGATTTTCCAATAATGATCAGGTCACAAAAGTCTGCATTTCATTATGCCCAGGATTCAGTTAAACCTGAAAGCACAAATTTAAGCATATTTCAGGTTAGAAAGAAAAGCCAAAGCTGATTTTATGGCTCTGACTTAGTGAAACAGTCAAAAAGGATTCATTGAGTGCCCCAAGAGTCCACATCTCTTGGCAAAATTTAAAATGCACTTTTAGCATGTGAGGCTGCTCATGTTTGGATATACCAAATTAATTTGGAGCACTACATACAGATATTCATATATTTATTCAATTAGTAGCACTTAGGAAGCATATGACAATGATAATTTAGACATTTCCAATGGTCCATGGGAGGCTCACAATCTAAGAATAAGGAGAAAAGGGAATGGATTTGTCACACTAATTTGTCATGAGAAGCAGCGTGGCTCAGTGGAAAGAGCACGGACTTTGGAGTCAGAGGTCATGGGTTCAAATCCCAACTTGCCCAACTGTCAGCTGTGTGACTTTGGGCAAGTCACTTCACTTCTCTGCACCTCAGTTCCCACTTCTGTAAAATGGGGATGAAGACTCTGAGCCCCCTGTGGGACAACCTGATCACCTTGTAACCTCCCCTGTGCTTAGAACAGTGCTTTGCACATAGTAAGCGCTTAATAAATGCCATCATCATCATCACCATAGGAAAAACTGAAACAATGAAAACACCAAAACGTTAAAAAGTAAGGACAATAATCAAAACAAGGAGAGCAACAGAACAATATGGCAAACGATCAGCTTTCAGGTTTTTAACCACTACAACACATTGGTCAGTCTAACTCACACCTTCAAAGCATTCTATCAACCAATCAATAAATCATATTTATTGGATGCTCACTGTGTGCAGAGCACTGTACTAAGTGCTTGGGAAAGAACAATATAACATAATAGAGTTGGTATCTAGGTACAGTATAAATGGGGAGAAATATAAATGAATTATGAATATGTACATAAATGCTGTGGGCTGAGGGAGGGGTGAATAAAGGGAGCAAAACAGGGCAAGTCAGAAGAGAATGGGAGAGGAGAAAATGAGGGTTCAGTTAGAGAAGACCTCTTGGAGGAGATGTCCCTTCAGTAAGGCTTTGAAGGTAGGAAGAGTAATTATCTGTCCGATATGAAGAGGGAGGGCGTTCCAGGCCAAAGGCAGAGTGTGGGAGAGAGGTTGGTGGCCGGATCCATCATCATCATCATCATCATCAATCGTATTTATTGAGCGCTTACTGTGTGCAGAGCACTGTACTAAAGTGAGTAGGTTGGCATCAGAGGAATGAAATGTGCAGGCTGGGTTGTTGTAGCAGAGCATTTTGGTGAGGTAGAAGGGGGCAAGGTGATTGAGTGCTTTAAAGCAGATGGTAAGGAGTTCCTGTTTGATGTGGAAGTAGGTAAGCAACCAATGAAGGTTCTTGAGGAGTGGGGAAACTTGGACTGAACATCTTTATACAGAAATGATCCAGGCAGAAGAGTAAAATATGGACTAGAGTGGGGAGACACAGGAGGCAAGGAGGTCAGCAAGAAGACTGATATAGCAATCAAGAAGGGACAGGATAAGTGCTTGGATTAATGTGATAGCTGTTGGGATGGAAAGGAAAAGGCAGATTTTAGCAATATTGTGAAAGTTGAACAGACAGGAGGTAGTGATAGATTGAATGAGAGAGAGGAATCAAGGAAATTGCCAAGGATATAGGCTTGTGAGACAGGAAGGATGGTGGTGTTGTCTAAAGTGATGAGAAGTGTAGGTGGATGGCAGGATGTGGTGGGAAGATAAGGAGTTCTGTTTTGGACATGTAAAGTTTGAGGTGATGGTGGGACATCCAAATAGAGATGTCTCGAAATCAGGAGAAATGCAAGACTCCAAAGAAGGAGACAGATCAGGGCTGGAAAATCATTCATTCATTCAATCATATTTGTTGAGCACTTACTGTGCACAGAGCACTGTACTAAGAGCGTGGAAAGTACAGTTCAGGAACAGAAACAGACAATCCCTCCCCAACAAGGGTCTCACAGTCTAGAAGGGGGAGACAGACAACAAAACAAAACAAGTAGAAAGGCATCAATAGCATCAAAATAAATAGAATTATAGGTATGCACAGATTATTAATAAAATAAATAGAATGATAAATATGTACAAGTCTACACAAGTGCTGTGGGGTGGGGAAAAGGGTAGAGCAGAGGGAGGGAGTAGTGGCTTGGGGGGGCAGGAGCAGAGAAAAAGGGGGTTCAGTCTGGGAAGGCCTCCTGGAGGAGGTGGGCTTTCAGTAGGGCTTTGATGGGGGGAAGGGAGCTAGTTTGGCCAATGTGTGGAGGGAGGGCATTCCAGGCCAGAGGTAGGACGTGGGCCAGGGGTCGATGGCAGGACAGGCGAGAACAAGGCACAGTGAGGAGGTTAGCGGCAGAGGAGCAGAGTGTGTGGGATGAACTGTAGAAGCAGAGAAGGGAGGTGAGGTAGGAGGGGGCAAGGTAATGGAGAGTTTTGAAGTCAATAGCGAGGAGTTTTTGCTGCATATGAAGGTAGATAGGCAACCACTGGAGATTTTTGAGGCGGGGGAGGGGTCACATGCCGAGAGTGTTTCTGTAAAATGATAATGCGGGCAGCAGAGTGAAGTATAGACTGAAGCAGGGAGAGACAGGAGGGTGGGAGATCAGAAAGGAGGCTGATACATTAATCCAGTCGGGATATGATGAGAGATTGTACCAGTAAGGTAGCGGTTTGGATGGAGAGGAAAGGACGGATCTTGGCGATGTTGTGAAGGTGACACCAGTAGGTTTTGGTGACGGATTGGATGTGTGGGGTGAATGGGAGAGTGGAGTCAAGGATGACACCAAAGTTGCAGTCTAGTGAGATGGGGAGGATGGTAATGCCATTCACAGTGACAGGAAAGTCAGGGAGAGGGCAGGGTTTGGGGGAGAAGCAGTGTGGTTCAGTGGAAAGAGCATGGACTTGAGAGTCAGAGGTCATGGGTTCAAATCCTAGGTCCACCAATTGTCAGCTGTGTTACTTTGGGCAAGTCACTTCACTTCTCTGTGCCTCAGTTACCTCATCTGTAAAATGGGGATTAGGAATGTGAGCCTCCCGTGGGACAATCTGATCACCTTGTAACCTCCCCAGCACTTAGAACAGTGCTTTGCACATAGTAAGCACTTAATAAAGGCCATCATCATTATTATTATATATCAGCAACTTGATTTGATTTTCTATTTTCTTATCTATCCTTGCATTATTAGGACAAGCTACCTGAGTGACAGAATTCAGTGACATATTTCTGCTCTGTGTGGCAATAGACATATCATTTAGTGCCTGCTTGTTGAAATGCACTATTCTATGGTCTTGGAAAGTCTGAGGACAAGGCAGTAGTAGGAAATCAGCAATGTAAAGTAGGACTGAGTGCTTTAAGTGTTTTTAAAGAGATGGTAAGACATTTCTGTTTGATGTGGAGGGGGATGGGCAACCATTGAAGGTTCTTGAGGAGTGGGGAGATGTGAACTGAACTGTATTTAAGAAAAATGATCCAAGCAGCAGAATGTACTATGAACTGGAGTGGGGAAAGATTGGAGGCAGGGAGGTCAGCAGGGAGGCAGATACAATCGTCAAGGCAGGATACAATAAGTGCTTGAATCTGTGTAGTAGAGTTTGGATAGAGAGGACAGGGCAGATTTCAGTGATGTTGTGAAAGTAGAGCAGACAGGATTTGGTGACAGATCTAATATGCGGTTTGAATGAGGTAGATGAGTTAAGACAATGCCAAAGTTATGGGCTTGTAAGATAGAAAGGATAGGGGTGTTCTCTAGAGTAATGGGAATAGAAAGGGGAATGACCCACTATTGGGTAGGGACTGTCTCTATATGTTGCCAGCTTGTACTTCCCAAGCGCTTAGTACAGAGCTCTGCACACAGTAAGCGCTCAATAAATGATTGATTGATTGATTGACAAGGTTTGGGTGGGAAGATGAGGAGCTCTGTTTTGTTTATGTAGAGCCTGAGGTGCCAGAGAGACATCCAGGTAGATATGTTGGAGATCAGTATAAATGAGTTCATATCTGCTAGAAATGGTTAATAGTTTTATATGTTTTAGGGTTTGGAGAATTAATCAGGGAAGATGTTTGTGTATGATGTTGAATTGTTAAGAGGGCTTTGACTGTGACTGTGAGCCCACTGCTGGGTAGGGACCGTCTCTATATGTTGCCAACTTGTACTTCCCAAGCACAGAGTAAGCACTCAATAAATATGATTGATTGATTGATTTGAATCTGGGGAGAGCTCTGGTTTGTCAGATTTGGAGAGGAAAGGAGTTCCATGCTGGGGAACTCATGTGAGAAGGTAGAGCTGGCATTATTCCTCAGAAAAGTTTGTCTTTTTTCACTTAGGAAAATGACCCTAATTTCTAAGTGTTATAAACTCCTTTTTTGGTTTCCCACCCAAACCTTGTCATTCCCCTTTCTTTCCCATCACTCTAGAGAACACCCCTATCCTCTCTATCTTACAAGCCTATCACTTTGGCATTATCTTCACTCATCTACCTCATTCAAACCGCATATTCAATCTGTCACCAAATCCTGTCTGCTCTACCTTCACAGCATCACTAAAATCTGCCCTGTCCTCTTTTTGAAAGGAATATGAAAATGAATAGCCAACATGGATTATTTCTGCTTTCCAGTTTTGTAATTCAACAAAATTTATGGATTAATCATTTTGCAATATACCCTATACTCCTGAAGTTCAAGGGTCTTTTCTTTCCATTCTGTCAAAATACCCTTCCGCTTTGAAGAAATTGATTTAAAGCCATAAATACTGTTAGAAAATTTCATAGTTCTGGAAGGGGAATTTTGAGGATTAATGATTCATAACAATTTAGATAGATTTAAAAACGGACAGATAAAGTATTTTGTCTTTTCATATTTCACCCAGCAGGTGACAGATGGTGAGATTTATCTGATCAACTCACAGCATGATTGGAATTTTGTATCCCTAATAAAAGAAAAACCTTCTTCCTGCTTTTAGGAACAACATGTTGTCAGGTTTGCAGCTGATATTTGTGACTATAAGAAATTTACATATCACCAATCACTTCATATGAGTATACATATATATAGCAAGTGAAGGATTCTAGTCAATAAAAATTAAAATGCCATAAAGCTTAGAGGTAGGGAGAAAAGAAAGTTGTTGCTTCATAACTAGTCAAAAACAAAAATTTTGTTGATCTCCAGCAGCAATTTATAAGTGTTTTCTTTCCATTTAAATCATAAATCCCCATTAGGACCTCAAGGTGTATATCCAGATGTAGGTAATAGATGTAAGAGCCTAACATGCTCCAGAAAACTGTGAAGATAACTTGCAAAGTTAAAAAAATTATCAGTCTATATCACAGACAATTTTCAAGTTAGAATGTCATTGTGAAGCCATCTGTGAAGATGGCTATTGCTCAATATCCCTATCTACTTTGTCATTTCACATAGACTCAATCACTTGTCACGGGAAGGGTAAAGCAGAGAAATGATAGGAATATGAATACAGAATGGTGATGAAGTGATATCAGGGACATTAGTCAAGTCAGAGTAGAGATGACACAAATTAAACAGAAAAATGAAACTTAAAATGTTTTAACTCTTTAACAAAGCCATTCCCCCTGAAGAGCATTGGAGCTCAACATGGTTTGACCTATTTTGGCCCAACTAAACCTCAGGACTGAGGGGTTCCTAGCCTGTCCCAAGAGTGACAAGGCCTACATGAGACCAATTTCACTTTCTGATGGCTGTGACCACTCCTATGCAGAAGGCAAAAATATGGGTGGTACAGTCTGGATCAGACAACTGCAAAAATGTGCAACTTGCATTCTCCATGCTCTCTATCCTCATGGACTCTAAATGGGGTTGAGAACCCACACCATTTCTCTCCTTCCCTCTCTGCCTGCCTTCCTTCATTACTGTTCCAAGCCCAGAGTAAACACAGCCAACTCTGGTGACTGCCCCCCTCCCTCCCATCATGTCTCCATTTGACCCTTAAGCTCAATATGTCCAGAATCGAACTATTCATGTTCCTTCCCACTTCCTCTCCTCCACTTGTCTTTCCCATCACAGTTGATGACACCACCATTTTCCCTACCTCTCAACCCTATAACCTTGGCATTATCTTTGATGTGCACTCTCTCTTCCATCCCCTCTATTTAGTGTGTAATCAATTTCTACCGGTACTTCCTCGATAGTACCTCCAGAATAAAGTAACTTCCCTCCATTCAAATGGCCACCTCGCTGGTCCAAGAACTTGTTAAAACCAGGCTAAATTATTGCACCAGTCCGATCAGTAATCTCCTTACCTCCAGTGACTCCCCTCTCCAATCCATACATCACCCTACTGTTAATAATAATTGTAGCATTTTGTTAACTGCTTACTTTGTGTCAAGTGCTGTCCTAAATTCTGGGATAGATATAAGATAATCAGGTAATTCACAGTCCCTATCTCACATGAGGTTCAAGTCTGATGAGGAGGGAGAACAGGTATTTCATTCCCATTTGAGAGATGAAGAAACTGAAGCACAGAGAACTTGTGACTTGCCCAAGGTTGCCAGTGCAGAGATTAGAACCTCTCCTAAATCCCAGGTCCGTGCTTTTTCCATTAGGCCATGTCAACTGAATCATCCTTTTAAAATGTCAGGCACATATCTACCTAATCCCTAAAAATGTCTAGTAGTTACTTATTGCTCTTCATATCAACAAAGATTTTGTTGTTCACCAGGATTGTTGTTCACCTACTAGTGAGAAATGTCCATTGATTTTTTGGGGCGGCTAGATTCCATATTTTTCCCCCTTGTCTCAATGATTCATGTAAGATATTAAAAAATGGCTCCATGGCAGATCACGGAAAAAAAACACAAAACTGAAATCAAAGTCAAATAACAGTATCTTCCATTTTATTATTACCCTTTTACTGTTCTAGTTTTCACTTTTTATTTTTTAGTGTTTTAATATTACTGTACTGTTCTTCTACTGTTCTGTTTACTACCACAGTGCAGTTACAGGGTTGAGGCTGGAAGATGAGGATATTAATCATGCCAGAGTCTAACTTTCCCTTGCAGTTTCTTAACCTGCTGAACTTCCTGAGACTGAGACAGTGGCAGAAGCAAGACTTGGCAGCTGGACTCAGAAAGCACTATGAAACTATTTTTTAGCTCATCTCTTGGTTTATGTAGCTAATGCTGCCCCCCTCTCCTTCAACACTCTCTTCCTCTGTTCCCTTCTCTCCTCCCCAGCTTCTTCATCTATTATGACCAGATATCCACATCAGAAAGAAAGACAATATCTCACTTCCCTGCTTCAAAGCCCTACTGAAAGCTCACCTCCTCCAGGAGGCCTTTCCAGACTGAGCCCCCCTTTTCCTCTACTCCTTCTCCCCTCCCCATCACTCCTACTCCCTCCTTCTGCTCTACCCCCTCCCTGCCCCAAAGCACTTGTGTACATATGCACATATTTATTATTCTATTTATTTTATTAATGATGTTATATATCTATAATTCTATTTATTTTGATGCTATTGATGCCTGTCTACTTGTTTTACTTCATTTTGTTGTCTGTCTACACCCTTCTAGACTGCGACCTCATTGTTGGGTAGGGATTGACTCTGTTGCCAAAGTCAAGCACTCCAAACACACAGTAAGCATTCAATAAAAACGATTGATTGAATGAATAAATCTTACTAGTCGAATGGGGTAGGGCAGAAGTTTTTAGGACATCCCTTTTGGCCACAGTTATTGGAGGGAGTAGGACTGAGAGGAGAAGGATGAAGGAAGGTAGAGTATTAAGGACTATTCTAAGCACTCAGGTACGTACAAGTTAATTAGGTCAGAATCATCCCCTGTTCCAGTGGGGCTCACAGTCTAAGTAGGAGGAAGAATTGGTATTAGATCCCCATTTTATAAATGAGGAAGCTGAGGCACAGAGAAGGTGATTCAACCAAGGTCACACGGCAGGCAAGTGGCAGAGCTGGAATGATAATCTAGGACCTTTGACTCTCAGACTCATTCTCTTTCCACAAGGTCAAGCTGTTCCTTATGTATAAGGAGTATATATTGTTCCAATATTGTTCCAATAGCAATATGTATATTGTTTATACACACACACACACACACACACACACACACACACACACACACACACACACACACACACACTTCCTCCTAGCTGAAATGTATTTAATTATCTGTCTCTCCCACTAGACGGTAAATTCCTCGAGGTCAGAGATCATGCATACTAGGTCTGTTATACTATTCCCAGCATTTAGTTCAATGCCCTACACACTCTGTCATCATGGCTTGTCCTAACCTTATCCTGGACTTTTTCTGGCACCCCCAGGGGGAGCTGGAAGAGAAATAAGATTAGGAGGAGGAGAAACAGACTGTAGACTTATAGACTGTGAGCCTGTTGTGTAGGGACCGTCTCTATATGTTGCTGATTTGTAATAATAATAATAATGGTATTCATTAAGCACTTATTATGTGCAAAGCACTGTTCTAAGCGCTGGGGAGGTTACAAGGTGATCAGGTTGTCCCACAGGGGGCTCACAGTCTTAATTCCCATTTTACAGATGAGGTAACTGAGGCACAGGGAAGTGAAGTGACTGCCCCAAAGTCACACAGCTGACAATTGGTGGACCTAGGATTTGAACCCATGACCTCTGACTCCAAGCCCGGGTTCTTTCCACTGAGCCAAGCTGCTTCTCTATTTGTACTTTCCAAGTGCTCTGCACACAGTAAGTGCTCAGTAAATACGATTGAATGAACGAGAAACAAGGAGAGGTAGAGGAAGAGCAGTAGTAGGAGAAGAATGATGGAGAGGAAGAAGGAAAATGATGATAATAATGTAAAGAAAATGTGTAACGGTGCTGAAGCATATCCTTTCCTCCTTCCCTCTGTCTGTTTCTCCTTCTGCCACTCTCCATTTCTCTTTCAGTCCCATTTTCTTTAGCACACCAACTTTTAAAGGTTCCACCCCTGTCCTGCCTTAGTTCTCTCAGGATTCTGGTCCCTTTATCCCTACCCCAATCCCTGTAATATACCTTCTTCTGCTTTTATACTGATCCCGCGTGCCCTTCGCCAATCTTCAACTCCTTACCTTCTTCTACTCTCCCACCTTCTTTTTAAACCCTCTAATATGATCCCACAAGAATGTCAAAAGAAAGGGCAGATCCTGAGCAAGACTGTGGGTATCTCCTCCTCCCAGTCCATTTTTGGCATAGCCCTACTCCTCCCAGAAACAAGGTTGCAGAAATCAAGGAGTGGGCCCAACCAGATTTTACAAACATCTATGACCACAGAGGTGGAGAACCAGTTATTCACAACTTTTCTTTTGTTTCTATATAGAAGATATGTAGGCCTGTGGATTAAGCCTATGAACAAATACAGGCAATTGACTAGACCACAATATTAGTAAGCCAGCTTCCCACCTACCATCAGGCAGTAAAATTAAAATTATAAACTTAATCCTCATTCCTAAAAAACTAGCAAAACTTGTCATTGGCTTTAGGAGAAAATCTATTTGAAATTCAGCATTAGAACTTCAACATCATTCAACACAGTTTTACTGTGATCCAATCTGGAGAAACAAAGGTATTTTCACAACCCTGAGTGTGGAAAAACAAAGCTGGCAAGGCTGATGAAGACACAGCAGGAGTAACAAATAAAAAACAGTTCCTAAACAGAAAAATGCTCTAGTGTCCATCCATAGCTGGACAGAAGGGATAATCTGGTATTTTAAATTCCCTGGAGCAGGCCAATGAGCCACTTGAATATTCTGTACTTTCTAAATGCATAAAGTACATAATAATAATAATTGTGGTATTTAAGTGCTTACTATGTGCTGAGCACTATTCTAAGCACTGGAGTAGATACAAAGTCATCAGGCTGTCTCATGAGTGGTTCACAGTTTTAATCTCCATTTTGCAGATGAGAAGTTAAGCGGATTTCTCAGGGTTACAGAGCAGACAAGCTTTGGAGTCGGCATTAAAACCCATGTCTTCTGACTTCCAAGCCCGTGCTTTTTCCACTAAGCCACGCTACATCCCACGCTATTTATGGTGTATAACACAGTGTACCACACCAAATGGGCATTCAATAAATGATACTATTGCTATCCTTTCAACTAAGAGAGGTTTAAGCTTACTGTTTAAGCAGGGAACATGTACCAACTCCCAAGTGCTTATATTACTTGGAAAACAATTGATTATTTACAAGAAAAACGATTGATTGATTGATCAAAATGTGTCCCAGGAGTGAACTGTGATCACTGGCTCACTGGGCAACTAGAGAACTATTCTGAAACATATACCATTCCTGCACTTAACTTTTTCTATGAAAAAAATGAAAATGCTTCTGCCCTTCCTAAAAATCTCTCAAACCACTCTCTAAATTCCTCATATTTATCTTTGCCACAAGAATGTTTTCCCATGCAATAATCACTTTTTAGGTAATGTTTTTAACTAACATATCACTTTTTCAAGAGAATCAATCTAACTTTTGAATTACATGTACCACTTAAGCAGGAATCAGAATCATAAAGAAATAGATTTAATAATGGTTTTCCATGCAGCTTCCTGTTTATGTTGACATTTCTTTCTTACATGCCTTTCAAAATTTAAGAGAGTACTCATCTTGTGTTTGCATCCTTGTTTCACTTCATCCAGTTTTCCAAGTACATTCATAAGTGGGATTAATCAAACACTTTATTTTTAGCTACTGCAATTTTGTGTTTATTTTAAGCTGATCCATTCACTCCTTTCAAAACTTAGAAACTTCCCTGCAGCAAGACCATCATGCCTGAGAGAGTTGATTCCTTTGGAACTGGCTCCGTAGACACAAAACTGTGCAATTATTTCAGTAAGCAAACTGCAAAAGTGAATGTCCAATTAAGGCAGTAATCATGCATGTCTTTTTTTCTGTCCAATCTTCCCAGGACACTTTTTTTAGTGCAGTCTAGAGTGTTTTCCCATTCTAGATAGGGTAGCTGAAAATAACTTTGTCATAATGAATTCTTTTCACGAAGCAGTAGGTATAGCCAATAGGACAGAGAAGTCTAAAGAGCTAGCCAGCGGGATCCAACTCAACACATCTTAGGGTGAAAGTGCCAGCTGGTTCTGGAATCAGTGAAGAGGCATTAAGTCGCGGGAATTTTAATGCCATAATTGGTGTTGTGCCATTTCACATGTACCATCAGAAGGTCTAAAAGAAGGGAATGTCCTTAAGCCCTGGTATGTTTTAAGTTGTAAACCTCTCATGAAAGTTCATGGTTTTTTAGCCCATATAAATCGTAAAAAAATCAAGTCAGAATGTTAATATTTTCCTAAACTCAAAAAGGAAATTTTCAGGGAACACACAGCAAGGGGTTAGAAATATCTCCGAATATTTAACGATTTGGACTCCATTTAAATCAATGGCCAGAAGCCCTATTCAAAAGACTTTAAACAAGTTGGTGATATTAAAAATGTTCCCAGTGGTTGTGTCTAAGGCACTGACAGCCACAAAGAACAGGAGCTTATGAGGACACACATTTCCTCCTGACTTAAGCAAAACATACACTACTGATATGTGAAGTACCTCACATCTATCATGCCACTGAGCTCTCGGCTACCTCCCACCCTCTTCATATCCATCAGACTATCACTCTCCCTACCTTCAAAGCCTACCTTCAAAGCCTTATTAAAAGCACATCTCTTCCAAGAGGCCTTCCCTGCCAAAGCTCTCTTTTCCTCTACTCTCTCTCTCTCTCTCTCTCTCTCTCAGTAAATCGTATTTAATGAGCACTTACTGTGTGCAGAGCACTGCACTAAACACGTGGGAGAGTACAATAAAACAGAATGGCTGGACACATCTCCTGCTCCCCATGTGTCACTCTTGCATTTGGATTTGTACCTCTTTTTCACCCTACCCTCAGCCTCACAGTACTTATGTACATATCCATAATTTATTTATTTATATGAATGTCTGTCTTCCTTTCTAGACTGTAACCTCACTGTGAACAGGAAATTTATTACCAACTTTGTTACATTGTACTTTTCCAAGCACTTAGTAAGCACTCAACCTCAAATACAATTGATTAATTAATTGATAGACAAGCCCTGCAAGAGACAACCCTTTCCACACTCTGATTACATCAAGATCAACCTATTTTTTCAGTAAGTTGTTATAGATTCTGCTCTTTGGAACAACTATTTTCTCCAGAGAACTGAATTAGCACTAAGAAAATGCAAAAACAGTAAATAATATTTACCTGCTCTTGAGGAGTTTTTTTTTAAAAAAACTCCTAGTTTAATCAAATAGGGGAGATGGTAAGCATAAACTGACATAGTGGAGAGGCACAAGTAAATATACAAAGTAAAGAAACAAGTAAATATGTTAATAGCAATTACCTAAATGGAAAGACAATAGTCACCTCATAATGCCCGTATTACCCCACATTTTAAATATATCACATTTTATGTAAATTCACACTTCTTTTAACTATTTATTCTGTCATACTCCTGTTACCTACTCTTCTTAGGACACATTCCTGACATCTATATTAAAGACATTACATAAATGATTTTGATGAGTTGACTGGAAACAGATATGTAGAATTTATTTTTCAACCTCAGACACTGTATTAACATATATTTGTAATCATTATGGGATTGTTAAATAATATAAAGTTTGTTTAAAGATTTTTCATTTTAAGCACATACTTTCTTATTCAGGCAATCATTCTTATTTAGTTCCAAGTAACGGAAATATGAATACATTATTGATACAATGAATCGTTACTACATTGTATACTCTTTCCTTTTAAAAATTTCATCCATTTTCATTCATTCATATTTTCTAGAATATTATCCCAAGCTTTGCACAACATTTTCTAATTCTCACAAAAAAAGATGACAATAAAAAATGATAATAAGTGTTTACTAAAGGCTCTAATTATTTTGTTCATAATGTTTTCACCAAACATTTAGAAAATGTAACAAACCTAAAGCTCAAATGGTATTTTTGCTTAAACAAAATGCTGGAACATTAAATTCTGAAGTGATGACATTCTTGTTATTCTTGATTAATTTTTATTTTGCTTTGAAGAGTTAGAATACTGGCACACTTGAATTTCAGACCACACATTTTCAATTTTTCATTTGGAATGCTAATGCTAGTGTGTATTAGTGGAAGTATGCACTTTCAGCAAAATCTGAAAACAGTAAATACGTTTTTTTTTCTTCTTTCAAATGATAGGCCAGGATTCCAAATAAAATTCAATTTCAGCAATATTGCAGAAATCATCTATGCGACTTGGTATGACTGAAGTAGTTCACAACCTACACATTGCTTTTAAGTGCCTCCTTTGATTCCATAATCTCAAATATTTCTACATATTCATTAGGTGCAGGAACTTTGGCATCTGAAACAAAATTGTGATTTGTATAATTATTAATGATTTTGACAATCTTCTTGGATTGAAAATAAATTGAGTATGTACTGTATACTTTTATATACACCGGATCCCCTAATATTACAATGTCATAAACTGCATACTAAAACAAGAAGTGGGAAATAAACACTACTTGTCTATTTATTAATATGGATTAATGATCCCTGGCCCCAGAATTTTAACAAGAAATCCATGTCACGTGTTATGCTTAAAGGCTGAAGAAGCTCTACCTTAAATGAGATACAGATCCATAGCTTCATGACACATTGTTAGTCCCGAAAGGATATGGCTCAGTGGAAAGAACATGGTTGGGAATTAGAGGTCATGGGTTCAAATTCCGGCTCTGCCAATTGTCAGTTGTGTGACTTTGGGCAAATAACTTCTCTGGGCCTCAGTTACCTCATCTGTAAAATGGGGATTAAGACTTTGAGCCCCACATGGGACAAACTGATCACCTTGTATCCTCCCCAGTGCTTAGAACAGTGCTTTGCACATAGTAAGTGCTTAACAAATGCCATTATTATTATTATTACTATTATTATTATATATCAGCAACTTGATTTGATTTTCTATTTTCCTGTCTATCCTTGCATTATTAGGACAAGCTGCTACTGGAGTGACAGAATTCAGTGAAATATTTCCACTCTGGGTGGCAATAGACATATCCTTTGTCATGCATATTATTTATCAGGTAAAAGCTGGGACATAACTTTGGCCTTTTTTCAAACTAATTTCAATCTATAGCCCCTTGTTCATTCTGAGTACTAGTTCATGATTATTTACATGGTTTTATTATGTGTCTCATGAACATATAGAACTTTACAGGAGTGATTCAAGGACTTTTGATGATGCCCTTTGCATGCTGAGTTGAATGAGTTTCCCAGAGGATTGAAACTGTATTCGGATACCAGTTTCCATATTTCTTGTTGCTGCCTCAAGCAGAGCTGTGCAGAAAAGAATGGTAATGGTTCATATCCTGACAATTTCCACACTGGACACTGTGGAAAGAGTGGAAGGATGGGAAACAGGTCAGTTTTTCTTTTGATACTTTTCATTTATGTAGGGTTACTAACCAATAACAAGGAGGTATTTTATGGATAAATTTTGCTCAATGATGCAAAACCTGTGTTTAAAGTTAACATTTTGATTAAATATTTTGTAGTGAATCTAGGTTCCATGTTAGAAAACTAAACATGCCAAACTGCTTAATTCCTTCCCAGAATGTTTGATCTATATTGTAGATGCAATACAATTCTCTTTTGTTTTTAGAAAGTAATCATTTCAGGAATATTAAAAATTGAAACATTTGGTGCTAGCAACTCAAACTACAGAAAATTCTAGCTTTCATGAGTTATAAGTGTTTCAGTGCATTCGATGAAAATGGCTTTGAGGTATTTTGAATTGTGTTTATCCAAGTTAACAGTCTTGTTTTCCCCCCATAGCTGACTGCTGCCTAGACAACCAGAAAATTGAAAGAGAAAGATGGAAATCTCCTAATTTCTGTGAAGATAATCCCACAATCACCAATACACAAAAGTTTGCTTTCTTGAATTATCTTTTCAATGCATTGAATCCCAATGAATCTTGTATACAAATGAAGCAAGCAATGAAACTTCAATCAGATTAATGGTACAATTTTTCAGAAAGGATAAGACATATCCCTTGCATGATTTACCTCAAATCCTGGAGACGAGTCTACTTGAAAATGGTTGTACTTTCAAAAAACACACATGAGCAAGAATTTTTAACTTGCTCCACCCCACCCTCCCATAAAAACCTATTCATATTGAAAGTTATAATAATATGTATGTCACAGAGAATGGGGTAAACATCATATTACAATTAGTCAACTGTTAACTCTAGACAATAAGCTTATTCTCTAGACTGCAAACTTGCTCTGTAGACTGTAAACTCACTGTGGGCAGGGAACATATCTACTGACTCCATTGTATTGTACTCTCCCAAATGCTTAGTTCAGTGCTCTTAACATAGTTATAGTTAAATAAATACCATTGACTGATAGATTAATTGACAATTTTGTCCTATTTTTGTATCTACTCCAATGCTTGGCACATAGCGTTTGTCAAATATTATCGTTATTATTATTGTCATCATCAATATCACAGCAAGAGGTGCAGCAATTGCAGTAAAGAGGGTAAGTTTAGGAATTATTCCAGGACTGATATATGAAAGTGAAATTTAAGGAATGGCCTAATTCCAGCACCCAGATTTTAGCTCTGGATGCAAAGCTGAAGCTTAATTTTTCTCTTGATCTTGCCTCTGTCACCTTTTGTTTTTCCCTACTTTGGTTTCTGGGTGATGCCTTTCCTATTTTCTGGGACACCCTCCATCTTCAAATGTGCCAGAACACAGTTCTCGTCATCAATCAATCACTGTTATTTATTGAGCATTTATTGGGTGTTCTGCACTATGCAACTCTTTGGTACAGTGATGTGTTTTTGTGGGTGTGAGCAGTGAATACGGGTCTTGGTGAGGGAATAGTACATTCCTATGTCCCTCTGTGCATGTGTTACTCTGTCCTATGTTACTCTTTCCCTGTCTGTATTTTCAAACAGTGTTGTCTAGTGGAAAGAGCGTGTGTCGGAGTCAGAAGACTTGTGCTCTAATCACTGCTCCACTATATGGCTACTGTGTGACTTTGGGCAAGTCCCTTAACTTCTCTATGCTTCAGTTTCCTCATTTGAAATATGAGAATTCATTACCTGTTTTCCCTTCTAATGAGGATCAGAGACTGTGCCTTACCTGATTATCTTATATTTACCCTTTTGCTTAGTACAGGGCTTTGTGCATAGTAAGAGCTTAACAAATACTGCCATTAGTATTATTAGTACTCTAAGTGGAACCAAAGCAATTTTACTTATGAGTGTGTATATATATGTGAGAAAGAGAAAGCAAGAGAGACTAATACAAATATTAACATTTTCTTCCTTAATTACAGAATCACAAACAGCATTTCCACAGCAGACAAGTGAAGTGAGAAAACTAAAACTTAAAAGACCACAAAGTGACATTTGCTGAACCCTAGTGCCACAGTGACTCACATAGTTTAGGCATTCAACAGATGCTTAATAATAATAATATGATTCAAGTAGCTTTAACATTTTGTCCTTCAGTTATTTATAAATTTCCCCCTACCATTTTAAGCATAAATTATTCTACTTAATTATTCATTCATTCAATCATATTTATTGAGCGCTTACTGTGTGCAGAGCACTGTACTAAGCACTTAATTATTCAACTGAGAGTGAATTATGCATATATTCAGGCTACATTCAGCTATTCAAAACCTTTTGCCATTTTTAGTAAAAATTTATAATAGGAACAAGCCCTTTTAAAGATGGTTCATGCTTTATAATCATATATACCCTCTGTCTCTTGCTGCTTATTTTAATTTCAGTTTACAATAACAAAATGGAATTACCTTTTCCAAATAAAATAATATTTCCTGAAAAAGAGATAAATTTCAAGTGACTCCTAAAAGACTTGCTTCATTTAAGAGGTCTCTAATACTTCTGCCCTGGGTTGTATTATGAAAGTGTATCATAATAAGAAAGAGAAAGGTTTTCTAGATGATTCATTATTTCATTTTGGCTTTGAATTGCATTCTAAACAGCAAAGTTCTTTTGGAGGTGAATAATTGACAATCAACTGCATCTACTTTTTTGATATTCTGAGTACACAGTTTTGTTCTAATTGTTATGTTTAGTGTAAGGATATGCATTTTTAAAGTGTTCCTATGGTATTTTGTTCTTTTCTTGCTCAAAAATGTTGAAAAATTCTCCAGTGATGGCTCTTTGCACAAATCATTGTAAAATGGAGTGTTAGCAGGGAATCTAGGAAATGTTCTGACCTTCCACACTGGAGATGGAACTTAAGTCAAAGGGGAATAAAGGCAACTGGGAAATCCTTTACGGAGGCCCATTTCCTGGGGGCTCCCTGCAGAAACCAGCATGGCTTAGTGGATAGAGCACAGGTCTGAGAGTCAGAAGGATCTGGGTTCTAATCCCAGCTCTGCCACAAGTCTGTTGTGTGTCCTTGGGCAAGCCACGTAATCTCTCTGGGCCTCAGTTACTTCACCTGTAAAATGGAGATAAGAGTGTGATCCCCATGTGGGACAGGGACTATGTCCAACATGACTGACCTGTATCTACTCCAGTATTTAGAACAGTACTAGGCACATAGTAAGTGCTTAACAATATCATAATAATAATTGCAGTGTTGAAGTTCATGCCTTTACTTCCATGAATTCCCCAGGGAAGTAGTCCTGCCCCAACTTCCTCACCTGCCCTCACTACCCCTCCACACAGATTATCTCATCATCCCATTCCCACTCCCCAAAACATGTCAGCCCCATCTTTCTGGTTAAATCCATCCCAATCAACCCAGCCCCTTCCAGACCTGACAATCCTTGCCCTCTGGTTCTGCAAAATCAGCAGCCCAAGGCCACACTAGTATAGATGGGGTAAAGACCAGACAGTGGTAATGGAAGAAGAGGAAGAGTCACTGGGAAGAAGGACAAGGCTGTCCCTGTCCCCCCTCTTCTCCTCAGCCACCAGTCTTCTCTCCCTCCAGCCTGCCATCAATTAGCCCTAGCCCTGACTTTACAGCCCCATTAGGTGGGAACAACCAAATTGGGAAGGAGGTGGGGTGGCCAGGGTTGTCTAAGTCACAGAAGCAATGAGGTCCATCACATTGGAGCTGGGGAAAAATATCAATAAAAAGATATAGAATAGAAAGTCTTATGAGGGAGGAGCATTCGAGGAAAGTAGATGGTAGCCTTCCAGGAAGGGAAGAAGTAGGAAGGGTTAGGTAATAACCATTTTGGTGTTAGGTCTAGTTTTATGATGCTTAAGAGGAAAGAGTTTGTGTGGGATACATCTGAGGTCCTGAGAATTTGCAATTGGGAAATTTTCTGGCACTACATCCCTGAGATCCAAATGAGTACATTTTCCTAGATCTTCTAATAAACTGGAACCTGCTGATAATGTGGATAATGAAACGAGTCAATCATCAAGTTGGACAGAGCTCTTAAACTGAGACTGCAGTTCTTTCTTCCAGGCTTTTCGCTACGTTGGCTGTTCTTGAAGAGATGAATACTTTCCTCTGACCACACAGTGAATAGAGAGTGTGTGTGTGTTTATATATATATATATCAAACTTTCTTCATTTTTTAATGAAAGATTTTTGTGTGGTTAAGGAGTTTTGTGTATTTATTGAAGTCTGTACAATTAGCGAGGTGTAAACACTGGATCTGGTCTGTCGCTTTGCTATTTGCATTTTGTGTGCTTTGAACTAAATCTCTGCAACTAAGATGGTTGTGGTGATCATGACTTTCTCCCTGGCTCCTCTTTCATGAACCCTAAAGGACCAGATTTCACAGAATGCCATAAGGATTATAATTCTACCCTGCCATGAGGAATGTAGATCCAAAACACTTAACAGAATTTGGATCCTAACACTTTACTATAGAAGAGCAGCGTGACTTAGTGGAAAGATTCTGTACAGGCATGAGTCAGAGGACCTGGGTTCTAATCCCAAATCCACCACTTAATTGCGTTGTGACCTTGGGCAAATCACTCTTTGTGCCTTAGTTTCCTCCCCTGTAAAATGGGGATTCAATCTCTGTTTTCTCTCCTACTTAGAATTATTAAGCCAGCAGAAACCAGCATGGCTTAGTGGATAGAGCACAGGTCTGGGAATCAGAAGGACCTGGGTTCTAATCCCAGCTCTGCCACAAGTCTGAGGCAGAGGAACCCCATGTGGGGCAGAGACTGTAACTGACCTGATTATCTTGTATTTACCCCACCATTTAGAACAGTGCTTGACAATTACTCCAGGTATTATTTTTGTCCATTCTCACTCACTCTCCAATGACTTCTTCCCCACTGCCTTCAAACATGCCCACATCTTCCCCATTCTAAAAAATCCCTCCCTTGACCCCACAGCCCCCTCCATCCTACCCTTCCTTTCCAAACTCCTTGAACAAGTCATCTACACTCGCTACCGCGAATTCCTCTCCTCCAACTCTCTACTGGACCCCCTCCAATCTGGCTTCTGCCACGTTCACTCCACTGAAACTACCCTCTCAAAGGTCACCAGTGATCTCCTCCTTGCCAAATCCAATGCCTCCTACTTCATCCTAATTTTCCTCAACCTCTCCCTTGTGTGTCACCTATGCCAAATGTTTACCCTTTAAACATTTGATATTCACCCCAGCCTCAGCCCCACAGCATTTATGTACATATCTTTAATTCATTCAATTGTATTTATTGAGTGTTTACTGTGAGCAAAACACTGTACTAAGCACTTGGGAAAGTTCAGTATAACAACAAATTCTGGCCCAAAATGAGCTCAGAGTCAAGAGGGGGAGACAGACATTAATATAAATAAATAGATAAATAAATAAATAAATCTTTAATGGATTTATTTATATTGTCTGTCTCCCCCTCTAGACTGTAACTCATTTCTGGCAGAGAATACATCTACCACTGCTGTTGTTTTGCATTCTTCGAAGTGCTCAGCACACAATAAGCACACAAATGATTTGATTCAAGTGTTAAGCTGGACTTATGTATATATTCAATTTCATTTTATTTTTTTATCATTCTTAATTTTAGTTATTTCATTTTTCATTCCCCTCAGTACAATCTTATGGGGAGACAGATACTAAACTACAGAGTGTAAAAATGTGTATATGAGTGCTGTGGGACTAGGATGAATAAAAACTGCTTAAGGGTTACATAGCCAAGTATATAGATGACATTGAGTGGAGGGTGAACAGGATGTGAAAATGATCATTTAAGTCAGGAAGGATTTCTTGGAGGAGATATGATTTTAGTAGAGCTTTGAGGATGGTGATGGTCTGTTGAATATGAAGTGGGAGGGAGTTCCAAGCCATAGAGAGGACAGGAGCAAGGGGTCAAAGGCAAGAGAGATGAGATTAAGGTGTAAAGTAAGTAAGGAGTTGTTAGAAGAGTGAAGTCTAAGTGCTAGGGAGATGAGTGAGGCTAGGCAGGAGTAGAAGAGCTGATTCAGGGGCTTAAATCCAAGGAACCAATGATAAGGAATTTCTCTTTGATGCAGAGGTGGATGGGCAACAATTGGAGGTTCTTGAGAAGAGGAGAGATATGGACTGAAAGTTTTGTTGTTGTTGTTTTAAAGTGATCTGGGCACCAGACTGCAGTATGGCCTGGAGAGGGGTCAAACATGTGCAGGGAGATCAGCGAGGAGGCTTCTGCAGTAGTAAAGGTGGGAAATGAATGCTTGGACCAGTGTGGTAGCAGCTGGGATGGAGAGGAAAGAGCAGATGCTAGAAATACTGTGTGGGTATTACTTACAGGATTTACTGATAGACTGAATATGCAGGTTGAATAAGGGAGATGAATTGAGGATGATGCCAAAGTTCTGGGCTTGCCGGACAAGGAGGATGGTGGTGGTGTCTACAGTGATGGGAAAGTAAAGGGAAGGAAATGGTTTGGGCAGTATCCCTTAACTTCTCTGTGTCTCAGTGACCTCGTCTGTAAAATGGGGATTGAGACTGTGAGCTCCACATGGGACAACCTGATGCCCTTGTATCTCCCCCCAGTGTTTAGAGCATTGCTTGGCACATAGTAAGGCTTAAAAAATACCATTATTATTATTATTATTATTATTATGGTGTGGTGATTGTACTCCGGGTTTTCAGTTTTGCTTTGTTTTTTTTTCCCCTCCTTTTTCCAATCTACTTCTGTCACAACTGCTTTCATACTAATTTGTCGGTGCAGTTGCTGCCTCAGCAGCCCAGGGCATGCAGTGAACCCTTTCCTAGCTACAGTTTTTGCAACTGTTTCTCTGTTCTGGTGAATGCACTCTAAAGAGCCCAAATAAAACTTTGACACTTCCTGCTTGTACTGCAAATCTCTCACTCCACTGCAGGCTAGGCTTCATGCCACTTTCTCTCTCTTTCCTCAAGGGAGAAATAAGTGTCTGCTTGTGTTTGGGGGGAAAGAAGGAGAAAGGGTCATGATAAACTGAACGTTCCTAAATTACACATATATGACCCCCTGAGAAAGGAACACATTTCTACTGGGAGGGGACTCCTTATTGCTCCAAGAGAGTCAGAGATCATGGAAAACTTCAAGGAACTAGGACCCAGGGGCTGAAGGATGGGGTTGATTGGCATAACTTCTTAATCACAGTTGCTCTTTGAACTGGGAGTTGTGGAGGGTACTTTCTGTAAAAATTTCTTACAATATGCATTCAAATATCCCACTTCAGGAACATTTGGAGTTTTCAATTCTATATGCAAGTACATACACAGACACATATAAACACCTAGAAAGACACATCTAGAAAATTTTCTGAATGGCAGATTTTTCTAAATTGAGCCATTCCTCATTTCACATGCAATATACACTGCCCCATGCCCTCTACCCACTGCCTGGACCAGTTAATATTGTTATTATTGTCATTATTGGCAGTTGAGAGAGAGCTGGGTTTGGGAACTGAGTTAGACTTGTATGCAGCAACAAAGAAACACTCTTGGGCTGCTTCCTCACAGGCACAGAGTTTTCAGTAGGCATGCAGAATGAATGTGCAAAAATTCAAGAGACCACTAGATTACTCCTGGCCATGTGTACTCATCTGAAAGATTCTCAAGCGCTTAGTACAGTGCTCTGCACACAGTAAGCGCTCAATAAATACGATTGATGATTCTCTTTGGGGTAAGGGAACAGGGCAGTGAGGAGTCCCATCACCACTCTTCAATCCAGCATCTTCTCTGCTGAAGGGGAGATGGTGCTTCATCTGCTTAATAAGATGCACATTACCTGCAACCTGGACAAGGAGAGGACCCAGCCTAATCTCCTGCTACAACCCAGCCTCCAAGCTTTGCTCTTTCATGCATTCATTCAATTATATTTATTGAGCACGTACTGTGTTCAGAGCACTGTACTAAGTGCTTGGAAAGTACAATTCAGCAACAGAGACTACCCCTACCCAACAACGGGCTTACAGTCTAGAAGGGGGGAGACAGACATAAAAACAAGGAAATAGGCATCAATTGAATCAATACAAATAGAATTATAGATATATACACATTAATAAAATAAACAGAATAATAAATATTTCTAACACCAATTTACTTGCTGTGCCTTGATCTCATCTCAGTTCCCAACCAACCACCCCTTACTCAGCCTGGCAATCAGAGAACCTGATATCTAATCCAGCTCCCCCACTTCCCAGCTTTGTGACCTTGGGCAAGTCATTTAACTTCTCTGTGCCTTAGTTCCCTCATTAGCAAAATGGAGAGTCAATATCTGTTCTCCCGCCTACTTAGATTGTGAGCCCCATAGGGGAAAGTCCTGATTATCTTTTATCTAGCCTAGCACTTAGTACAGTGCTTGGCACGTACATAGTAAGCACTTAAACAATACTACAGTAATTATCAGTATTAGCATTCTTCTAATCGGGAACTCTTTCCACCTTCATATCTGATGACTACCACGCTGCCCACTTTCAAAGCCCTCTTAAAATCATACTTCCTCCAAGAACTCTTCCCTGAATACCTCATTTGTTTCCTATCCTATTTTCCCATCCCATTTGCTGGACCTCTTAAATACTTGACTATTCACCCTATACCCAGTCCCAAAGCACTTTTTCACATATTCTTATACTCTTGTCACTTCTGTTATAAATGATTATTAATAATAATGCACTAATAATAATTTATTTTAAAATCTGTCTTTCCCTCTAGATTATAAGCCTCTTGTGGGCAGGGAATGTGTCTACCAACTCTATTGTATTGTACTTTGAGGCATTTAGAACAAAGTTCTACATATAGTATGCATTCAATGTCATTTATTGATTGAAATTGTCCATTTAATCATTTTGCAACATACTGACCACCTCTAGTTCCCTTGCAGCTTCAAATGGCTAAGTGAATTTGGTGACAGTAATCTCTTCAATGATTTAAGCTGTCAAGTAATGTCAGAAAAGCTTCCAATTATAATTGGAAAAGCTCCACAGTAATATTTCTTCATCTATCATTTCTAATTATATTACCACTTGACTTTAGAATCTTAATAAATGTTAACTAATTGATGAGAGCAAAATCTGGCAGGGGTACGGGGGTGGTGGTGGGGGGTGGAGGGAGATAAAAGGCCCAGAATGCAATCATCTGTTTTTATAGAAGCACATATTTGAGGGTGAATATTTGATCAGCTGTCTGGATTTCATAGACAGTGAGTCCTTTCCTAGGTAAGAAAGTGAATAGGAGTCCTTTTCTAGGTAAGAAAGTGAATAAGAGAGTTGAGGATTTGGGGGAAAATCTCATCCTTGTAACTCATAATGATGAATCTACAGCTCCTAGGTCCCATGACCATGGCCACTTCTGGCTCCTATCCTGCCATCTCCCCAAGAGTCAATCAATTCATCAATTGTGTTTTTGAGCCTTTACACTGTGCAGTCTAGAGCAGTAAGTACTTAGGAGATAGCAATAGAGTTACCTCCCATGTCTCTAATAGTCTACAGTCTAAAGGCCCACTGTTGGGTCTCTATATGTTGCCAACTTGTACTTCCCAAGTGCTTAGTACAGTGCTCTGCACACAGTAAGCACTCAATAAATACAATTGAATGAATAAAGGCAGAGAAAGACACAAATATTATAGATATGCAGAACAATATAGTATAAAGATATGAAATAGGTGTCACAGGGTAAAGGAGTGGGAATACCCAAATATTAAGGTGATGGAATTCTGACATAGCAGGAGGAGATTTTAATCAGGGATGATCTCCTAGAGAAGATATAATTAAAGGGGATCCTTGGAGATCCAATCGTCTGCTAGTTGTAAAGGGGAAGATGGCTCCAGGAAGAAGGGAGGATATGTATGAGTAAGAGATTGGCAGCAGAAGAGGGGAGAATAAGTAGCAATAATAAAAGTGGGTTTGAGAGGAGCAACATATGTGTGCTGGGGTTTATTGGGGATGATAAGTGTGTAGTGGGGAGAGGGCCAATTATGTTCCTTAAAACCCATGGTCAGGAGTTTCTGCTTGATGCAAAGAAGAATGAGCAATCACTGGAGGTTTTTAAGGAGAGGGGAGATATGTGAAAAATTATGGAGCCTGGATAACACGCAAATTCTTGAAGCATTCCATATTTTTTCCGCCTATCTGCCAAACTAACTCTCTTCCTCCCTTCAAATCCCTACTGAAAGCTCACCTCCTCCAGGAGGCCTTCCCAGACTGAGCCCCCTTTTTCCTCTCCTCCTCCCCCTCCCCACAGCACCTGTATATATGTTTGTACAGATTTATGACTATTTATTTTACTTGTACATATTTATTATTCTATTTATTTTGTTAATGATGTGCATCTAGCTTTATTTCTATTTATTCTGATGACTTGACACCTGTCCACATTTTTTTTTTGTTGTCTGTCTCCCCCTTCTAGACTTTGACCCTGTTGTTGGGTAGGGACCATCTCTATATGTTGCCTACTTGTACTTCCCAAGAACTTAGTACAGTGCTCTGCACAAAGTAAGCACTCAATAAATATGATTGAATAAATGAATGCATGAATGAAGAGGTTGGTGCACTGGTCTAGTCAGGATAGGAAAATTGCTTGGACTAGTTAGCATGGTGGCAGTTTAGGCTGGGGGGAATGTGGGGATTCTGGAGATGTTGTGAAGGAAGAACCCAGCAGGATTAGATTACAGGTTGCTATGGGGAGTGAAAGAGCAAGGACAACATCAAGGTTGTGGACTTGAGAAGTGGGGAGGATGGTGGTGGTATTAACAGTGACAGGAGACTTGGGTGGAGGAGAGTATTTGGGAGAGAAAAGACCGTGAGCTTGAGGTGCTGGCAGGATATTCTTTAAAGAGATGTCCTAGAGGCAGGTAGAGATATGAGAGTCATTAGTTGGAGGGCTGGGAGGCATTGATTTAAACACTTTTACCTGTCTGCAGCTGGAGGAGAAGGGGGAATAGGAAGGCTCCGGGGAGCAGGAGCTCCAGGGATGCTGCCAGGAAAGCACATCTGTTTCCCTCTCTAGAATGTCAGTTTGTGTGGGCAGGGAATGTGTCCGTTGTATGCTCCCAAGTGCTTAGTACAATGTTCTGCACACAGTAAGCGTTCAGTAAATACAACTGACTGACTGCTGGGAAGCACATCTGTCTCCCCCTCTGTATTGTAGGGTCACTGTGGGCAGGGGGTGTGTCTGTTGGGTTGTATTCTTCCAAATGCTTAGTGCAGTCATTGACACTCAGTAAGCGCTCAATAAACCCGATTGAATGAATGAACTAAACCACTTGAGTCTAGCCTCCAGGGTCCTAGAAAAACCTAGGAAGTAACTCAGGTATCACACCTCCAAGGCTACTCTAGGTTGTTAGAGGATAAATTGATTTGTTTAACCGCTCCCGAAATGAACCCTACTGAACATTTATGAGACAAGTAAAGCTGCAAATGGCCCCTTCAAATACTCTTGAGACCACAGATGGTTTACCATTTGAGATGTAGTTCCTGGGTTATGGAGAGGCTAGAGTGCTACTCTGCCATATACTGGTGTAGTGGCTATGACCCCAAGCAGAGCTTATTTATCCTGGAACAGGGGGAAAGGAGAGAGGGAAATGACTGGTTTAGGAGAATGAGGAAGATTAGCTTTGGTCGGGAGTCCTTATCTGACCATTCCCTATCTACTCTCTCCTCTGTGTCGACTATGTACTTGCCTATGTACCCCATAAGCACTCTGATATTCACCCCGGCCCCACACTTCTGTAAATATTCACGCACTCTATTACTTCCTCTACTCATAACCTCTTTTAATGTATGCCTGTCTCCTCCTGCAGATGTAAGCTCCTTGTGAGCAGGTATCACATCTAACAACTATGTTATTGTACCTTCCCAAGTGCTTAGTACAGTGCCCTGCACAGTACAAGTACTCAGTAAATACCGTTAATTGATTGTTTGAATCACTCACTTGTGTATTTGCAGATAAAGAAAGCTCTACTTGAAGTAAGGAAATCCCTAAATGTATTTGCCACTAGTTGTAATAAGAGTGAAAATGTCACCCTTATCAATGGTTTATGAAATAAATGAGGACACAGAAGTATTTGTCACTGAGAAACATCTCACAGATAACATGTTCCACAATCACAGGCTGCAACTGTAATTTCTTCCAGTTGTCTCATGTGTGGGACCAGGTTAAAGAGTGTGGATGACCCATGCTATCTCCACTACTGGAAAAGCAGGTCAAACACACATCTTGCACCTTTATCCTCCTCGCCAACCCAAAACTTAGTCATATAAGCAGGCAGCTCAGTGATAGTCTTTAGTTTATTTCACCAAAGAGGCAGCAGTGTCATTTGGCAACTACTTTGGTATCTGCATACACCCATTTTGGACTGCCCTGCTCAACATAGTGGAGCCTGGGGAAGGGGATAGAAAAGGTGCTTTCCTATATATTGGGTAAACAGCACTTACAGTAGCCTAGTGGAAAGACCACAGAACTTGGAACTCAGAGACCTGGGTTCAAGTCCTGATGCTGGCCTGGAGTTTGGGCAAATCCCTAAACCTCTCTGGGACTCAAGCTCCCCATCCATAAAGTGGAGATCACGGAAGATTGCGAGGCTTATATTGGAAAATAACTGAGCCCCTTCTCTTAATCTTGTACCTACCACAGGATGTAGCCAACCAGTAAGTATTTACCAAAGTCTACCAATTCATTCATTAAGTTGCATTTATTGAGTACCTACTGTGTGCGAAACTCTGTACTAAGCACTTGGGAGAGTATAATACAACAGACATATTCCTTGCCCACAGTGAGCTTTTAGTCTAGAGGTGTAGTGGTTTCCAATGATCTAATTCTGATTATTATTGGCTGTGCATTAAGACAATATTTTCTATCACACTCTATGTTGTACTCTCCAAAGTACTTAGTACAGGACTCTGCACACAATAAGAGCTCAATATATATGATTGCTTGCTTGATTACACTTTCTGACCAGAATGATATTTCAGGATCATCAGTCTGTTTTCTGGCACTTCTACTGTCTGCTGTATGACCTTGGTCAAGTCACCTCACTTCTCTGTGGCTCGGTTCCCTCATCTGTAAAATGAAAAATGAGACTGAGCCCCACATGGGACAGGGACTGTGCCCGACTCACTTTGTAATCACCCCAGTGCTTCGTACAGTGCCTAGCACATAGTAAGCACTTAACAAATGTCATCATTGTTACTATTATTATTCTATATGTACACAGATAAGTAAATTAACTGCCCTAAAAGAATAGTGTACTCTCCCAAGCATTTAATACAGTGCTTTCCACACAGTAAGTGCTCAATATGATGATGATTATTAATAATAATAATAATCACTTCACCACCAAAATCTCTAATGGGCATACCACTTAAACTGGTGTAGTTCTGGTCCTTGCAGAAACACATTCAGATAATTCAGACCAGAAGAATTAAAAATAATAATAGTGGTATTTATTGAGACTTACTATGAGGCAAGCCCTGTACTAAGCCCTGGAGTACATACAAAGATAATCAGGTCAGACACAGTCCCTGTCCCATTTGGGGCTCATAGTCTAAGGAAGAGGAAGAAAACTTATGTAATCCTACTTTACAGATGAGGAAACTGAGGAATAGGCAAGTAACTTTCAAACGGTCACTCAACAGGTGAATGGCAGATTAGGATTGGAAACCAGGTCTCCTGGTTTTTGGAACCATGTTCTTTTCACTAGACTATGGTGCTTCTCAATTCAGGTTCTTTAAGAACAGGGTTTTAAAAATTTGGAAATACTGAGATTTCTACCTTAATTCTCAAATACAGGCATAGAGTCATTGATTGAATTAGAATTGAGCCCTTTCCAGAAACTGGTGCTGACTACCAAATCTATTCCTTTCCCTTCCCTTGATTTCCCCTTAATGATTTCATTTTCTCCAGAGCAATAGTACAAAACACATTACAAGACTAGCATCCAGAGTCATCAGTGGAGGTACAACCCTCTTATCTTATTTGCCAGACACTACTGGCATTCATTGCAGGGAAGATTGTTATGGAGATTTACTGACATAAGGTCTAGTCATTCCATGTTTTGTTAAACAATAAATCTCATTTATTTATGGGTTTTAAATCTGAATAAATGTGTCCCTAGATGTAGTCTTCTGTTGTCTTTTCTTGTTGATGGAACAGTTATCCATGTAATTGCCAAGAGCTTATTTTGATCTGCTTCTACATGGAAAGCATGCACTCTGTCGACTTGATTGATTGGAACTGAATGAAACAGAAAGGAGGCTAAAGAGTTCAAATTGTATTTTTTTAGATAGTATCTAAAAAATATTCATCAGTGTCACCTTTAAAATATGCTAAGTAAAACTAGTCACCTCAGACTAAGTTTCCCATCTCATCTGACATCCACCCCATCTCTCCAGTCCTTGATCTTGGCATTATCCTCGATGCCTTTCTCTCTTTCAACCCCCAAGTTCAGTCTGTCACCAGTAACAGTGAATTTTTTCCACAACATCTTCAAAATGTTCCCCTTTCTCTCCATTCAAATTGCCACCATGCTGGTCCAGTCAGTTTCCTCATACTGCATCAACCTGCTCTCTGACCTCCCTTCTTCCAGTCTCTCCACTCTCCAATCCACCCTTCACTCTTCCCTCTGGATCATTTTTCTAAAACTTTATGCATACATTTCCCCAATTCTCAGAAACCTCCAATGGTTGTCTGTTCTTCTCTGCATCTATGACAAAGCTCCTTGTCAATTTAAATCAATCAGTGAATCAACAGTATTTATTAAGCACATATCATATGCACAGCACTGCACTAAATGCTTGGTGAAATACAGTATAACAGAGTTGGCAGACATGATCCTTGCCCACAAGGAGCTTACAGTCTACAGGGGGAGACAGACATTAAAATGGACTAGTGATAGGGGAAACCGTAACAAATAAGAATATTTGCCAAACCAATCAATCCATCAGTGGTATTTTTAAGCACTTGGTATATGCAGAGCTCTACCCTAAGCACTTGGGAGAGGACAATACAGCAGAATTAGTAGATGCCTTCCCCTCCCACAAAAAGCTTACAAAAGTACTTTGGGGTTAGGGTGAGTATCAAAATGGTATTTAAATTTGAAGGGACTTATGATCTTTCTCCTACTAAGCCACACTCTTCTCCCACTACAACCCAGCTTTCATGCTCCATTCCTCTCAAGCTAACATACTCAATGTGCCACATTCTTGTCTTTCCCAACTCTACTTGCTCATCCTTTCTGCCTGGATTAATAACAATAATGATGATGATAATAAAGATAATAATAGTAATAATGATTGTCTGACACTTATTGTGTACCAAGCACTGTACTAAATGCTGGAGTACATACAAGATAATCAGGTCTAACATTGAATTCACAGACTAAGGAGGAGGGAGAGCAGGTATTTAATCACCATTTTACAGAAGAGGTAACTGAGGCAGAGATAAGTTAAGTGGCTTACCCAAAGTCACACAGCTAGTAAGTAGGGGAGACAGAATTAAAACCCGGGTCCTCCAATTCCCAGGCTCATGCTCCCTACCATTTCACATTTGACAGATCATTTCTCTAAACATCTTTAAAGCCCTTCTGAAATCAGATTTCCTCCACTAAGCCTTCCCCCATTAATTTCTCATCACCCATGCTATATCACCACAACTGGCACTTTGGCACTTCTACACCACCCAAGCAGTTGGGTACCCCAATTTTCCCCATACCACTTTCTTTATTCTCCTGCTCTATGTGATCCCTGCCCATTAAATCTAGCATCCCAAGGGGATGCTCCTCATACACTAGGCACTCAATATGATTGATTGGTTCATTCATTCATTAAGAACATGGTCAGTCACTCCATTACGGGCTATATTTCTTAGAGTAACCCAAAAGCACACAATTATTGTGCTCTACACTCTGTGAATATTTGTGGGAGTGGACCCTCCCTCCCTCTGTCCTACCCCCTTCCCCTCCCCACAGCACTTACATATATTTGTACATATTTATAACTTTATTTATATTACTTGTACATATTTACTACTTTATTTTATTAATGATGTGCATATAGCTATAATTCTATTTATTCTGACAGTTTTGACACCTGTCTACTTGTTTTGTTTTGTTATCTGTCTCCCCTTTCTAGACTGTGAGCCCATTGTTGGGTAGGGACCATCTCTATACATGCTGACTTGTACTTTCCAAGCACTTAGTACAGTGCTCTGCACACAGTAAGTGCTCAATAAATACGATTGAATGAATTGAATGAATGAAAACAATTGGGGATGTGAACAGTGCTTGACATTTAGTAAGTACTTGGAAATTCCATAACAATAATAATAATGATAGTGATAATAACTACACAAAGATCATTTATTTATTCATATCATATCTAACACTAAGTGCTGAACCAACACTTGAGGGACAGCTCCACGGAGCTGGACTCTATGGATAAGGACTTTGGCCTCTCTAGACTGTAAGCTCATTGTGGGCAAGGAGCGTGTCACCAACTCGGTTATATTATACTCTCCCAAGTGCTGTGCACACAGTAAGAACTTAATACGTATGATCGATTGATTGATCAATAGCCTGTTAGCTCTGCCCAAATTCTGCCTCACCTGAGCACACCTATCTGAATAGAATTTTAGGTTTTTTTTCCCGGTCCCATAGCTGCTCTCTGCACTTCCAGTTTCCACTCTGAAGGGCCCAAGCCTTGCAGCAGTGATCAGATTCCTAGCAGGATATCTAGAGTGAAAGACAGAGCATAGCACCCTGCACTCCAGGGGAGCAGCTGACAATATAGTGGGCACATGATCCAATCAGAAAATACATAAGAAATATGACTAGAAATCCTGATCTGCCTGGGATTAATCTAACAGCACTTATCTGATCCCAGCAGCATGTTCTAGTGAGAAGAACTCAGATCTGGGAATCAGAGAACTTGGGAAAACTACTTAACTCCTCAGTGGCTCAGTTCCTCATCTGTAAAATGGGGATTCAGCATCTATTCTCCCTCCTACTCAGGCTATGAGTCCCACATGGGACAGGGACTGTGTCTGACCTGATCATCTATATCTACCCTGGCACCTAATACTGTGCTTGGCACATAATAAGTGCTTAACAAATACTACACATTATTTTATGTTAACCAAACCCTTTGAGGATTGAGTGAAAATTAATTTGGACGTGTACTACAAAAACCGTTTGGTTTGGGGATTGTTTTTTTTTTTTTTTAAAAAAAAACGGCATGTGTTTTGGCCTGGGCAAGCAAACTAAATGAATTCTCCCCTATGGATGTTGGGATGGATGTTTACTAGGAAAACTCTCCCTCCATAGAGCCACTAATTCCCATAGCAACGTAGAGCTGTCCACAAGTATCTTTTCTGTAAAGTGGAACGTACTCTGTCTCACACTCCTGGTTTCTCCTCAGGCTCCAAAAGTATAAGGTTGGGCTGCAGTGTGTCTCCTCCTCCAGTTTACATACAGAGGAGTTGATTGAATTTGACACCAAATGGAGTTCGTATCATCTCTCTGCCTCAGGTCTTGTCCTATGAACATATTTCTGAACACAGTGATGGCCAGACATTTCAAGTTATGACAAATAACACCAAGAACATTTCTACATTTATACCTCTTTCAGATTTGCAGCACATTAGCTTTACACCATTAACCTCCTTTTTGGCACTGCTTTGGGGTTTACAGACAGTGCAGAGGGGCCCCGGAGAAACTGGAAAACAATTGTAAAGCTTAAATGGGGAAAAACATAGGAGGGAAAGTTTAAAGAGGGTAAGAAGGAATGGAGCTGGAGATGCCGGAAGATTGGAGGCTATTTGATTTACAATCAGAGTTCCCAGGGAGAGTTGACACATACATTTTGATTAAATATTAGCTGGCTACCCTAGTATGGAATCTTTCTGATTCAGGATAAGAGCATGTAGCTATATCACTCACCTGGGCATTTTGGGATAAAAATTTATCTAGAGCACTGTTTGAGAAACCAACCTCTTATAAGAAACTTGGTTCCAATGTGCAATATATCCACTTAAAATGAAGTTCCCGGGAATCAACTCTGCCATAAGCCTGAGGACTGCCTGTCTTCTAAGCCCTGTCATAAATCAATGACCTTAACGCTAACTTGTTTGAAAATAGTAGACTGGCATAAACCTCGACTGTTTACTCTTTCATTCAGCCAATATGGACTTGGGAAAGATATTTCTTCCCACGGTAGAGGGAAAAATGAATATCCAATTTTACCACTGGCCAATGCCTATCCAGCCTCACTGCCTCTTGCCAGAAATATGAGGGAGGGGAGACCCATTTCCATGGGGAACAAGGATACAAAATACAAAGAGCCTCAACAATAGGAGCTCATAACACTAGGAGTTCAATGGCTCCCCACTCTCAAACCAGCCTCATTGCCAGTACATCAGGGGACTAAAACCTCAGAACTCTGTAAATCCTGGAGAAGCTGTGGAGGTTAATGATAATAGTAGTAGTAACAGTTGTAGTACTTGCTACTCTTTCTGTGCCAAGCACTTCATTAAGCTCTGGAGTAGATACAACATAAGCTGATCAAACAGTACCTGTCACACCTGGAGCCCACTGAGTGGGAGGGAGAACAGGTATTTACACTTCATTTTACAGATGAGGAAATTGAGGCACAGAAGAGTTAAATGACTTGCCCAAGGTCACAGAGCCGGCACGCGGAGGTGGAAGGATTAGAACTCAAGTCTCCTGACTCCCAAGTCTGAGCCATACTGCTTCTCTTGTGAATAGAGGCTGGGTCTGGACCTGTGACAGGAGGGCGTGGATCCCCCTCTCCTCTTTCCCTGTCACCACCCAAAGGAAATGTGCTAATTCCTAGGGTTCTGAAGAGGGGTCGAGTTGTAGAATGGTGGATTTGAGGCAGGAGAAAGGTGTGAGCAAGAGACAGAAGCATTCTGAATGAGACAGAGTAAAAAGGTGAGCTTAGGAGGGGCAAAGAAGGCAAGCTGGGCAGAAATAAGTGAAGAGCGAGATGATACCCAACATGATGAAAGCTAGTGGAAAATCCTGAAGGCAATGGTAAGGATATTTTGATTAAAGGAAATAATGTAGCAACTATAAATTATAAATTATAGTTATAAATAAATTCTAGACTGTGAGCCCGTTGTTGGGTAGGGATCATCTCTATATGTTGCCAACTTGTACTTCCCAAGCACTTATTGCTCTGCACACAATAAGTGCTCAATAAATATGATTGAACGAATGAATGAATAAATTATATTGCATTATAGTATAATTAATTATTTATAGTATAATTATACATGATTATAGTATATATTTATTTATATTATGTGAGTATATATTATATTGCAATTATAATTATATTATAATTATATATTATTAATAAGTTATATTGTATTATATTACTAAATTATAGTGGCTATAAATGTAGCCACTATAAAGATGTTGTGCTTAAATTTCATTTTAAGAAGCACTGTGACCTAGTAGAAAGAGCACAGATTTGAGAATCAGAGGATGTGGGTTCACCATGTACTTTCCCAAGTGCTTAGTACAATGCTCTGCACAGAGCAAAGTGCTCAATAAATATGATTGATTGAATGAATGAATAACTCCAAGCTCTGCCACTAACCTGCTGTGTGACACTGGATAAGTAATTCAACTTCTCTGTGCCTCAGTTTCCTCTTCTGTAAAATAAAGATTAAATAACTGTTCTTTCTTCCCCCTAGACAGGGAGTGTGTCTGACCTGATTATCATGTATCTACCCATCCTCAGTACAACACTTACCATATAGGAGGTGTTTAACAAATACCACAGTTATGATGATGATGATAATTCAAGCAGCAGTGGGTAGGAAAAGTGGTAGTGGGAATAGGCTGGAGTCTGGGAGAGCAGTGAGGAAGCTGATTTGCCAGTGGGGAAGTTGTTACCAAGGGAGAATTTAAAGAAAATGCAAAAACAGCTATTAAAAAGCATTTCTACTCCTTGTCTCCCATAATCCCCACTTACTGGAAACAGACGTTCACTGAAATGATATTCCTTTGAGTTAGCCTGCAAGGCACTCAGAGGTTTAAAGTCCAGCCAGTGCTTCCATTTGGAGAATGTAATATCAAACTGATGAGGAGACAAATTTCTTTGCTCATCTCTCAGGGCACTTGGATATTAATATATTCAACTGGATCTATTTTCTTCCTTTGGGACCAAAAACAATCATCAAGATATCCTAAGACTATAGATCTCATTACTGGAGAAATTACCTTTTCATGCATCTCTTCATGAAATATAGTCAATAATTCACTGGGGGTAATGGAATTTGGGAACAAAGGAGTTGTGCTGGCTTTTCATTTTCTCCTCATTTTTTCTGTCTGCTTCACTTGGTTCTGTATGTCAGAAGAGGGCCAGGTTTGCACTGTACCAGACCCACTGTTGAAAATTAAAATCCTTATAATTCATTTTGATATAATAAATATTATGCTTCATTAAAGTCATTATTCATCAATTATGTACATTCAATACACAAAGCCAAAGAAAAGGATAAGGATGACAATGCTAGCTCACAGAAGACACAATCTAAAGCCTGGGAGATCAGGGAGAAAGCTGATATTTGCCAAGGGAGAATTTCTTCTTACCACAGGAGCATTGCTACTCGTGAAAGGCAAATCTAAGGCTATGAGACAAGAGCAATTAGGAACTGATGACAGACACACAGGGAAAGAAATAAGGGGGTAGATTTAGCAAAAACAACAATTCAACATCAACAATAGTAATGAGAGGGAGTGGCAGAGGTTCCATGGAGCAAATCACCAGTAGAAACTTTGAAGTTTTGGGCAAAAAGCTTAGAAACTCAAGGGTCTTCCCCACCTTTCCCAATGTCTAAGGATGAAGGAAAACTGGCATTGATATATTGCAGAACTCCACTGGAATGGAATAAGTGGGTGATCCAGGACACTTCAATTACATGCTATGAAGAATACATTAATTTGAAAGAACATCTACTACTCAAAGCTTAATATATGAGGTCCAATTATATTCATCCCAATTCCCGTCTTGTAAGTCTCCAATCACCTGAATATTCTCATACAGAGTAAGGTATGACTCACTATTCACTATTCAGGTATGATTCACTATTTTCTGAAGTTAGAGCAGGATAGAGGTGTGGCTTCAATGCACTGAGCCCTGTAATCCAACAGTAGCAAGGAGAAAAGGGCAAGAAAAGGAGACAGAAGACAAAGACAGAGAGGTAGAGACAGAAAGAAAGAGATAGATACAGGCAGAAACACCATACTCACTGGCTACAATACAGAACTCCCCAAAAGTCTTCTGCTCTGGTCAGCTCAGCAAAGGAGCCAATGTGGCGCACCATAATTGCTGTTTTTCCATTTTGCCAACAGCAGTCACCAAGACCCACTATGGTCTGAAAGCACGTCATGGGTGGGGATCATGTCTACCTATTCTACTGTACTGTACTCTCCCCAAGCGATTAGTACAGTGCTCTGCGAACAGTTAGCATTTCAGGAAATGTGATTGATTGATGTGAGAATTACTATTGCTTCTGTAAGTCAGTCATTCAATCATATTATGGCGCTTACTGTGTGCAGACACTGTACTAAGGACTTGGGAGAATATAAAAGAAAAATAAACAGAAACATCCCCTGACCACAAAGAGCTTAAAGTCTAGAGGGTGAAACAGACATTACTATAAGATAAGCCTGACACTCCTGCTGCTGCATTCTACAGAGAAGCGACATGGCTCAGTGGAAAGAGCACGGGATTTGGAGTGAGAGGTCATGGGTTCAAATCCCGGCTCTGCCAATTGTCAGCTGTGTGACTTTGGGCAAGTCACTTAAGTTCTCTGGGCCTCAGTTCCCTCATCTGCAAAATGGGGATTAATGTGAGCCCCCCCGTGGGACAACCTGATCACCTTGTAATCTCCCCAGCACTTAGAACAGTGCTTGGCACATAGTAAGCATTTAATAAATGCCATAATTATTATTATTACTCCCTGGGGTTTTCACCCTGGGAAACTATTCCAACGACGGTCCTCTAGTGAGAAGATAGCAGCTCAGCAGGTTCACTGTATTTCACTTGTTACCGTTGCTGCTGGGGCCATGATGAGACTTGATACAGTTGTTGCAGAAGTAGCAAGAGAAGTAGCATAGATGCAGCAGTCTTTTCTGATGTTCCCTTCTGTCAGCCACATTCCTTGCGGGATACCTTTTGAGAGCTTCCTGACCATGAAATTAGGCTGCTCTCTGCAGGTTGTGGTGGAAATTGTAAAATGAAGTCAGCAGTCAGGAACAGGGGCAGTGATCAAACTATGGGTAAACAGCTTCACATCAAAGGTATTCCCTTCTGCTGTCACCGCATCATAACTTGGAATTTGGAACATTTGTTTTTTTTAGCTGAGGTGGGAACACGGCTCCTTGCCCAAAACTCCTTAAATTGGAAAGACACAGGCTGAGGGGAAATATAATTGGAGTTTATAAGCCAACGAAGGGTATGGATAAAGCCCCCCCCCCAAAAAAAAAACTGCTTACTGAAGTTTTAAAGAAAGACTTCTCCACATTGCAAATGATAGAAAATGGAATTTGTTGCTACAAGAATTGTCCAAGCAGAAAGTGTGAGAAGGTTCATAACAGATTGGCAAAGAGAAGGATGTTTCCAGTCGGTCAATAGCATGCATTCACCCTGGAGAAAGAATTGTAGTCTGTGGTTGAGAGAGTATAATGGAAGAAATAATGATAATAATTATGGTATTTGTTAATCATATACTATGTGCCAGGCACTGTACTAAGTGCTGGGTGGATACAAGCAAATTGGGTTGCACACATTTTCTGTCCCACATGGGCCTCAGTCTCAATCCCCATTTTACAGATGAGGTAACTGAGGCCCAGAGAAGTAAAGTGACTACCTCAAGGTCACACAGCAGACAAGTGGCGGAGCTGAGATTAGAGCCCGTGACCTTCTGACTCCCAGGACTTTGCTCTATCTACTAAGTCATGATAGATTTGACTTAGATATATCTATAGATATGTACATATATGCAAAAGTACATAGTACATAGATATGTATTATAGATATGTACATATTTATAAGTGCTTAGTACAGTGCTCTGCACACAGTAAGCGCTCAATAAATACGACTGAATATATACACAAGTGCTGTGTGGCGGGGAGCGGAGAGAAGAGGTAGTGAGTTGGGTCGACGGGGAGGAGGAGCTGAGGGAAAGGGGGGTTAAAACTGGGAAGGCCTCTTGGAGGAGGTGATCCTTCAATAGGGCTTTGAAGGGGGGAAGTGTGGTTGTTCGGCAGGTTTGAGGAGGGAGGGCATTCCAGGCCAGGGGTAAATGTTGGAACAGGTGAGAATGAGGCACAATACTATTACTACTATTTTCTATTGAGCACTCACTTGGGGCAATTAATCCTTCTTAATCCTGCTTCTTTACAGATTTACTAAAAGATCTTCCCTGGGAACATGGAGCATGTGTGTTAATGATGATGGAAACTCAGCTAACAGGGCTATGACACTATCAAATGAATGATTGCTACCATCAATTTTGTTTTTCATCACTAGTGAAATTCTTTCACCTGCACATATATTTTACGAGCCTTGTCAGGCTTCTCTCATCAGCAGGAAAGTGGCAAAGCCATTACAGAAGTTTACCGTGCCTAGGAGCAGTCCTTTCAGATAAGAAGTAAAATGCTTAGTGACAGAATCCTCCCCTGGTTACAGTTTGAGTGGATTAGAGGTCACAGGAAACCCAGCTACAGATTTCTAGTTTCCCACAGACACTGCACTCAGTTTAGATGTTTGACAGTGAAGGCAAACAGTCCTGCAAAAATGCCAGGGTATCAGCAGTATGAGAAATCAGGAGTTGGCCCTAAAAATCGTGAGGGAATTAACTTGGCGAATCCTGGACTCTTCTGGGCTGTTTTCATGACAGAAGGCCGCCTTAGGGCTGGTGGCCAGCTCTCTAATTCAGTCTGCTACTAAATTCCACTGTTTTCCCCTCCACAACAATTCCTATACCTGCAGCTTCCTCTTCAGACAATGGCTACCATCTTGGTACAGGCACTCACCAACTCCCAGCATGAGTGCAGTATCAGCTTTCTCTTTTAGCCTTCTTATCTCCATTTTTCTTTCATTCATTCATTCAGCCATATTTATTGAGCGCTTACTGTGTGCAGAGCACTGTACTAAGCACTGGGGAAGTAAAAGTTGGCGACATATAGAGACGGTCCCTACGCAACAATGGGCTCACAGTCTAGAAGGGGGAGACAGACAACAAAACAAAACATGTGGACAAGTGTCAAGTCGTCAGAATAAATAAAATTAAAGCTAAATGCACATCATTAACAAAATAAATAGAATAGTAAATATATACAAGTAAAATAGAGTAATTAATCTGTACAAACATATATACAGGTGCTGTGCAGGGGGGAAGGAGGCAATTAATTAGGGAAGGGGGGATGGGGAGGAGGAGAGGAAAAAGGGGGCTCAGTCTGGGAAGGCTTCTTGGAGGAGGTGAGCTCTCAGTAGGGCTTTGAGGGAAGAGAGCTAGCTTGGCAGACGTGTGGAGGGAAGACATTGCAGGCCAGGGGGAGGATGTGGGCCAGGGGTTGACGGTGGGACAGGCGAGAATGAGGTACAGTGAGGGGGTTAGCAGTAGAGGAGCAGAGGGTGCAGGCTGGGCTGTTGAAGGAGAGAAGGGAGGTGAGGTAGAAGGGGGCGAGGGGATGGACAGCCTTGAAGCCAAGAGTGAGGAGTTTTTGCTTGAAGCATAGGTTGACAGGCAGCCACTGGAGATTTTTGAGGAGGGGAATAACATGCCCAGATCATTTTTGCACAGAGATGGTCCAGGCAGCAGCGTGAAGTATAGACTGAAGTGGGGAAAGATTAAGATCATTTTTCTCAACTGTTTTTCTGCATGACTCTCCAGTCTTCAAAAGCCTCCATTGGTTATCCATTTCTCTGATTAAGCTGAATTTCTGACCAGTCCTCTAGAGTGTAAGCTTGTTGTGGGCAGGGAATGTGTCTTTTATTGTACTATTCCAAGTGCTTGGGACAGTGCTCAGCACACAGGAAGTGCTTAATAAATATGACTGAATGAATGACCACTGGCATTAAGGATCTAGCTTTGGGGGTTGGCGGGGGAGCTCCCAGGAGAGACACAACCTGGGGCCCCTCAGTCTCACCCAGGACCCTGTCCTGCCCCCATGGAGGTGTGACTTTGAGATCGTAAAAGGTTTAGGGCCCAGCTAGGGAGATGGCTCCAATAATGCCGTTTGAAGCATGATTTAACGACATCATCCCATTGTGTCGTACCAAGTCACATGGGGGGGGGGGGGGTTCTGAAAAACAGATCATTTCTGAAACCCAAAGGGCGTTAATCTGGTCTTTTCTCGACATATGCTACCCAATCTGTTTCACTAATGACTTGACAACTTTGTCTTTCCTGGAACTAAAGGACATGGATTCATTGTTTGACACCCTGAAATAGAACCTGCATTTATTTCATTTTGCTTGTTTCAGTGATGTATCTGTAATGTTGATTATTTCCAAGAAATCACCCTATTGCTCACTGAAAAACACACTGGGGATGGGAGTGGGGTGTTCTAGTTATTAAACACTGCACATTCTGCATGATTGTAGTGGTACTTCCAGCACAGCATTTAAGATGAGAGTAAATTATATCTTCTCTGGAGGTTCCCGATGACCTCATTGCTTAATTCTACAGGGATAAGTAATGGCCAGTTGAATAGATCACACAACTTGGAGCAATTATCCCATATCTATTTTTGCTACTGTTGATTACTGCCTTTTTGTCTTGCACAATTACCAAAATGATCACTTGAAGCAGGACTGGAGGCTTGGTGAGATTATATTAATAAAATGGCCTAGTTGATATAATTTCAGTAATTTGCTAACACTTCTAATGTGTTACCCATGAATTATGAACCAGCTGTGTCTTTTGTCCAAATTCATTATGTTTCTATGAAATGGGTTCATGTGAAGTTGGGCAGATAATTTTTCATGCACTATACGAACTTGGAATGGTTAACTTAGCTTGTTGTGGGATTCTACAAAGCAAGAGAAAGTAGGGGGAAAATGGGACCACTAATTAGATTGGCCTCCTGGCTGTGGGTACCTGCTTCATGGAGTGACAGGGAACAGTGCCTGCCCTCAGTTTACAGTTGTGGGTGCAAAACCTATGTTCCACTACAGTTTGGACTGGACTCTCATAAACCTGTTTGGGCAGTAGTGAAAGTGGTTTTAAATCCTGGCTATTACTGCAAAGTGGACTCTGGGCACAGGAAGGGGATGGTTCATTGACATGTGGGACGCACAGTCTTAATCCCCATTTTACAGATGAGGTAACAGGCACAGAGAAGTCAAGTGACCTGCTCAAGGTGGAGATGGGATTAGAACCCAGGACCTAATCTTCAAATGGGAGCTGTGAGACAGGTTTCCTGGTTTCTTCAGCAACTCTGAAATCAGGGGAAATGCTACTAATAATTTTGCATCACTGAACATTTGCTTGAGCTTCTTTCTTTTTAAAGAACCAGCTTGCTCCCCTTCCACCCATCCATTTCACACTGAATTTCTTTCCTAGAATACTCTGTTTTTAATGTTGGTTGGAGCCAGAGTTGCTGCAGCCAAAATGCTATGAAAGAGACCATATTCTTGGGGTAAGTAATAGGTAATTGCAATATTACACCACCAGAAGGATGTTTCACAATTCTAGGGGTTTGGGCTAGATTTTTAAATAAACATTTAGGGCATTTATTGAGACTGAATACACTATGGCAATTCCCCAAGAACCTGGATTATGTAAGTGTCTCTACAAAGAAAAAGTATCCAATTCCTGAATTATGTTTCATGACATTCTGAAAAGTTTTAAGGATGAAATTATAGGGTGTGCTGTGTCTTGTCCAGTGCTTAAAAAAACAAAACAAAACAAAAACAAAGAAAAACATAGCCTTTTCCTGCTTTGACACCACTGGGGCAAAATTCCAAGATTTCAAGAGTCCAGCTAAGAGCTACTAACAGTAGTTTAGTCACATCTTCTGACTTCCAGTCCTTATTTCATTCTCATTTGATTGATGAGGAAACAGAGATACATTCTCTCCCCCTCTTTCACTCCTAATCCCTTTCTGTTTCTCTCCTTCAAACTACAAAGTTTCCTTGATTGATTGCTCAATCAGTAGTATTTGTTGAACATTTCATGCAGAGGATTAGGCTAAGCACTTAGGAGAATAAAGTAGACATGATCCCTGATCTCAAGGGCGAGACAGATACTAAAATAAATTACATGTACAGAGGAGGAACAGGGTTTAAAGATATATACATAAGTGATAGGGGAGTGCCGGGGCAACAGGGTGAAATTTATTTCTTCTGGGGCCGTGTGGTGCTCTGAGACACCCCCCTTCCATGTCTCCTGGTAGGACTGATACTCCCAGGTTTCCAGACTCTGATTAAGGTCAAAATAAAAGCAAAGTAGTGTGGCCTACTGGAATAATAATAATAATAATAATGTTGGCATTTGTTAAGCGCTTACTATGTGCAAAGCACTGTTCTAAGCGCTTGGGGGGATACAAAGTGATCAGGTTGCCCCACGTGGGGCTCACAAGGGCATGGGAAAGGGCATGGGAGCCAGAGGAACTGGATTCTAGTCCACGATCTACCATTTGTCTGGTGTGTGACTTTGGGAAAGTCACTTAGTTTACCTGCGCCTCAGTTCCCTCATCTGAAATATGAGGATTTAGACTGTGAGATCTACATGTGATAGGGATTGTGTACCACCCGATTATCTTGCACCTACCCCAGCACTTAATACAGTGCCAGGCACGTAGTATGCACTTAACCCCCCCTCCCCCCCCCCCCCCAAGGAAAAACACCACAGGGATTCAGGTTCCACCATTTCAAACTCAAATTCAGAAAGTCTCGGGCTGCAGCCACTGTCAGAGACAGGTGGGGCTGCTCCTAGGGGAGTAGTGTCTACAAGGTCTTCCATGCAGGGAAAGGGTCTTCCTTCCAGAGCCTGAGGACTGAGCAGAGGTCGCCTCTGAACTAATGGTTGTCTGGCACTGCTGGTTTTGCCCAATGAGTTCAGGGTCGGCAGAAAAGGATAGGGTGAAGTGTTGAGTCCTGTTCTCTGGCAGTCTGGCCCCTACTTCCTCCCAAATTTGGGGGCATACTCTGGGTGGACTGACTGGCTATGATGGCTAGGGGAGGTAGAATGATTATGGACAGTGATTCTCCTATATGACAAATTTCTTAAAGTCACATCTGCTTCATAGTTCCCCTGAAGCTTGCATTTCCATGCTAGTGTGCAAAGATACCAATGGTCTGGGAACTATGAAATATAGTCTTCTTTGTCTAAATCTACATACACAAAGTCACCTTTTGACCAGCCATAGGTAGTAGAGGAAGCAAAGTTTTGGAAACCAGAGGACCTGTGCTCTAATTCCAGCTCTGCCACTCATCTGCCATGTGACTTGGACAAGTCACTTCTTTGTGGATTAGTTTCCCCACCTGCAAAATGGAGATTCAATACCTGTGTTCTTTCCTGCTTAGACTGAGTCCTACCTTGGACAGGGACTGTGTCCAACCTGATTAACTTGTATCTACCCCAGAGCATAGAATAGTAAGCACTTTAATTCTGTAACAAAAAAAAACCCAAGATTAAACTGATCTGGGGGTTCTGAACCACACTGAATACTAAATCTGGAATGAACTCAAATGTTCCAACCTTTTGTCTCCAAAGGTAAATGTCTTAAACAATCCAGCATGGATGGCAGTTTATTCTTTCTTTAAAAATCCTCAGGATAGGACTGTACAACCTCCATCATTCTAAAGTGTGAGCTTTATGGTATTTGTTAAATGCTTACTATGTGTCAAACACTGTTCTAAGTGCTGGGGAAGATAAGTTAATTAGGATGGACACCATTTCTGTCTCTCAAGGGATTCACACTCTACGTTCAACTATCCCTCTGCCAACAGAGCTATTTTTTAATGTCCATCTCATGTCAGTGCTTAGAACAGTGCTTGCATAGTAAGTACTTAACAAATGCCATCGTTATTTATTATTATCTTTCCTGCTTTAATGTACATTTATTTTCTCCAGTTCAGCCCTTTATGCACATGAAGAAATATCAAACATGAAAAAGAGCAAATATTTGACTGCACATATTGAACAAAGATAGAGACCTCCACCTCCTCAGACTAAACCCATCTGGTTTCTTTAGATATTTCTTCACAGATATTGGTCGTTTGGAAATTACTGTTCTTTAAATCAAAGTGGTAAGCACTGCCTATGTATAAACAGACACTCATTATTTATAAATGAATTTACCAATAAAGCTGAAAATATAAGAACAACTTCATATGGCTCTCTACTGTGACTTTGCAGTGGAATGAAAAAGTAGTCAGACATTTTACTTTGTAACATCCATGAGGTAAGCCAGATAACCGGTGACAACTGAAGACTTAGTTGAAGCATGGGAGTCACTTTGCTTTACACACTCAGATTTGAGCCTGATTCCCTCAAGAATCAAGCATGAAACCCCTCGTGGCAATGAGTTGGGCCAAAATTAGAGCTGTGGGAAATAATGATATTCAACTTAGAGAAATTTGCCTCTACACTGCTTTAAAAGAGGGGCAACCCTTTCCACATTCATTTTTTTTTTTTTTTGCTTGGTGAGGTTTCTTTGCTTCAAAGAGATATGTTCCCGAGCCCAGCAAGGCAGCTCATTTTTGCTTCTATTGGTGTTTTACTGTTTTTTTCCCCCAAGCTTTTGCTGACTAAGAAAACTGGAAGTATAGCTAGAGACAAATCTAATGAGCGTTGCTTCATCTCAGCTCTGAGTTAATAATAATGCAGCTAAATTATGGTCCCAGGATGTTTTACCATTTAAGATGAAAAACAGAAATTCCTTAATTGTCATCATTGCCCTATTAAAACTATTTTGCAAATGCATTTTCCACCACTAACGAAAGAAGGATACCCAATATGTGCACACTTGCACAAAATGCAAGAATAATGAGTCCTTTAACTGAAAAAGTTTGATCCACTCAGCAGCATTTACTGTCTGGAGACAAAATCCTGGAAAGTGTTGCTATCAAAAATAAGCATTTTGTTGATAAGAATGGACAGATAATACATTTTTGTTTATTGAATGTGAAAGCTCATCTCATCTAAACAGGAATGACTGTGATATGCAGAAACAAGAACTCTATAGGAAATCAGCACAAATCCAGAGAAATGAAAAATCTGACTGGGGCAGCTAGAAGGTGATAGAATGAAATGGAATGACAGAAAGAGAGTCTGGTAGTAAGAAAACAAGTCAGACAGAAAACATCCATGAACAATAAAAAAAATCCTCAAAAAACCCCATAATTTTTTTTTATCTGAAAAGAAGATGAGTTTAGGGTTGGGAGAGAATTGACAGTAGGGTTCCCCCATCTATAACATGATGAATTTCTCTACAGCACTAACAAAGCTACAGCTATCATCTCATATCTTGTTCCTGTCTGTACCTGTATTAAATTGTGAGAGATTTCAAGAAAACCAAGTCCACAACATGCTGATACTTGTTTGGTTGAACGGGTGTTTTTTGGTGGGTTGGTTGGTGTCTAATAGAGAAAATTGATATTATTGACCTGATTAATATTTCAGAAACTTGACTTGGCTCCCTCCCTCTCCTTTCTCCCTATGGATCTATCTCTGGTTCTGGAATCTTTATCAGTATTTCTGGAATTTATATTGAAAAATGATGGCATTGACAGTGAAATTTTAACAGTATGCCTTGGTGTGGCTGACAAAACCAGAGGCTGAGTTCTACAAGAGAAGCAGTGTGGCTCAGCGGAAAGAGCACAGGCTTTGGAGTCAGAGGTCATGGGTTCAAATCCCAGCTCCGCCAATTGTCAGCTGTGTGACTTTGGGCAAGTCACTTAACTTCTCTGGGCCTCAGTTACCTCATCTGTAAAATGGGGATGAAGACTGTGAGACCCCGTGGAACAACCTGATCACCTTGTAATCTCCCCAGCACTTAGAACACTGCTTTGCACATAGTAAGTGATTAATAAATGCCATCATTATTACTATTACAACTTGTGTATGTATGTAAAGATTAACCTTATTTTATTGTTCACCTGCTAACCGCAGTACCTGTTTGTTACCTTGTTTCTAAGGGCTATATGACAGATTGACCTTTTGTCCACTATTCTGCACTTATCTCCCCACTCCTCCAATAGTTAATTACTCTTTCTTCTCTTCCTCAAGCAGAAACTTCTGTCCATTATCTTAAAGCTCCCCCATCGTATTTCTATCTTTTCTCCCATTACATCCCAACTTGCACTTTTTATTCTTCTTGAGCCATCCTATTATTTGGCTTCATTCTTGTTTTTCCTGTTACTGATCACTTGTTTATACTCTTCTCCCTGTCTAGAATTAACTCCCTCATCCTGACAATCCACCAGACCATTGCTCTCCTCTTCTTCAAAGCCCTTCTGAAGTCACATCTCCTCCAGTGGCCTTTCCTAAAGTAACTCCCCAGGCTATAATTCCCAAAAGCTACTTCAGGACTTCCACTCCATGTAAGCCCTTAGTTACTAACAATCACGCTCAGCACTTAGGTCCACATATTGCATATGTTATTCTAAGGATTAGCACATTTACATGTCTATTTTGCTTTTATTCTAAAAGTTGACACCTCAGTCTTTGGCAAGAGAATAGGGCAGGCTTTCTCCAGTGCTCTTTGGCCCTGGGTTGGGTGTGATGGAGGCCGTGAAGAGCTCATGTTTAAAAATATCAATAATGAAAATTATAATGATGACAGTAATAATATACTATTTGTTAAGCACGTACTAATCATGTTGGACACTGTCCCTGTTCCACACGGGCTCACAGTCTAAGTAGAAGGGAAGTAGGTCTTAATCTCCATTTACAGATAAGGAAATTGAGGCACAGAGAAGTTAAGTAACTGGCCAAAGGTCACACAGCAGACAAGCAGTGAAGCCAGAATTAGACCAGAGGACCTCTGATTCTTTTAGTCTTCCAGTCCCAGGATCTTTCCACCTGGCACATTACTTATAAAAATTAAATAAAAATGAAATAATCAAATCAATGATTAACAACAACAAAACTAATAACAGTAGTTTGAATATAAAATAACATTTTGACTATCACAGATTTAAGATCCTGAAGATTCTTTAATAATAGAAGATTATTTCCCCAATACGGGTGAAGAGCAGCTCAAATCTATGTTATTTAACCCTTCATAATTTTAAATCCACACTTCAGAGAGGGAATTTTTTTGCTCTTTCTTTCTAAGTTATACATCGCAGGCTCTGAAACTAGTGAAAATGTAGTGTTCTTTTACAGGTTGTTTATGTTTTTCTCCTCATTCCATTATACTCCTGGAAAAGTCAGAAGGTAAGAAAACTAAGTCACTCTTAGAACCTCTGAACTTTATTAGACCTGACAGTTGGTTCCAAGTTGTAGCTTTCACAACTACCAGAACAGGAACAAATGGTATGCAGTCAAAGGATTTTAGTGCCCAATGTGTTTGTTTATTTCTGAAAAAGGAATGAAATGGATGGTATGTGACAGGTTGCACTTAAATTATTTGGTACCTTTTAAGGAAGACCTCTCTATCTGTATTGGGTAACTATGCTTTAAACCAGGCTAACAGACTTTAATATCTAGTTACTAGTAGTATTTTATGCTCTAAAAATGCTCCATAAATACTTGTTAATGTGTGTGATAAAACTGGATTTTAAATTCAAGTATATTTTAAGTGTTTCCTGAATCCTGCAGCCAGAAAATCCTTCTTGAGTATGTTTAGTCAAAAAAAAAAGGTAAATGTTTTTATATTTTCACAGTTGAAGGGAGAGGGACAACAGGAAATTAAAGTCCATTTTGGAGATTAGGTAGTGGAGTCTAAGAAGTTAAGTTACTTGCTCAAAGTCAAACATCATGCAAGTGGTGGAGCTGGAATTAGAATCCAGGCCCCATGATTCCCAGGTCCATGTTCTTTCTACTAGAACTTGTTGCCAAAAAAGGGAGACCACTAGAAGGGCACATGGCTGGCCATTCAGTTGAACCCACCCTTCAATTGGAACTTTACAGAAAACATTCCAGGCAGAGGGGTTATCTCTGTTTTTATAAATTTTCATTGAAGGAAATTGCTCACAATCTGACTTGCTACCAATTTTAAGTTTAAGAGGGTTTGAGTTTCTCTGAAATTCCTTACAATATAGTGATCTGTTTATTTGTTCATTCATTTATTTGATTCATCAATATCTGTTGAGCACCTACTGGGAGAACATTGATGGAGGAATGTGGAGGTGAAAACATGTCATTGTCCTTACCCTCAATAAGCTAACAATGTAAAAGGGAGTTGTCAAACACAAAATTATGTGCGAGGGAAGCTTAGAGCATAAAGGAAGTAAAACAGTAAGGCAATATCATCTACAAACATGAAGAAAAATGGGGGTGGCTGGAGGACTGGAGTACTCATACCCACACAGGACTTGGATCTAATAGAGAAGAGGGGATGGTTTCATAAAGACATTAAAGAACATTCCAGGAAGCGGAAATTGCAAGGACAATAGGTAGTCAGCTCAGTGACAACAAGGAAATCCTTGCAGCACCTTAGTTCCAGTGGTAGGACACATAAGAAAAGCATGGGTGACAATAGGATAAAGCAACTTTTGAATGGGGAGTGGAAAGGGAACACATGCAGGACAAGACAGAATGAATTTAACTAGGTCTCTATACAATTTAATCTCAAAAAATATAAAACGGACATCTGACAAACCTACAGCAGATAGGTAGATGGTGGGCAGCATTTAAAAGGGGAGGGCTGCTCTTCTTGAGCAAAGAATTTGCTAAGATCAGGATGCCGTGAAGCAGATATGAAAGTATGCCTTGTATGAGCAAACCCACTAGAGCAATAAGAATCCATTCTTTGGTGTAAACAATGCGGCATGGTATGTTGCTCACGCACTGGGCTTTTCAGCTATGCTCCCACACATGGATCATCAATCTTATCATCAATAGTGTCATCTTCTAAAGAGGAGGAGAGCTACACCATACCAACGATACTGAATTATTTCTAAGCATGATCTCTAGCTGAGCATCAAAAAGTCACTTAGGTGATGCAGATGTGGTGAACCCTCTTAACTACGCTTTTGAAACCAGATGTGACTTACAAACATCTTCCTTCCATCTAACTTCCCTTCATAATTTAATGTAGACCCAATGATTTAGTGTTGGTCCAGTGTCCTGAGAATCAGGAGGCCTGAATTCTAGTCCCTATATTCTGCCTGTTAAGGTTATACTACTACAGTCTAGAGAGGCCGCAGGCTTCAGCGCTGGACTGTCCTCAGATTTGGCAGATGATTTCAAAGTCCTACTGAAGGCTCACCTCCTTCAGGAGGTCTTCCCAGACTACGCCCCCCTTTTCCTCTGCTGCTCCTCCCCTCCCCATTGCCCAGACTCCAACCCATTCCTCTACCTTCCCCCCCACCCCACAGCACTTGTGTATATATGTACATATTCTGAATTCTATTTATTTATATTAATATGTATATATCTATAATTCTATTTATTTATATTGATGCCTGTTTACTTATTTTGATGCCTGTCTCCCCCCTTCTAGACTGTGAGCCTATTGTAGGCAGGAACTGTCTCTACTTGTTGCTAAATTGTACTTTCCAAGCACTTAGTACAGTGCTCTGCACACGGTAAGTGCTCAATAAATACGATTGAATGAATGAATATACTATCAGGTCAATTAGTTTCCCAATGGGAATTCTGAAAAATAGTTGGCAAACTTATGAAGTGGTTACTAACGCAACCACCTGCCTGGTCATGACACTGCAATACAGCATCAGCACAAGACTGTGATATTTAGGCCATAAGTGGATCTTTCATGTTAAGAAAAATTTTTCTTTCTCTTGGCAATATGCTGCCCCTTTGCCTGCCAACTTGCTGGTTGTACTCCATGCTCCTGTACGTACATGACTGACACATAGTTAAACAAAATGACTCTCATTCAATCAATTTCTTCTCATAGATTCTTGGTTCTGACGCCTCAGGACTGAGGCTCATCTGTAATTCCCAAAAGTAGATTTCATCTTCGTGTTGGAATTGGAGACAGAGGCAGATATACACTGTGCAAAGTAATTCTCTGTGTTTTGGGACAACTTTATGATATGCACATTACTATCTGTTAATCATTCTTAGAAAATCAGATTTAATCACCTACTGGGATTAATTAGAGTTTTGCCGTAGGTACTCTTCTTGCTCAAGTGCATGCAGTACATCTAAATAAATTGTGCTAGTTATAAATTTTGATGTAACCCTTTTTGAAATTCATGGTTACTTTCACAAAACTGAAGAAACAAATAGATGTTTCTGGGATCAGAACCTGGCAGACTGGCATTTTAGCCGTAAAAAGGAAGATTTTGAGCCAGAAAGAATTTGAAAAACATGTTTATCTCTAAGAGAATTTAGCAGTTTTTAAAGATTACCCTTCTGAGACCAGGGAGTGAAATCCTTAATTGTTTTCACTGACTGCTCGGGGGATCCACTCTGTTCACATTTTAAAATAGATGACTGAACAACTGATTTCACATTTAAAGACTCCCCAAACTGCCAGATTTTCAATGCAGAATACACACTGACAGCAGTTGGCAAATCCAGGGTGGTGCCTTAGAGGAAGCCGCCATTCCTGGGCAATTTTGCAAATCCCCTGCTTGTGGGGATAAAATAGCTAATTCCTTAACATTAATCAAAAGCACATACTTTCTTCATCCTATAGAGGATATGCATATGCCTAAAGAGCAGAAAGCATTACTTGTTATTTCCTTTGGTTTAGACCAAATATGTCAAACTAATTGTTGGATATAGGCAGTTAATGATTGCTTGTGTGCACAGCCTCACTTGCAAAAATTTGTAAATTGCAAATTTTTTTAGTAAAATTTCTAGCAACTTAATACATTAATATTAAAAAGAATTAACATAAATGATCCACCAGCATAGCAGGGCTCTATCCTTACTTGTTGACTCCCAAGGAGGGTGTGTGGATCCTGCATTGATTTTTGGATTCACACTGGCTTGACTGAACAGAACTTTGTCAACTGCCATCTTTAAATATGAAGGCCAGAAAAACACACTCTCACACACACACACACACACACACACACACACAAATGTATGACAAGTTTTAGTTACGAAAATTCATAACAGATACGATAAGAATACATCATTCCTAAATAGAAAACTAGTTTTCTTAAATCCATAGATTCAATTCATTCTACATGGAGTGATTATGTGGGAGAGCATTAAATTCAGTGGTATTCTGTTGGTTGGAAAGAGGCTCAATATGGTGACCACTCAAGGACAGAAACTTATGTTAATATCCAAAACTTCACCGCTCACACGTTTCTTATTAGTTCAAGAGTTCCCATCCTTGCTAAGAACCAAACAATGGGAGACTGGTAACCATAATAGTTTCCTAACTGTAATTTATTTTAAATGTCATTCTCCCCCATTAGACTGGACCATGAGAACCACAAAGCAAAACTGATGATGACATTCACAGTAAGAATGAAGCATGCTCCTCATGACGTAATCATGGTAGTTCATTCCAGAATAAACCTTTATGTTATGACTGTTTAGTCACTGAATTATTTTAGAATTAAAATCACTCATTTGATAACAGTGATATTCATAGACTATGACCTCCAACTTATTTTTTTTTCCCTGATGTGGCTTTATATGTATTCACTCACTAATGAACAAGAGTGAGACAAGAATTAAAGTTTATTAATTTGCCTTTTGGCTGACCCATTTTCACAGATGCATCAGTTTTGTTTGTCATCAGAATAAGTCACAGGACCATCAAATGACAAAAAGTTGTTATTTTAAATCTCTGTTGTCTTCAGATTTACATGACCTGTTTTATAGTTCATCTCTTTTACTCAAATACCCTAACATTTTGTGGATGTCACTGTTTTCATAAATCTGAGCTGTTTCTTTGACACTGCTTTTAACATCTCTATCTGCATCAAGTGAAATTGTATACAGAGTACTGGAGTTCAGCTGGCCTTACCCAAGGATGAATCCAACAGTCTCTGAAAGAACCAACACATATTACAGGTGGACAAAATAAATTCATTTGACTTTTCACCTTTATGCAATGGGATCTTGAAACTGAATGCTTTCTTTTTTGTTGTTTTAGATTTTTTAGCTCGTTAAAGACTTTTGCAGATGATATGGTGTAGGTAAATAAAAATAAATTTGGATAGATCAGGCTGTTTACTTGTTCGACAAATCTATCTGTCTATTCACAGAGTTGCAGGGCAAGTGGAGATATAGCTATAGAAAGATTTTACACAGACAAGCAATTGAAGAATTATGCATATTTGTTAAGTTTTAAAGAGAGTAGATAGCGTACCTACATAATTTAATGAACAATATTTAGCAATGGATACTCATTTATGTGCTTTAGCACTCTTTAAGGTAAAAATAAAAATTACCTCCCTCAAGTATAATGCGTGCCAAAAAAAATGAAAAAAAAGTGTGTGTTACAGAAGCTTCTGCAGGTGTCCTAGAAAGCTATTGAATAGAGTGTGAATGTCTACCTGAGATTCTAATGGAAATTCAGTTAGAAATCACAATCACAAAGCTGGAATGTGGCAGTTGATATCGAGAAAGAATCAGCAATTTGATCACCAAAAGCCCTAAAGGTATAGTACAAGTAGTAATAATAATAATAATAATAATAATGGCATTTATTAAGTGCTCACTAAGTGCAAAGCAGTGTTCCAAGCACTGGGGAGGTTACAAGGTGATCAGGTTGTCCCACAGGGGTCTCACAGTCTTAATTCCCATTTTACAGATAAGGTAACTGAGGCACAGAGAAGTGACTTGCCCAAAGTCACACAGCTGACAATTGGCGGAGCCGGAATTTGAACCCATGACCTCTGACTCCAAAGCCCATGCTCTTTCCACTGAGCCACGCATGACACTTCAATATCCAATGAAAACAGGATGTGTAGGAAGAAGACATCTCAAATTAAGTTTTGAATAAGTCTGTTATTAAGAAAACGTTTCCAGAAAAGGGACATTTCTGAAAATATTTCCCCAACGGACTGAATGATCCAGTGAGAAGGTAAATCTAAATTTTTATACAGTTTGACGTTGTTAGTCATTTGATTTCTAATATTTAACCAAAACACTCTGTATTCCGATTTTAAAATTTTATTCTCCCTCTGAAGCCACAGTAAGTGACCCTCCCTCGTCTGTTCCCATATTTACAGGTCACTGCCTCCTAACAATAGTAGTTCTTTCTTCCCCTTGAGTTGTCTTCTAGGCCTCTTGAAATGAGTTCACTCAAAGTGAGCAGTAATTAGTAATGTGTAAACAGATTACAGATCTGAGAGTACCCAGACCCAGCACAAAGATCTAGATCCATTCCAGTGCCTCCACCCTGACAGTATCAGCTTCCTCCATGTTTGATTCAGTAATCAATCAATCGTATTTATTGAGCGCTTACTGTGTGCAGAGCACTGTACTAAGCGCTTGGGAAGTACAAGTAACCAACATTGGTGGACCTAGCCCAGTGGGTACCCAGCTGGAAGCAGGTCCTAACTTTGGTGTCACCCCACAGTCAAAGCCAAGGAATTCCTGGCTCACTCCACCTTGAGAAACCTCAACTGCTGTCACTAACATGGTACATTCCAGTAGGGAAAGGGGACGGGAGCAATATTGCTTGATGAGTGTCTGAAATGCTTCCCTCAGCCTAGCCTTTTTCCAAAATTAAACCAAGTGTCATGCAAGATTTGATCCGATGCTCAGTTGACTTAGAATGTGACGGAATGTGGTCTCCAGGCCATATAGATGTCCTGAAAGATGCAGAATTATTTTGTGCCTAGAGGTCAAATCATAATCTTTACATGGGGCTACCATTTATTTCTCACAATGATGGACAAAAACAATCTCTCTCTACTGAAGGGTTCAAGTTTTAAGAGTGGAAAATCTCAATTTTTTTTTCCTCTGGTCCTTGGCCTACTATTAAATTGGTTCAGTCAGAAGTTTTTTGTATAATATGCTGTTCTTACCTTTGCTTTTTATTAACACATCATGTGTATTGCATTGTTTGTTTATTCCTTAAATTTCATCCATAATAACATTATTTCTCACACTTGATAATCCAATTATGTAATGTAATTTAAATATGCACACCAAACATTTTTTGGGGGAAAATTAAAGAAAATATTTTTCCTACCATTACCACAAAGTTAAAGAAAGTTTGTCATAGTAACAGCTTTTTGTAACAGCTTCCAGAATGTGTAATTTGAAGCTAATGGAGTATATAAAAGATGTAGTAATAAGAACCTTATGTGGGTTGCTCAGAAAGCATAACCATTTATTGATATACACCAGTGACTGCAACTTAACTAAGCAAACTGGTGTTCATACAAATTTAATGCTTCCTCAAATTCTAGCTCCTTTACTAATCTCCTTTTTGGCTTTTAGAAAAGAGTATCAACCTGTGCCACAGTTCAGCGATTTTATCAAGATATCTACCTCTTAAAAATGTTAAGATAAATTTTAGCTGATGCACCATATATTCTAAGATGAATAAAAAGTTTGATACAGAGCTTAGCCCACGGTAAGTGCTCAAGTATGACTGAATGAAGTATGATATTATTAGACAATCTGAGCTTTCTCTCCAGGACATGTCTATCAGCAGTGTTGAATTCTCTTAAGTGTCTAGTACAGTGGACTATACACAGTAAGCACTCAATAAATACCACAGTTTGATTCAGTGACAGAGTAGAACCACTGCAATAGGACTCGTCTTTCTTACTTGCTAAATACTATTAGCCTAAATCTGTGCTTCTCTTTGGTCTGTAAAGCTGCTTACTCATTCTTGGAATCAGAAATGTGTACCCAATCATATAGCTATCCAGAAGGCTTCCCTCAGAGTTGGCCATAACACCCTATCTAATGTGGGAACTGAAATATCAGATTAATTATTCTCGGGAGAAAGGAATTATAACTTTCAGATGAGGAGAAGCAGCATGGCCTAAAAGAAAGAGAATGGGCCTAGGAATAAGAGGACCTGGTTTCTAATCCCGGCTCTGCCATTTCTCTGCTGTGAGGCCTTGGATAATAATAATAATAATAATAATGATGGTGTTTGTTAAGCACTTACTATGTGCAAAGCACTGTTCTAAGCGCTGGGGAGGTTACAAGGTGATCAGGTTGTCCCACGGGGGGCTCCCAGTTTTTTTTTTAATCCCCATTTGACAGATGAGGTAACTGAGGCCCAGAGAAGTGAAGTGACTTGCCCAAAGTCACACAGCTGATAATTGGCAGAGCCGGGGTTTGAACCCATGACCTCTGACTCCAAAGCCCGGGCTCTTTCCACTGAGCCACGCTGTGGATAAGCCACTTCACTTCTACAGGCCAAAGTTAACTAATCTATGAAATGGGAATTAGTCATTCATTCAATTGTATTTATTGAGCGGTTACTGGGTGCAGAGCACTGTACTTAGCGCTTGGCTGTGAACCCCATGTGGAATATAATCACTGTCCAGATTATTATCATTATGTATCTGTTAAGCATTTACTTTGTGCCAAGCACTGTTCTAAACACCAGAGTAGATACAAGATTATCATATTGGATATTAGTCCCTGTGCCACATGCGGCTCACTTTAGGTAGGAAGGAGTAGGATTTAATCCCCATTTTACAGATGAGAAAATTGATGGCATAGAGAAGTTAAATGACTTACCCAGGGTCAAACAGCTGACGTGGTATAGTCAGGACTAGAATCCAGGTTCCCTAACTCTTTCCACTAGGCCACACTGCTTCTAAGATTATCTTGTATCTCCATCTGCACTTATAACAATGCCTGGCACGTAATAAGCACTTAAATACCATTGAAATATACATTTTAAATACATCCACCACTTGAGATTAATTTTACAATTCAATCTTGATAAATAATTGAGAGGCTAACAACTGTCATAATATCACCTTAGAGTTTTCTGAAATTCTAAAATTGGCCACCCTGATAAGCGTAATCCAGACTGCTTTTCTTAGGGCAAAAAAGGTTTCCTTCAAAAAGTAATATGGTCCATGATACTTTCTTAGGAACTGACATCCTGATTTTTTCAATTTTATTCTACACTTGTTAGCTCCCCAAATTTGCATGACTTCTATATGACAACTGCTCTTGTCTTCGTGATCAAGACAAAACAAAATTTCCACTCATCAAAATGATATCCCAGAAAGTCAAGAATATGTTGTGCACAAGAGAAGTCAGCAATCACTTTATATCCAAATTAGCTGCTGGATAAAGACTAAAAATATAGGAAGAAAGTCATTGTATAATGATATATACCTAACCTAATAACTTTGAAGTTTTTAGCCTTCAGTCTCAGAAGCCAACGTTTCAAAGTTATAAAGCACATTTTCCCAGTTCAATATTAACTGGTATCAGACAGTAAGATGTAGAATGGGCATTAATTTTCCAATCCAGCCTCACTTTAACTAGTAGGAAAAAAAATAACTTGAAGTGTTCTCAGGATTTACAATGGGAGATTATTATTTTATTTTTTGGGGTGGAAATAAGAGTCCCTAGCTGTTACACTTATCGTTCACTGAGAAAACTTCCATTGGCATCAAAGCAAATATGACATGAAGAAGTACACTGGGGAAATGAAAAATGAAATAAGGATGAGCCTCTCTGTTGAAGTATTTTATCACTGCTGTTTCCAGTCAGAAGTCAGGTAATCATTTTGAAATTGGCAGACTCACTTATGTTTCTAATTCAGAAATTGGTAAAGAAAAATTCTTATGTTCTTGGACAGCACAGGAAATAATTTTCCACAATGAACACCATCTAACCCTCAGCCTACTTAGCAAAAGAATTTATCTTATAAAGAATAATAATACTAATGATGGTATTTGTTAAACAATTACTATGGAAAAGCACTGTTCTAAGCGCTGGGGGGGATACAAGGTGATCAGGGTGTCCCACGTGGAGCTCACAGTCTTAATCCCCATTTTACAGATGAGGGAACTGAGGCATAGAGAAGTTAAGTGACTTGCCTAAAGTCACACAGCTGACAATTGGCAGAGTCAGAATTTGAACCCATGACCTCTGACTCCAAAGCCCATGCTCTTTCCACTGAGCCACACAAACACTTAGGAACAATCTGTCTTCTGAAAGGCATGAACATTCAGTATTCAAGTACAACTACAGCTTTTTACAACCTATAAATGTCTAAAACGTATGATTATAGACTATTTTAACATTATGGTACTCTAAGGGTGCAAATAGCCTCCAATAAAGAAAAATATTGTTTTAGCTAGATTACAAGGAATTCTGTGGTTTAAAATGGAAGAGTCCTCCACTGTACAACGGAGTAAAACAATATCTTCTTCCAGTGACATTTCACATGACCTCTGAACCTCAAGAGATTTTATTCTCATGTTTAAATTTATCTGTCTAGCATGCTAGTGCTACATTTTACTAAGACTCCCCAGTCAAGCTTCCTTCCTTTCCAAGAACATAATCTCTGCAATTAGTTGTAGGGTCAATAGGTTCAAATGCAATTGACTTAATACCTCAAACACGGCAATTACTTTTGTGAACAATTTGGTGATTAAACCGGTAATCAGCTTTTACTGTTACTGTTGTGGTTATTGATTTGTTTATCTTGGGCTGTGTGATTTTCTCCCTCTCTTTCCTTTTGTGTATGTCTCCCCTTCTTTGAATCACAAGCCTCCTGTTGCCCCGGAACCATGTCAAGAATCAATGTTCATTTACACTTTTATAGAACTTGGTAAAGATAAGTGTAAGAACCAAAAGAAATCCACATTGCACAAATCTGGAAGAAAACATCTTTCAGGACATACTGAATTTGAGGAATTTTTTACTATCATCTTCGGGACATATTTTTCCCTACGTATCATACATAAATTTTCTGTGTTAGAATCCTCCAATTGGAGATGACATCAAAACTTTGCATAGGAATACATTATACACACAATCTCACAATTTGACTTCAACAATAAATGGGACATTAATTTCAAATTCATTCATTCAATTGTATTTATTGAGTGCTTACTGTCTGCAGAGCATTTTATTAAGTGCTTGGGAACTACAAGTCTGCAACATATAGAGACAGTCCCTACCCAACAACGGGCTCAGGGTCTAGATGGGGAAGACAGACAACAAAACATGTAGACAGGTGTCAAAATCATCAGAACAAACAGAATTATAGCTATATGCATATCATTATCAAAATAAATAGAATAATAAATATGTAAAACTGTATAATGATAAATTCCTGCTCATCAAGAAACTCGCACATCAAAATATTGGTTTAGCATAGGTTGTGTGTATTTTACTGAAAGCTTGCCATTTAAAGTGTACAAACAGAAAAGACCATGTGTTTTGGAGAAAGCTTGTTTAATTACATCTGGTAGGATGAAATGTAGTCAATATTTGCTTTAAATGAGATAAATGGTTTGAATTCTAAAGCGATTTTTAGAAATGATGCTATTAAACATCAAGCAATGCAAAAACTGTCCTTTTTAATGTTGAGTCCCTGTTTTTATGCAATAAAAGCTTGGAACAGCAATTTGGAAATGGTAGCTTGACCTCTTGAACTCCTTTCGTGGCTCTAAGGAGGAGGACAAGCTTGGAAAATGCATTTCTTGTGTAACTAAAGATATTAATATATTGAAGACCAACTGTAGATTCCCTTCCCGCATTACTTAAGTCCTCTGCAGGCCAAGAAAAAAACACCCATAATAAATGCCGGCAGATTTTTGGGATTTATCCACCACCTTAAATTCAGTTTGCCTGCATTTACATTTATTCCTTTTTATGACCACCCCCATAGAAACTGATTTTCTTAACCTCTTGTGACAAAAGCTAGACACTTGATAGACTTGATCCCTGTTTGCCTCACCTTTACTGAGACGCTAATTTGGACAAACCTTCCTGGATACTCAGAAGATGTAGAATCAGTCAATACTTCCTATGATTCATCCTGTGATTCAAACCTGAGCCTAACTCAAGGCCAGAAGAACTGGCTGCCAGCACCAGTACAGAAAAGAGTATAGGAGAGGGCAGGTTATCTGATAACCCATGATAAGGCTCATCATTCCCAGCATCCATAATGAGAGACAGAAGATCTGCCCAGCTTCTAGGATGCAATGGCTTTTCAAAGTGCACTTATCTGCTTCCATAAGGTTCTACCTTCATGACATCACTAGAATCCACCACTTTCTTGACACTCTAACTGTTACCATGCTAATCCAAGCACTTTTCTAACCACAACTCCACAATACTTACATAAATGGTCTGACACGTTACCATTTTCCCTCTACCATTTTTTAATGTCCATCACCTTCTGTAGATCTAAGTGCCTTCTGAGCAGAGATTATAACTACCAATTCCACTGTATTGCATTCTCCCAGCCCTCTGCATAATGTTCTGAACAGCAAGTGCTCAATACCACTGGTCATATCCCTCCTTCATTCAATCATATTTACTTAGAACTTGCTGTGTACAAAGCACTACACTACACTCAGGAGAGTAGAATGTAACAGGAGACACATTCCCTGCCCACAATGAGCTCACAGTCTAGAAGGGGAGGCAGACATTAGTATGCATAAATAAAATTACAGATATATACATAAGTACCATATATACACAAGTCCTCACTGACCTCCATGCATCCCGTCTCTTCCCTCTCCTGTCCAAGCTTCACTCTGCTTCCCAGGACAATAATAAAAAAATGATCAGGCCAAATCTCCCCTCATAAACATCCAGTGGTTGCCCATCTACCTCCAGAAACTCCTTACCATCAGATTTAAAGTATTCAATCAGCTCTCCCTACTCTATCATATCTCCCTGATCTAATACAACCCAACCCACCTGCTTCACACTCCTTAAATGCCAGTCTATGTTCTGCATCTCAATCTCTTCTATTCCACCCCCAACCACTTGCCCACATCCTTCCTTGGTCCTAGAAGTCTTTGCCCTTTATATCTGATAGACCACTAGTCTCCCCGTCTTCAAAACTCTACTAAAGTCCGATCTCCTCAGAGACCTCACCTAAGCCGCCCCTATGCATTTGGGTCTGTACCCTTTAAACACTTTGATATTTACCCTTCTCCCAGCTCCACAACTGTCATTTCCACTACCTCTCCTGCTCTGGATTGTAAGCTCCTTATGTGTAGGAATCATGTCTATCAATTCACTGTACTCTCCCAAGTGTTTATAACAGGGCTCTGCACCAAATAAGTACTCAAGACTGATTTTTTATTGATTCTGGGAACACAGGTGCCTCCTAAAAGCTTTCAACTGTTTTTAGTTGCTATAGAAACACTGATACTTCAACTAGTTAGGAGTAGTATTGAGAAGCAGCATGATGTAATGGATAGAGAACAGGCCTCGGAGTCAGAACGTTGTGACTTCTAATCCTGCTCGTCCACTTCTCTGCTGTGTGACCTTGGGCTAGTCACTTCACGTCTCTGTGCCTCAGTTACCTCGTCTGCAAAATGAGGACTGAAACAGAGCCCCATGTGGGACAGGGACTGTGTCCAACCCAATTTACTTATACCCACCCCAGTGCTTAGTAATGTGCCTGGCACATAGTAAGTGCTTAATACCATAATTATACTGTGATTATTAGTAGTAATAATACTTTCCATGCAGAGCACTGTAATAAACATTGGGAGAGAACACACAAGTGGGAATTGGAATTGGGAGGAATGCAGTGAAGAAAAATAGTATTAAGCAGTTACTCTAGGTAGAGAGTTGCCCTCAAGGAGTTTATAATCTAGTGGGCCAAAAACAGAGAATTAAACCCAGATGGAGAGTTTGCCAAATTAATATTTCTTAAAGAGTCACCTCTGAGAAACATTCCCTGATGAATACCCACTTTCAAGAAAGCATTTCTAGAATAATCTCTGCCTTATTAGCTCTCATAGCACTCACATTATGTTCATTGGTTTATTTTTATCATCTGAATAATTGTGGTATATACATGTTTGTGCTATGGACTGTGTTAGATACAAGAGAAACAGCATGGTGTAGTGGATAGAGCACAGCCATGGGACTCAGAGGTCATGGGTTCTATTCCCAACTCTGCAACTCGTCTGCTGGGTCACCTTGGGCAATTCATTTCATTTCTCCATACCTCAGTTACTTCATCTATAAAATGGGGATAGTGCCCAACCTGATTTGCTTGTATCCACCCCAGCACTTAATACGGTGCCTGGCACATAATAAGCACTTAAATACCACAAGTATTATTATAATCACATCTCATATGGTATTCACAGTCTAAGTAGGAGGAAGAACAGGTAACTAAAGCCCCATTTTGCAGAGAGGTGAACTGCAGCATAGAGAATTTAAGTGACTTGCCCAACATCACACCATAATCTATTCTATTACTCTTTTAGCTACTGGATATAATAATAATAATGGTATTTGTTAAGCACTTACTATGTGCAAACCACTGTTCTAAGCACTGGGATATTTGGTAACTGATCACTTGTGCCTTTGACTTTATAATTTAGTGGGGAAGACAAGCCCTATCTTTTCCTCAAAAAGTGCTCAGAACACATCAGGTGATCTGCTACAGCCAAATCTCAATTCTTCCTATGAAAAGCCACTGAGATCTCATACAAAGGGTTAAATAAAATATGCTACAAATGAATTTCGATTTAAGTTCCCATTTTATAGTTTTCCAACTTTGAACCCTACAGCAACTTAGGCATACTGGAATTCAGAAGACAGACACCTATAGATAGCTGGGAAAAATACCATATTCCAGAAGGACTAATGAACATTACAATAAATGTGTGAGGCAAAACATGCATGGATTTTTTACCTTTAAATTATCTTTATACCTTCTTATGATTTTGTTTTAACTGAATAGTTACATTGAAGAACAATAGCTGATATTCCATTGAAGGTCATTGAGATCCATCACCCTCCCCCAAGAAAAGAACTGACCTGGTGGGGAAAAATGACTTGTTACTTACCTCCAGTTCTTGCACTTCAAGATACTGATGGTAACAGAGCACTGATTCTCACACACAGACCTCACTGCACTCTACCTGAGATCCTACAACCTTTTGGCCTCAGGACAGACGTGGTGAGCCTGATGAGGCATTTGTTAGAATCCCTGCTTAGTTGAACATAAGGCAAAATTTCTGCCTTGCAAATCACTCTACAGTAACACAGTCCTAGCCTCAAAGAAAGGATGAGGCTGGAGCCCATAACGAGTGCTCCGGCGGTCAGTCACAGCCAATCAATCTCTGGTTACAGCTGTGTTATATTTGTAACCATCCAATCAAATCCTTTATTGAAAGGGGGCAAGAGGAACTGCAGGGAAGAAAGGTTAATGCTACATTTCCCAACAGTCAAAAAGGAGCATTTACTACATTTGTCATCACCTGAAGGAGACTGTTCTGGGTGGTGGCAAGCACCTAGAGTTCTTAGGGAGATCTTCAATCTTTTTCCCTTTGGCTCTGCTGCTAGTATGTGGGTCTAGCTTTTATTCTAAGTGTTACTCTGAGGACATTGACCTCTTTATCATTTAATCAACACTTGTAGGTAGCTTAATGATGCAATGAGAGGTTATCTTGTGGATTATATCTTAGTTTTTCCCTTTTGCTTTCATTAAACATTCCCTGAGCAAATTATTACTCCTGGCCAATGATGCGTTTGTGAATTTGCTCTCCGAAGTGTTCAGCAAAAGATTTCTGGCTGCCCAAGATGTCTACATAAGACTTCCATTTGAATCCAGACCAGATTCCTAAGTGTTCCTCTTCCAGCTGAATATTTTGATCAGAGGGGAGAGCTGTAAAATTTGATTAAAAATACTTTAGCACGTATATCTGAATTAAACACTTCCCTCCTGAGTTACAGCTTGAAAGTGTCAGTTTAACAATAAGAAAATCACTTGTTTGGAACCATCTAAGCAAGACAAGCGTTACCCTCCTGCAACCTCTCATCTGCCTCAGTCATGTGGTATAAATGGTATAATTAACAGCCTCCATGGAAATTGATACCTACGGATAAAGCTTTTAGGTACTCAGAAATACCTTTCTACCCCATTAATGTGCCTATGAACTCTGTATTGTACTCACCCAAATGCTTAGTACAGAGCTCCACTAACAGTAAGCACTCAATGAATACCACTTCTTAAACTGTAGTTACCTTCCCATGGGCTTGAATGTTTGTCACTTTTATACTCCCCAAGAATCTACATAAGAGCACCACACAAAGCAAGACATGGAGACGCACATAGCTTCAAGGGTGGTCAGGTGTCCCTTTTGTTGACCCTTGTCTTCTGGTGGTCCAAATCTTTTTGCATTTATTGCAAGCTTAGCCATTCCTCTTACACACAGCCATTATATCTTGTCCATACCCTTAGTTCTGCATCTAACCTTCCCCTATACATCTTATCTAAATTCCTTGCTTTTCGTTTTACAACCTGGCGTTCTTTCTTACATTCTATAGCTTTACTGTGGTTTGGTGGGAACCAGCTGTGGGCAAGGAAGGTATCTACCAACTGTTAGGTTGTATTCAGCCAAGCGCTCAGTACAGTGCCCTTTATATAGGAAGTGTGTAATAAATATGATATAGTTCTTAATTGATTTGGGTGCCTCTAGTCGCCCCATTTAGCCTACATCATGTTAGCTCCAGTCATATTAAAGAAGGAGGAGGAGTGTAGTAGACCGGTGAAAAGGAAAAAAAAAAGATTCCTTTTGTCACAATAATCCACCACAGCTCATATTGTTTTTTGTTGATGCACTTAGATCTATACTCTTTGACCATTTCATGTTAACCCAACCCTCAGTCCCATGGCACTTATGTACATATCAGTGATTTATTTATATTAATATATTAGGCCTTCCCCGACTGAGCTCCCTTTTTCCTCTCCTCCTCCCCATCCCCCCAGCCCTACCTCCTTCCCCTCCCCACAGCACCTGTATATATGTTTGTACAGATTTATTACTCTATTTATTTTACTTGTACATATTTACTATTCTATTTTGTTAATAATGTGCATCTAGCTTTATTTCTATTTATTCTGATGACGACACTTGTCCACATGTTTTGTTTTGTTGTCTGTCTCCCCTTTCTAGACTGTGAGCCCATTGTTGGGTAGGGACCATCTCTGCATGTTGCCAACTTGTACTTCCCAAGCACTTAGTATAGTGCTCTGCACACAAAAAGCGCTTAATAAATATGATTGAATGAATGAATGAATGAATGTCTGTCTCCCCCTCTAAACTGTAAACTCCTTGTGGACAGGGAATGTGTCCTCCAACTCTATTGTACACTCCCAAGCACTTAGTACAGTGCTCTGTACACAGTATGCACTCAAATATCATTGATTTGTATATTGGCTGCTGTGTTATCAACTTATTCCTTCTTGTATATTTGAGACCGGTTCCGCCCAGAATTTCCATTTCAGATTATGAGGCCTCTGTGGCCTAGGGGTGGTGTCTATTTCATTATCCATGTACCTTTCCTCAGCACTTTGTATGGTGTTCAGCCCACAGGAGCACTGAACAATGCAGCTGTCGTTACTGTCTCACAATTGCTTATATTGATATAATTAAGGATGAATAGTCAGTAATGCCTTTCAGAAAGAAATGTTTGCTCATGCTTGTGATCTAAATGATGCTCCTATTTGCAAATCCATTTGGGAAATTGTTGCAGCTTAATGAAGATACCTACCTCTTGTGAGTACAGCTCTGTTTCTATGTGATCTTCATGTTGTAACATGACGTGAAAACACAGTTTTAATATGCCATTTCCCAGTAAAGAGCTCTGTTCTTTGAGCAGTTCTGAATTACTAACTGTCTTTTCTCAAGCAATATGATCACTTCTACTGGGACCCAGGGGGAAGAAATCTGCAAGCTCTGTGGCAAGATTGCTCAGTTCTCTTGAATTTCAGAGCTATGGTCAATTCAAAATAATAATAATAATAATGTTGGTATTTGTTAAGATTTACTATGTGCCAAGCACTGTTCTAAGCACTGGGGAGGTTACAAGGCAATCAGGTTGTCCCACGGGGGGCTCACAGTCTTAATCCTCATTTTTTACAGATGAGGGAACTGAGGCCCAGAGAAGTGAAGTGACTTGCTCAAAGTCACACAGCTGACAAGTGGCAGAGCTGGGATTAGAACCCATGACCTCTGATTCCCAAGCCCGGGCTCTTTCCACTGAGCCATGTTACTTCTCTAGAGGATGTCCAATAATAATAATAATAACATTAGTTTATTTGTGATCTATTATACCTTTGATCAGTCAGTTGGGGCAGATGTATCTGGGAGAGGGACTAAGAGAGGAGCCTAATCAATGTTAGGGGCTTGGGTTTGCCTCCTCATCTCACAAAATCCAAAATAGGGATTACCGGAGAAAGCCCAGAGGTGTTTCTTTAAAATGAGACCATCTGTTTAGGGGAAAATAACGAAGTCCACAAATCACATTTATCAGCTACCATTATTTGGCTCGGTTCTATCTCTACTCAAAATATATTGCCTTTCCAATATCATAAAATTAAGGACAGATGAGACTATGAATACACGTATATTACAGCACTCGGCAGGGCCTTATTAATAGCATAGTCTTAAATTTTGAGTTAATTCATGGTATTCATCGAGCACTGAAGTATAGGGGCAGGGTTAAAATAGCAAGGTAAAGTTGGAGGCGGAAAGCTGACTGAGTGCCTTAAAGTCGATGCTAAGGAGTGTCTGTTTGGTGCAAGGTGGATGGGCATCCTTTGAAGGTTTTTGATTAGTGGTGTGATGTGGACTGAATGTTTTTTTAGAAAAATGATCCGGGAAGCAAAGTGTAGCATGGACCAGAATGGAGAGAGGCAGATGGAAGGGAGGTCAGCAAGGAAGCTGATGCACTATTTAAGGTGGGATATGATGAGAAGCAGCGTAGCTCACTGGAAAGAGCCAGGGCTTGGGAGTCGGAGGATGTGGGTTCTAATCCTGTCCTGCCACATGTCTGCTGTGTGACCTTAGGTAAGTCACTTCACTTCTCTGGGCCTCAGTTACTTTATCTGGAAAACGGGGATTATGACTGTGAGCCCTACATGGGACAACCCGATTAACTTGCATCTACCCCAAGGCTTAGAACAGTTCTCGGCATATAGTAAGTGCTTAACAAATACCATAATAATTAATAATTAATAAGAGTTTGGATCAGCATATTAGTATTTGGATGGAGTGGGAACGGTAGATTCTAGAGATGATGTGAAGATAGAAATGGAAGGATATGGTGAAGCATTAAATATGTGGGATGAATCAATAAGGCCAAGGTACCAGCTTGTGAGATAGGGAAGGTGGTGGTGTTTTCTGTGCCTCAATGACCTCATCTGTAAAATATGGATTGAAATGTGAGCCCTCATGGGACTGTGTCCAACCCCACCTGCTTGTATCCAACCCAGTGCTTAGTACAGTGCCTGGCACATAGCGAGTGCTTAACAAATACCATAATTATTACTGTCTACAGTGATGGGGAAGTCAGAGGGAGAATGGGGTTTGGGTGGGAAGATGAGTTGTTCTTTTTTGTGGAAATGTTCAGTTTGAGAGTTTGACAGGCTGTTCACCATGATATTCTGAAGGCAAGAGAAAATGCAGGACTGCAAAAAGATTATGGCTGGAGAGGTGGGTTCTGGAATCAGCGTTGTAGAGAATGAGTTTTCCAGGGAAGTGGGTATAGATAGAAAATATGGAATGGAACCCAAAACTGAGCTATGAGGACCCTGAGGACCCTCATAGTTAAAGGGTGAGCCAGAGGAGGAGCCTGGGAATCTGAGGTTCAGCCAGAGAAATAGGAGAAAACAGTACCACATTAAACCAAGTTTAAATCATGTTCCCAGGAGGAGGGAGTGGTCCACAGTGCCAAAAGCAGCTGAAAGATGGAGGAGAATTAGGATAGACTAGAGGACATTGGATTGGGCAGAAAGGGGGTCATTAAGGTACTTAAAGAGAGCCATTTCCCTGGAGTAATGGGGGCTGAAGCCAGTTTGAAGAGGATCAAGGAGGGATTTGGAGTAGAGGAAGTGAAGGTGGTGGATGTAGAAAATTGTCTCCAGGTGCTTAGAAAAGAATGGTAGGAGGAAGATGGGGCAGGAGGAAGGGTGTTTTCAGGGATACGTGAGCATGTTGGAAATAATTGGGGAAGGAGTCATTATTAGAATGTGAGCAATTGAAGACTGGGTTGAGGGAACCCCTTCTAGACTATGAGCCCACTGTTGGGTAGGGACTGTCTCTATCTGTTGCCAACTTGTACTTCCCAAGTGCTTAGTACAGTGCTCTGCACACAGTAAGTGCTCAATAAATACGATTGAATGAATGAAAGGGAAGTGGGGAGGTGGCATTTGTTTTGATAAATTGAGAAGGGATGGGATCAGAGGCACAGCTGTGGGGGTAGATTTTTGAAAGGAGGTGGGAGATCTCTTAAGACATTGCTGAGAAGGATGGGAAAGTCAAGGGGGCAGGTGGAGGAAATGAAAGGGAGTGGAAATGAAATATTTAACATTCTACAAGTTGTATTTTTATGTTAAATTTTGTAGCTAGTGATGATAATGATGGTATTTGTTAAACGCTTACTATGTGCAAAGCACTGTTCTAAATGCTGAGAGGATACAAGGTGATCAGGTTGTCCCACTTGGGGCTCACAGTCTTAATCCCCATTTTACAGATGAGGGAACTGAGGCACAGAGAAGTTAAGTGACTTGCCCAAAGTCACACAGCTGACAATCGGCAGAGCAGGGATTTGAACCCATGACCTCTGACTCCAAAGCCCGTGCTCTTTCCACTGAGCCACGCTGCTTTTTGATTCCACATCCTTACTTTTGTTTTCTGGTTTTCCGCATATATCTAGTTGCAGAATGTATTAATTTGACCTGTAAACAACTCTTCAAGAATGTTTTAATGTGCTGGAACTAGAGTTCATCTCCTGTTGTCAATTATCTGTTTCCATTTATCCCCACATCTCTCTCATATTGCTGATCCTCAAAATGACATTGCTACAGTGCATGTAGAGACTTGGAAAATTTTTCCTTTTGGTTAATTATTTCTGTCAGTGGGGAGCAGTGCAATCTGATGCTTAAATCCTGTAGAGCTTAGCCCACACTAGGTATGGATCTGTGTACATTATCAGGTTTCACACACTAACTAGATCCTCTAAGCAGTTATTCAATAAAGCTGCAGCCCCTGGAACTGTCCTTGCCATTTAGATATGACTCTGAAACTTGGTTTTGATAATAATAATAATTGTGGTATTAAAGTTCTTACTATGTGTCAGGAATTGTACTAAGTGCTGCAGTGGATACAAGCAAATGGGTTTGAGCATAGTCCCTGTCCCATATGGGGCTCACAGTCACAATGCCCACTTTACAGCTGAGGTAACTGAGGCCCAGAGAAGAGAAGTGACTTACCCAAGGTCACACAGTATATACATGGCTAGCATTAGAACCCACGACCTTCTGTCTCCAAGACCTGTGCTCTATCCTCTAGACCATGTTGCTGTTGGACTTAAACTGAAATAGAACAAGCTTAGGGTCAGGCCCTGAATCAATCAATCAATCGTATTTATTGAGAGCTTACTGTGTGCAGAGCACTGTACTAAGCGCTTGGGAAGTACAAGTTGGCAACATATAGAGACAGTCCCTACCCAACAGTGGACTCACAGTCTAGAAGGGGGAGACAGAGAACAAAACCAAACATATTAACAAAATAAAATAAATAGAATAGATATGTACAAGTAAAATAAATAAATAGAGTAATAAATATGTACAAACATATATACATGTATACAGGTGCTGTGGGGAAGGGGATGGAGAGGGGGGCGACGGGGAGAGGAAGGAGGGGGCTCAGTCTGGGAAGGCCTCCTGGAGGAGGTGAACTCTCAGTAGGGCCTTGAAGGGAGGAAGAGAGCTAGCTTGGCGGATGTTGGGATGTTGGCCCAGAGAAGAGAAGTGACCTACCCAAGGTCACACAGCATATACATGGCTAGCATTAGAACCCATGACTTTCTGTCTCCAAGACCTGTGCTCTATCCTCTAGACCATGTTGCTGTTGGACTTAAACTGAAATAGAACAAGCTTAGGGTCAGGCCCTGAAAATCATGTCCAGGCAGAGACCAAGGTTCTGATTCTGTTTGGTTCGGAGGAACATTTTAGCAATCCCAGGGAAATCACCACCAAAGATTTCATTATAAATCATCCCCCAATTGTTCCTGCGTTTGTCAACAAGTGGACAGCAGGGAGAGGGCTGTACACCTCCAAACAGGAGTTGGGGCTGAATTCGGCAAGGGTAACTTACTGATCCAGCAAGTAATGGAAGAATACTCAGTGATCAGTGCAGGCCCCAACCTTGGTGAAGTGTGGCCAGAAGCAGCATGGATCAGTGGAAAGAGCACGGGCTTGGGAGCCAGAGGTCATGGGTTCTAATCCAGGCTCCACCACTTGTCAGCTGTGTGACTTTAGGAAAGGCACTTACCTTCTCTGTGCCTCAGTTACCTCATCTGTAAAATGGGGATTAAGACTGTGAGCCCCATGTGGGACAACCTGATCAACTTGCATGCCCCCCCTTTGCACATCGGAAGTGCTTAACAAATGTCATCATTATTATGATTGTTAGTTACAGCATTAGCATAATGACGCCTGAATCAAAAGGTCATGATGCATCATATGGAGGCTTTTCTTTTTAAGCACACTAGTCAACCCACTAGAGCTGTCCATGTTTTTTTTTTTACTTTTACAAAAAACAAAACAAAAAAATCTTAAATCCAAATCTCTGTCTGAGAGTCAAGCTAGGGGACTCCACCAAGTCAGGTACTACTGTAACAGGCAGGGTGGAGACATAATCCGTACCAAGCCAAGAGCTGGTCATGAAACTTAATAATTGTCAGGGAAAGGAGGCAAAAGCTTGGAAACCCACAGAAAGAGGAAAAGGCCATAGAGAAAACAACATTGACTGCCTCAAGGATGTAGTGCTATTATCAGCAATATGATTCAAAATAGTCTTTGGGTATATACAATGCATCTGAGATTGGGGGTCCTGCTCTGGCCTTTCCATAGGTGAATTCCACTATTAGTGGCATCTTTTTTGAGTATGAAAGGCAGCTGTCTTGGTGTGTGGGTCTTGGGTTGTCTCCATGACTTTTTGTCTCCATGTAATTAAACAAAGAAGCCCACAAAGGACAAGTTGTGAGAGAGTGGCTGTGAGGAGGAGTAAGCAGAGGTTCTTTAGGACAGAGGAAGAAAATAGATAACTAGATAAATAGTCATCTAGACTGTAGCTCATTATGAGCAAGGAATGTTTCTGCTAATTACATTATATTGTACTCTCCCAAGCGCTTAGTACAGTGCTCTGCATGTAATCTGCATGCAATAAATATGATTGATTGATTGACTGAACTTGTGAACTATCCCATTACTAGAGGCAAGCTCTGGAAATGTAATGGTAATTAACAATTATGTAACAAGAGCACCAAAAATCTCAATTTATAAGAAATCACAGCTTTGGAAGCATTTAGGCTACATACAGCTCTAGTTCTCTTATCGCTTTGAGTAAAATTTCAAGGCCTCCAGATTCCTCATCTTTTCTATGAACCAGAAATGTGAAGCTTAGCAGTCATTCCTATTATAGATATTGAAAAACTAGAATTTGTGTGATCTACTGTTTTATTGTTGCATTATACAAATGATTTGTTTTTCCAGATTTCCATGTTTGTCACAAAGTAAAATATTTGCCATATTCTCCTTTATTTTGATTAATGTATTGTACTCTCCGATGCACTTAATACTGTGCCTGTGTACTCTGCACACAGTTAAGCATTCAATAAATACCATTGATTGTTTGATTAATGGACATTACTGCCTGAGTCAGTGACAGCTTAATTTGCCAAAAACTGAACTCCTTATCTCCCTTCTTAAACCTCCTAACTTTCCCGACATATTCTCCTTGTCTGAGAAACTTACAAACCTGGTGCTATTTTTAATTCCCCTTCGTAATTTGCCACCCACATTCAGTCAATCTCCAGATCCTGACATTTTTCCTCTCTGTTTCATGGTTCTTCTCTTTCCTGCTTCCCCTGGTTCAAGTAGCATTGAGAAGAAACTTGGCCTAGTGGAAAGGGCAAAGGACTGTGAGTCAGAGGGCCTGGATTTTAATCCCTGCTCTGCCATTTACCTGCAGTGTGACCTTAGGCAATTCACTTCCTTATCTCTCTCTAAACCTTCTCATTTGTTAAATGGGGATTAAATACCTGTTGTCCCTATTTTCTAGACTCTGATCCCCATTTGGGACATGGGATTTTGATCTGATTAATTGGTATCTACCCAAGCATTTAGTACAGTGCTTGGCACATAAGCCAAAGGTCATTATTATTATTACTATTATCATTATTATCATCATTATTTTGATAAGCCATCATCATATCCCAGGTAGATTACTGCAACACCATGTTTAATAGGTGACCTACCATCAGGCTCACTCTCATCATCTGGAAGCCTCAATAATGATTAGGCCTGATTTGCTCACTTCATCATCATCATCATCATCAATCGTATTTATTGAGCACTTACTATGTGCAGAGCACTGTACTAAGCGCTTGGGAAGTACAAATTGGCAACATATAGAGACAGTCCCTACCTAACAGTGGGCTCACTTCCTCCGATCCCCACAGCACATATGTATATATCTGTAATTTATTTATTCATATTAATGTCTTGTCTCCCCCTATAGACTTTGAGCTCACTGTGGGCAAGGTAATGTGTCTGTTGTTATATTGTACTCTCCCAAGGGCGTAGTATAGTGCTTTGCATACAGTAAGTGCTCATTAAACATGATTGATTGAATGAATGAATGAATGATGAAGAAGAGGGCGTGTAATGTTGTTCTAAAAAACCTAGATACAGCTATTTTCCCCCAGAAGATATCATTGTAATAACTACTTTTTATTATGTCTTCTATTCCCCATTTCCACCTTTCTGCTCCTACTTAACTTTCTCAACCCCTTGGTTTATCGACAGTGATTTTCCTCTCTAAATTCAGTGAAAAGTGCCCAGGATTTTCAGAATTGTTCTTCTTTTCTCCCTGTTCTCCTGGGCCTAGGCTCCTCTCAGCCTAGCTCTGAAGTTTTTCAGGCCTTATAACTTTTCTCAATCCACTGGACCTCCTCCCTGCAGTGTGGCTTAGTGGAAAGAGCCCGGGTTTAGGAGTCAGAGGTCGTGGGTTCCAATCCCACCTCCCCCAGTTATCAGCTGTGTGACTTTGGGCAAGTCACTTAACTTCTTGGTGCCTCAATTAGCTCATTTGTAAAATGGGGATTGAGACTGTGAGCCCTACATGGGACAACCTGATTACCCTGTATCTACCCCAGCGCTTAGAACAGTGCTCGGCACATAGTAAGCACTTAACAAATATCAACATTATTATTAATTACACATAATTGGTGGCCTACCTATCTCTGGAATACAGTGGTACCCATACAACCTTCATGAAATTGGGATATCATGAGATGGTATCACTCCTAGTATAGTACTCAGGCATAGTAAGTGCTCAGTAAATATGGTTGATTGGCTGCTCCTGTACTTATTTTCTTATAACCTACATGCCCTATAGGACTAATATTGGTTCCTCTTTAAAGTTCTTTCACTTTGCACTATAAACAGTAGAAGTGCCTTTGAATAAGCACAAATGAAAGTATTATTAATGTTCTTCAAAGCTAAAATAGAAACTGGAGTTAGGTCACTCATCAGTGCTATCCTAATTCTGGTCTTTAGCTTCTGCTTATTATCTCAAATAATCAGAAAACTTAAATGAGGGATCTACAATTTCCATAACAACTCATTTTGTTTATATGTTCTTATGTTTGAATCCTTTCTCTATTTTTATGCTATCACCCTTGTTTTTGATATCTTCTGATTTATTATTTCCTGATAATGGCATAATCAACTATCCATGTTATTTACACTATGTACTCTGGTAGAGTTCTTTGTCTCCTTTAATTCATTCAATCATATTTATTTAGTGCTTACTGTGTGCAGAGCACTGTACTAAGCACTTGGGAAGTACAAGCTGGCAACATATAGAGATGGTCCCTGCCCAACAACGGGGTCACAGTCGAGCATTTCCAAGGGCAAAGGTACAGGAACTTATGTTTTTTCCGTGTTTTTTTTCCTCTTGTTTTTCTCTATTTTGGCCACTTAGTAATTTTAAGCTTAGTCACTAATAGACTTAGATTACAAGCATCTGGAATTCATACAATTCTCAACTCACCCTAGAGAATTTCCTTCTCAAAAATTTCCAGTGCACTATCAAACATCCTGTTATCATGTCATGAGTCATAACATATTTTAATGAATGTAACATCTTCACAACTGTAAATACAAAGACAGTGACATGTTTTCACTAATGTGTGACTTTTTCTTAGTTATGGATAATTACCACTGAAATAGAAAATGCTTACTCTTGCTGTTTAATACAGAAGTTAGAAGTAGTCCAAAATATGTAATTTTTTTCATTTATTCATTCAATCATATTTATTGAGCACTTACTGTGTGCACAGCACTGTACTAAGCGTTTGGGAAGTGCAAGTTGGCAACATATAGAGATGGTCCCTACCCAACAGCGGGCTCACAGTCTAGAAGGGAAAAGGTGATCAGGTTGTCCCACGGGGGGCTCACTGTCCCACGGAGGGCTCACATAATGGCATTTATTAAGCACTTACTATGTGCAAAGCACTGTTCTAAGCACTGGGGAGGTTACAAAGTGATCAGTTTGTCCCACCGGGGGCTCACAGTCTTAATCCCCATTTTACAGATGAGGTATCTGAGGCACAGAGAAGTTAAGTGACTTCCGCAAAGTCACACAGCTGACAACTGGCAGAGCAGGGATTTGAGCCCAAGACCTCTGACTCCAAAAAATATTTAAATAGCATTCTTTAATAAATAATTCAAATAGAAGGAATTGCATTTGCCATAGGGTCTTAATTTCCCATTTGGAATACCTTATGTGAATTTCATAATTCAATTATTTGATACTTTTTTGTTATGCTCATTAAAGTCTTTGTAATTCATTTCTTAGACTGTACAGTTTTACCCTTCAATTTATTGCAATATTACAATGTATTGTAATACACCAACTTGGTCTAAAGTGTCTTTTTTCATATAAACATGTTAGCAAACATCGAATTAAATGAAAATATTATAGCATCTAAATAAGTTGCAAAAATCAATATTAATTTTTCAAAAAGTTCTGTGCATAAAATCAAAGAGCTATAGTCAGTAAAGGTCATGATGCAGTATGAGACCTAAATGTCAATAAACAATTTTATGAACATGTTTTAATGATAACAAGCCAAGGGGCAAAAGCAACAGATTTCAATTACCATCCAAGCCACACCTTCGTTACATTTGGAGGAGTCAATTTCAAAATGCATGGAAAAAGCTCTATCGTTGGTGCTTTGGCTACATTTAATTGAAGAGAAATCATTTTTCCTCTCAGTTGATGTCAGAAAATGGAGGAAAATAGGTTATAACAGTCAGATGGAGCTAGATTTTCTTTCTCTTCAGCTTATTTCAACAATAATTTTCTGCTCCTCTTTAGACATAAATCAACCATACTGAGCACTTAGAGTGTGCAGAACACTGTGTTTGGTACAGTACAGTATAACACAGTAAATAGACATGTATTCTGCACATTCTATTTTAGACTGTGAGCCCACTGTTGGGTAGGGATTGTCTCTATATGTTGCCAACTTGTATTTCCCAAGCGCTTAGTACAGTGCTCTGCACACAGTAAGCACTCAATAAATACGATTGATTGATTGATTGATTGATTGATCGTGACTTACTGGAAAGCAATCACAATATCCCAGCCTGAAATCTGCTAAGAAACACACAGAATAAGCCTTAACATGATAGGGAAAGTGCTCAATCATATTGAAATCGCATGCTTAATAAAGTAATAATGTGTGTAATTTATCAGAAGATGTAATAGACCATGGACTTTATAGTTATTACTATAAAATCTATGAAACATTACATTTCTTAGGCAGTTCCACCAAAGCCATTCTTATCAATAAATGGGATGATGGGGCCACAGAGATTGAGAGCCTGGATTGGGGGCAATCTAGCAGTTATAGATCATTGTTTGCCATGTGATGTGGAGGCAACATGGTGTAGTGAAAAAAAACAAGGGAGTGGGAGTCAGGAAACCTGGGTTCTAATCCCGAATTCTAGCACTGGCCTGGTATATGACTTCTGAACAAGTCAATTAACTGCTCTATGCCTTTATTTCCCTGAAGTGGAGATGAGAAGTAACATGGCCTGATGGATAAAGCAGGGTCCTGGGAGTGAACAGGATCTGGGTTCTAATCTCGGCTCTGCTAATTGTCTGCTGTGTCACCTTGGGCAAGTTACTTAACATCTCTGTGTCTCAGTTATCTCATATGTAAAATGGGGATTTAAGATTGTGAGCCCCCTGAGGGAAATGGACTGTGTCCAATCTGATTAGCTGGCTTAGCGTTTAGTCAGTGCCTAGTACATAGTAAACACTTAACAAATACCATGGAAAAATCCTTTCCCTACCTCTTTTTTTTGTCCTTTTTTAATGGTATTTGTTTAGTACTTATGGTGTGCTAGGCGCTGTATGAAGTACTGGGATTGATACAAGATAATCAAGTTGGACACAGACCATATCACAGATGGGGCTCACAGCCTTAATCTCCATTTTACAGGTGAGGTAATTGAAGCACAGAGAAGTTAAAAGATATTACCAAGATCATATAGAACACAAGTGGAGAAATCTGAATCAGAACCCAGGTCTCTGCTCTTTCCACTAGGTCACACTGCTTCTACCACTTAAATTGTTACCCGTTATTGGGTAGGGACCGTCTCTATATTTTGCCAACTTGTACTTCCCAAGCGCTTAGTACAGTGCTCTGCACACAGTAAGTGCTCAATAAATATGATTGAGTGAATGAATGAATAATGTAAATCAATAAATTATACTGAATGAATGTCACTGTTAAATTTGATTAAAATAGCTAAATATATTGGTCAAAAGAGGACATGCAAACAATTCATAAAATTGATCGAATTATAACAATGGCATTTAAATGCTGACTATGTGCCGAAGCACTGCATTAGGTACTGGGGCAGATACAAGGAAAAACAGGGCAGATGCAGTTCCTGTCCCACAAGGGACTCACAGTATAGGTAGGAGGAAAACAGCATTTAATCCCCATTTTACAGAAGAAGGAAGCAGGCATAGAAGTTAACTGACTTGCCCAGAGTCACACAGACATGTGATAGAGCAGGGTAGAACCTGCATCCTCTGGTTCCCAGAACTGTGATTTTTTTTAGTAGTCCATGCAAATCTTCAAATGACTGTAGTCAGTACCAATCACAGTGCCTTAGCACTTGAGAGTACACAAATAGAGAATCTGTTCAGACTGACCTTCAATCAAAATGCCGCTCTACTCTCTTACCATTGATCATCATAGGCATGAAAATAAGAAGGGGGTAAATTGTAGGGCTTTTGAGTTTTTTGTTTGAGGGAGCTGTAGTTGCTGCAGTTGGAAGCTGACTCAGCTACAACATCAATACCCAATAATAATAATAATAGCATTTATTAAGTGCTTACTATGTGCAAAGCACTGTTCTAAATGCTGGGGAGATTACAAAGTTAGTTTGTAATCTCCTTAGCTGAGATTGTAAATTTGTAACTTTGAGATTGAGTTTGTAAGCTCCTTAGCTGAGGAGAGAGGCCTGTGGAGAAAGTGCATGTGAAACATGCTTATTGCGCAGGGTGGGAAGTCCACAAATTAAAATTGGTGCCCTTTATTCAAAGGAGTATTTTTTTCCAATATATGTTGAGAAAATCTGAATATCACTGCTCACCTTAAACATGATTTAAGCCACAGAGTGTCATTCCAAACTGTATGTATGATAGGGCAATAAGTCAGCAATCAGAGGAAGGCACTTTGTTTAAGTCTTAATGAAATCTCTCTGGGAATGATAACTCTCCAAATGTCAAAGACCTACACTTTCAGGAGATGCCAGGGAATGAGAGCTAGAGAGGGCCTCCTCTGGAACTCTTCAGAGATCCTGCAAATAAGCAGTGTGGTCTAGAGGAAATAGGAAAGGCCTGGGAAACGAGGACCTGGGTTCTAATCTCTGCTCTGCCACATGGCTCCTGTGTGACTTCAAGCAAATCACTTAATTTCTCTGTGCATCAGTTTTCTCATCTATAAAATGGGAATGAAATACCTCTTCTCCCTACTTCTTAGACTGTGAGCCCCTTGTGGATCAGGGACTGTGTCCACCTGATAACTTGTATTTGCTCCAGTACAGTTTTCATATTTTCATCCTAGATCATCTGTTTCTTAAGCAACAGGGGACCCAATATGCTAGACATTTAAACAAAACAAATTGTCCCTATAAAATCACCCCAGTCTATCTGCCGTTTGGCTTTATCATTTTGGATAGTTTTAAAGTTTGCCACAGAGCATGTTGGTGAAGTTAGAATGAGAACTTTTTCCTTCATGGACCATTTGTTTAGGTGTTTTTGCACCTAATCAAATCAACCAACCTTTCATCCCATCTTATTACTCAATGTGAAATTAGTTTGAATTTAATGAGCTTTATTTTTTCATCCAGAAATTCCAAGAGGGCATCAATGCACTCTGGGAGTAATAGAGGGAAAAGAGACTTGGCTCTGTCCCCTCCACTTGAAGCAGTAATTTACCTGCTTTAAGCCCTTCAGCTGCTTTACTTTGGCTTCCACCCATCCACTCCTCACCACCTTTTGGGGAAGTCACAAGGAAAGCAGATGGTACCATGGCCCAGTCTGACGTTATGGATAGCAATCCTGCTATCTGATGAATCTCAAAGGATTGCCATTTTGTTAGCATCTTATTAAAGCAACTAATTCTCTTTCTTAAATGTTCTGTGGTGGGGTTTTTTCCTTGTTAGCAAAAAGAGAGTGGGGGAAAGAGGCAGCACCCATCAAGTTCCTGCCTGGACTTTTTACAAAGATTCATGGGGAATCAGGAGGAAAACAATTATTTCCTGATTTCCCACCCACTTGCTTTCAGATTATTATTGTATTTCAAGAATATCGACACTCCACCAGGCTTGAAATAAGAGAGAAACACCTCTTTCTCTTCCACCTCAAAGTCCAGCAATCACATCCTGGTCATAGCCAGGAGACTTGGGCACCAGAGTGTCCCAGATAACCTATCGTACTCACCCTAACAGTTTCAAAACCAGAGGGGGACTGTCAAGGGGGACTCAACAGGCAGATTTTCCCATCAATCTGACTATGGTAAACAATCAACAGGCATAGTTGCCCACCGTTCAGACCCTGCCTGGGATAATCAACCAGAGGAGGGGGAAGGAGGGGCAGATAATAAACCAATGTATTAATTATAAGACTCCAAAGATTTTCCCTGAGGTTCCTCATTTGAGTCATAATTTAGCAAGCCACACACCTATAGCGCACTCAAGAAGAATCACCAGACAGTGATAACAATTGTGGTATCCTTTAAGTGTGACAAGCTCTATACTAAGTACTGGGGTAGACACAAGATAATTGGGTGGGATACAGTTCCTGACATACATATCCTTATATTCATTCAAGTGTATTTATTCAGTGCTTACTGTGTGCAGAGCTCTAGATCCTGTCCTAGCCTAAATATCCAAAAATGTCTGCCCAATTCCCCACCAGTAGCATAATTCGTGCAAGACTTTTTTCTTACTTTGGGTATGCAATATGGAGAAGGGAAACAGTACTCATCTTCCCCCTCCACCCCCATATCATAGTCTTATCTCTATTCTTCTATTCTGACACACTACTTAGCACTTTAAAGACTTTCTATATAAATCACAGTACTCAAGGTAGTTACTGTGACATTCGACCCAATTTGCAAGTGGAAAAGCTGAAGCTTAAATCAACTATCCTGGTCTATAATGAAGAAACCCCTGGTAGAGCTTGCATTAATCTCATTATCCAGATAACTGTATCACAAATAGCTCTTTGCCCTAGCTCCGCAAACTAGAGAGTCTTGAATAGTGTTAACAAAAATAGGTATTCACAAAATTTGCATTCCAAAGTAGAACTGTGGATTCATTTCCTAGCAGCTTTGAGGTGGAATAAAACAAGAATCTTCTCTTTCCTTCTCCTTTTGTCCAAAAATTAGAACATGCATACTGTCTTAAACTCAGCTAATAAAATCCATTAACAAGTCTTCTCAAAATTAATTAAGAAGGGATTCAGTTTTGTTTTTTTTCAATAATGGGAAACATTCAAAGTCACCTGAGAAACCAATTATAATGGAAAAGTTTCTGGATGAATTACCTAATCATATTTTCCACATCTTTATGCCTGATGACAAATCCTTTGTATATTTCATATCTTCTAAACTTCAGTGATAATGCTATTGAAACTTTAAATATATAGCTGCCCTACATATTTGAAGATGATACTGCTAGTGCTGATAATGAGCTTTTGGGTGGAGGAACCATTTATTTTAATAGACTGTCAGCTCATTGCAGGCAGGGAATGTATCTACCAGTTGTACTCTCCAAGTGTAAATACAATGCTCTACACATAGTAAGCACTCAGTAAATAGCATAGGTGGTATACACTGTAAATATACTATGGGCTAGAAAATGTTCCCCATTACGTTCTGTAGCCACAGTAGGTAAGACACTCACCAAAACAGTAAGGGTTCAGGAGAAAAAAGGACAAAGGGATATGGTACCCTTTATTAGTACTTTATTATTATTATTAGTAGTAGTACTTTATTAGTACTTTATTAGTTCTTTACTGGTACTCTTATTTAGACTGTGAGCCCCATGTAGGATTGGGACTGTGTCCAACATGATTATTTTGTATCTAACCTATGCTTAGAAAAGTGCTTGAAAAATAGTAAGCACTTACCAGGTACCATAATAATAATATCTAGTAGATCTTGAGGTGTTTTTTCTAATAGCAGTAGCAAGTTATATTCCTAGTCCCTATAGAGTCAGTAGATGAAATTGTGAGAATATGAGCATGGATATGAAGTACATTCCTAAATCTACCTCTTTAGCCCTGACACGTTCCTCTCAGGATAACATCTGGAGAGTTTCCAGTATTTTACCAGTCTTGGCTATGGAAGGGAAAGTCAAGCAGTGACATACCCATTCCATTCCTGGCTTGGACAGTGGCTAGGAGGTGGAAGGCAAACTGCTACAAGTCAGAACTCACCTGTGCTGGGCAGCAGTGGCACGGGAGAGTATCGAGTGTGGAAACTCAGGTTTAGTGCGTGAAAGAAGGCAATGGTAAACCACTTCTGTATTTTTACCATGAAAATTGTATGGCTACACTTGCAAAATGATTGCAGATGGATGGTGATGTGGCATTCTGGGAGAGATATGTCCATGGAGTCACTACAGGTTGGAAATGACTCAATAGCACAATACAAAACAAGCCTTGACAAATCTTCCTCTGTGCAGACTTATGTTTCCTTCTGCCATCAGGACATCTCTACTTGTAAACTTGACCAACACCTCAAACTAAACGTGTCTAAAACAGAAGTCCTCATTTTCCCAGCCAAATACTGTGCTCCCCCTCTTTCCCATCACTATAGACAGTATAACTCTCCTCCCTTTCTCACAAGCTCGTAACCTTGGCAGTATCCTGGTCTCATCGATCAAATGAATTTGTTGAGCATTTACTCAGTGCAGAGCAGTATACTAAGCACTTGTGAGAGTACAATATAATGAAGTTGGTAAAAAACATCCCTAGCCCAAATGGAGATTATAGTTTAGAGGGGGAGACACAAATTGAAATAATCAATTAATGTATGGTTATTTACTAAGCACTTACTGTATGCAGAGAACTGTGCAAAGTGCTTGGGATAAGTGCTTGCGCTAAGTGCTTAACAAATACCATTATCATTATTATTATTATTATTACTATGATTATTGGGAGAACCAATGTAACAGAGGAAAGCAGTGTTGTCTAGTGTAAAGATAATGGGCCTAGGAATCAAAGGACATGTGTTCTAATCCTGGCTCTGCGAGTTGTCCACTGTGTGACCTCGTTGGGTGAATCACTTTGCTCCTTTGTGCCTTAATTTCCTCAACTCTAAAATGGGGATTCAAAACCTGTTCTCCTTCCTACTTAGATTATGAAACCCCAAATGGAACAGGAACTGTGTCTGACCTAATTAACTTGTGTCTACCCCAGTGCTTAGAACAGTGTGTCAAACACAGTAAGCAGTTAACAAATCCAGAAAAAAAAAACAAGAACAAAAAAACCCAAAACTCAGAGCTGGTTAACACACTCACTGCCCAGCAACCTTGCAGTCTACGGGGGAGATGTACAGACATAAATATAAATAAATTAATTTCAGATATGTACATAAGTGCTGAGGGACTGACCGAGCGGTGAATATCAACTGCTGTATGGTTACAAATTCAAGTGCAAGAGTGATGCAGAAGGGGGAAATGAAGGCTTAGGTGGGGAAGGTCTCTTGGAGGGAACATGATTTTAATATGGTTTTGAAGGTGGGGAGAGCAATGGTCCATTGCCAACTTGTACTTCCCAAGTGCTTAGTACAGTGCTCTGCACACAGTAAGCGCTCAATAAATACAATTGAATGAATGAACATCCAAGTACAGATGTCCTTAAGACTGGAGAAATATGAGACTGCAGAGGAGAGGTTGGGGCTTGAGTTGTAGATTTTGAAATCATCCACACAGAGATGGTAGTTGATCTCTCTCATTCAACCCACATATTTAATGTCACCAAATCTTGTTGATTAAGTTTTCACAACATTGCTAAAACTTAATCAACAAGATTTGTGCCAACCATAGGAGTGGATACAAGACAATCATATGAGACACAGTTCTTATACCATATGGGCTCACTGACCCCCCACCTCCTGCTTCTCCCCACTCCAGACTGTACTTCACTCAAGTCCCCAGATAATTTTTCTAAAAATAAGTTTAGTTCATGTCTCCTTACTCCTCTAGAATCTCTAGTGGTTGCCCATCCACCTCCGTGTCAAACAGAAACTCTTTACCTGTGGGTACAAAGCATAAAATCGACTTGACTTCTACTTCTTTATCTCACTGATTTCTTTATCTCCAATTTACTCACTTCCCTCAAACTTGTCTGTCTATCCAAATGCCCTTTGACTACCTTTTCCCTCTGACCTAGAACTCTCTCCCTCTTCATATATAACAGACCACAACTCTCCCTACCTTCCAAGCCACATTAACATCATATCTCCACCAACAGGCTTTATCCAACAAAGCCCTCATTTCCCCTAACCCTACCCCTGATAGAAAAAGTAGGCAGTAGGATCCTGGGGAAATCCGTGGGTGTTGAATCACAAAGTCACAAAGCAGCTATCATAGGCTGTACATGAGGATCCATACTGCTACAGTCCTCCATTACATTCTCTACTCCTTAAGTCACAGGAAGGCAGCAGCATGGCCAAGTTGAAAAAGCACAGTAGTAGCCTGTTGTGTGGCCTTGGGCAAATCACTTAACTTCTCTGTACCTCAGTGTTTTCATCTTCAATACGGTAATAAAGTACCTATATTCTCCACTCGACAAACTGTGAGCCCATGTGGTATAAGAACTGTGCCTCGTATGATTGTCTTGTATCTATTCCTATGGTTGGCACAAATAGCTATTATTATTATCATTATTATTACAACAACATGGCCTAATTAAAAGACTGTGGACCTGGGATTCAGAGGACCTAGGTTTTAATCCCAGCTCAACCATTTATCTGCTGGGTGACCTGGGCAAGTCACTTAACTTCTCTGTGCCTCAGTTCCCTCATCTGCAAAATAGGGATTGAATGCCCGTTCTCCTTCCTAATTAGGTTGTGGGCCCCATGTGGAACCTGCTTATCTTGAATCTGGGCAGGGACTTAATCTATGAAACTCTTATTTGTGGTATTCTCCCAAGCATTTAGTACTGTGCTCTTTATACAGTAAGTGCTCCATAAACGATTGATTCATTGATTAGCTATCCCAGGACTTGGCACATAGTGCTGTACAAATACCACAATTATTATTATTGTTATTAATGATGATGATGAGGTAGGTACTCTCATATCAATCAGTGCTATTTATTGAGTATTTACTGTGTGCGGAGCACTGTGCTAAGTGCTTGGGAGAGTTCAATACAATGGAGTTGGTAGACACATTCTTTGCCCACAAAAAGCTTACAAGTCTAGAGGTAAGCTTATATGCTCCCAAGTGCCTAATGCAGTGCTCTGTAAATTACTGATCAAGAAATACTATTGTATGAATGTCAACCCCTGTGCTTAGTAGTGATTGTAACATAGTGAATGCTCAACAGAAGCAATATTATTTTTAATAGTAGTATTAGTAATAGTAGTTCATCTTTATTATTATTGCCTAGTGTTCCAGAAAGCCTTGCATAAACTTCCATCCATTAAGCACTGACCTAACTCTATCACTCCCCAGACAGCATCAAATTCAAGAAAGAGCAGGAGGGAGAGTAGTAAAGTGATGAATACGGCTTGCTGCAGGCATTTTCAAAAACTATAAAGCTTTACCTCAGAGATTTTCACCATAGCACCACTGCCTGACAGGACAAGTCTGACAAAATAGCTTCAAACTTAGAAAAAGAGCAAAGACAAACAATTCCATTTAAGGAGGAGAGAGCACAGACTGTGGCTCCCAGGCAGCGATTTGTCACAGCTCCCATGAACGAAACTTTGCACATCAAATCTGGCCCAAGACAAGCAGCTCTTCAGGCCCTTTGCTATCAGCGTGAATGCATTAACTTTCAGAATGAGAAGAATTTAGGCTCCATTAAAAATACCTCTTAGGTCACTGTTAACAAGAAACGAGGAAGCAAACAGGATGAGAGAACTGGCAAAATATGCTGATCCTCTCACTTAATGCTTTGCTCACCAAGCCACATTACCCACCAGACATGACACTGCCATTATTCAAGATCATTTAGCTCACTTAATATGCTGGAGAGAGTCCTGTGCATTTCAGGGCATATAGTATTAAGAGCAGGCTTCATAACTCTGCATACCACGTAAAATCCTTTGGCACATTTCTCATAAAATCGAGGGCAAATTGCTGTGGTTGTCTTGCTAAATAAACTGCCTTTGGTAATACACTGACTCACTTTCTCAATAAAAGGCAAATGGCTTGTGCATTCCAAAATTTAGATCATGCATACATCCGCAGCACAGCAACAGGAATCTATTCAACTCCATGAAGGAACTCTGCTTGAATCCCTTCACTAGCTGGTAACAGATACTGGGACTAGAACTTAGTAATAAATTGTAAAAATGAATTTTTCTAGGAGTCAAAATATATTTTCATCATTTCTAACGTTGCTTAATATTGGCTTTATAGGATACCGCTTTTGGGCGGCATCATTGTCATGCTTCCCTTGCATTATACCAAGGGTTCCCTTGTCCTTAGTTGAAGCAATTCACAGAAATTCCGGTCATATAATTTCATGGCTGAGTGATACTGAACAGTTGTGTGTAATGGAGTATTGACTGAGCAAAGCAAAAATATGGAAACACAGCTGGTAATATTCCCAGGGTACCCCCACAAAAAAATCATTTTAGATTGTTGAAAAAGATCTGTAACTTTCTTTGAATTTGATCAGGAAATGCTGATTTCATCTTTGTTGATTGTGGTATTTAAGCACTTACTATACACCAAGCAGTGTACTTGATACAACAAGATAATTAGGTCCCACAGGGGCTCACCACTTAAGTAGAAGGGAGAACAAAATGCCCACTTTGCATAGGAGAGAACTGAAGCACAGGGAAGTTAAGTGATTTGCCTAGAGTCACACAGCAGTAAATGGGAGAACCCAGGTTCACTGACTCCCAGTTCCGTGCTCTTTTTACTAAGCCATGCTGCTTCCCACTGTAAAGCTCAATGAATAATGAATGTGTAAACTTGGTGTGGAGTTAACAATGTTGTTTAAGGTGAAAAATGTGTAATCTGATCATTTATTCATTCAATCATATTTATTGAGCACTTACTGTGTGCAAAGCACTCAGCAGCCAGCTCCGTTTTTCTACTTTTAGGCAGTGGTAAATTCAGAAGTGAGCTATTCCTCCTGGCAATCTAGGACATAATTTAATTAGATTCTCTAAGAAGCTACCTTAAATTTATCCAATAAAGGTGGAAACTGCTCCCTGTGCACCCCCTCCTCTCCCTCCGCCTCCCAGCATCCTATGAAGTTACAATTCATTTTGTTTCTGACTTACTTTTGGTTACATGCATTTTATTAGTATTCCCACCCACCCCAGCTTCAGCTACCTGAGTTCAAGACTGGAGATGAAAAGTGCTGCATACAATTTTATTGTTAGCCTTTGGGAAGAATCTGTTGGATAAACCCTTCCCCACTCCATTTCTTGGTTCTTACTCATGAACACTTAACTGTTAACTCCAAAGGGTATTTTGCAAAGCTGAAGACCTCTGGTGTCAATCTCTGGCCTACACAGTCCATTGACATCAAAGCAATCCCTACCACTTCCACCTTATGGACACTAACTCCCTTGAATCTGTTCCTACCTCTCCATTCAAACTGCTACCATATGGATCCAATAACTTATCATTTCCCACTTCAATTACTCTTTCTACCTCCTTGCTGATCTCCCTGCCTCCTCTCTCCCCACTCTCAAGGCCATACTCCACTCTGATACTCAGATAATTTTTCTTAAAAAATAAAACTCAGTCCACATCTCCCTCTTTTCAAAAACTTCCATCCATCACTTAACTCCTCCCTTCCTAGCTAACCTCTCTGATCTTCTATTACAACTCAACAAACATACTTGCCCCCTCTAACACCAACCTTCTCACTGTACCTCTAACTGACGTGCCCCAGCTCCAGCTACTTGTCCAAGTCCTCCCTCTGGCTTGAAACTCCCTACCCCTCCATATCTGACAGTCCGCTTCTCACCCCATATTTAAAGCCCCACTAAAATCATATCTCAAAGAGGTCTTTTCTAAGCCATCCCTTCTGTGACACCTATGCACTTGGTCTGTTCTCCTTAAGCATTTTGATATTCTCCACACCCCCAGCCCCACAGCACTTCTATACATATGTGTCTAACTTATTTTAATATCCATTTCCCCCTTGTAATCTTAAACCCACTGTGGGCAGAGATCACCTATACCTACTCAGTTGTATTGCACTGTTGCACTATAGTGTTTAGCACACAGAAAACTCTCAATAAATACCACTGATTGATTGATACTAACAAGGCAACCAAACAGCCACTCTATGAGAAGTTTAATGAAGAAACCATTGTTGTATTGTACTTTCCCAAGCGCTTAAAACAGTGCTCTGCACACAGTAAGTGCTCAATAAGTATGATTGAATGAATGAATGAACAGATAGATCAAAACAAATATTTGGGGTACTATGAAGTGAAAGCTTAAACGAGTGGAAAATTGGTAAATAAGAGCCTCAAACAAATCAGTCTGGCCTAAAGTAATTAAGAATGAGGTCTGGGAACACAATATTAAAAATCTCACAGCATCTTCACTGATCTTCCTATTTTCAGCCTCTTTCCTCTTCAGTCTAGACTACATGCAGTTGCCTCACCCATTTTCTTAAGGGTTGTTTGACACACAATCCACCCCTCAAAAAACCTCAAGGGAGAAAAAAAACCTCCTCACAGCTGGCTTCAATGTTCTCTATATGCTTTTTTCACCTATTACTTCTCAGTTCACACTTTGCTTCTCCCATTCTCATCTTCTACCCATACCTCACTCTCTAATCTCTTGTCTTTGACCTTTCACTCAGGATGTTCCCCCAGGATTGTATCTCCCTCTCTTGCTAATTTTTGCAGACTGAAGTTCTCCCCATCTTCAAAGCTCTTCTGAAATCCCACCTCTCCCAGAAAGTCTTTCTTAATTCATTCACAGCAATCTCGTCCGACCAGTTGTAGTTGATAAAGCATGGGCCTGGGACTCAGAAGGGCATGGGTTCTAATCTTGACTCTGCCACTTGTCTGCTGTGTGACCTTAGGCAAATCACTTAACTTCTCTGTGCCTTAGGTACCTCACCTGCAAAATAGAGATTAAGAGGGTGAGCCCAATGTGAGACAGGGACTATGTCCAACCCAATTATACAGGGCCTGGTATATAGTAAGCACTTAACGAATATCACAATTATTATTATTACAGTCATGCTCAACACATGTATGCACATGCATCTTTGCAGATGCACAGACGCACATGCTTCTTTTATTCTGAAGTACCTGTGCTACCTGATTATCTTTCTGTTCACCTATTTGTGAATACATTGGTCAATAAATGACACATTAATTGATATCTGTCTTTATCTCAATGAGATTGTGAACTCTTTGAGAACAGAGAACATGATTCTTGCTTTCCCAAACACTTAGTAAAGTGTTTATACTCAGAGAGTTTTCAATAAATACCATTTGATTGATTAATCATGAGCCAGAAAAAAAAATCAGTGGTAGGCTCAATGGGCAGCAAATCTAACAACAGAGTAGATGACCTGAGGTGATAAAGTGGATTATAGATACTCCTTTGAAATTATTTCAGTTTGCAGAAATGTTTCCATTAGCGGCAGTGGTGAATTTTCCAACCACTTTGGAAAACAAATGGAAAAAAACAATAGCAGATAACATTAGTAAGGCCCCATTTTACTTAGAAGTGCGGAGTCCCATCTACATGAACGGAAGACTCTGCTTCATATGACATAATTTTCACTTATTGAATTTGCTTTCATAACATTTTAACAAATGGGTGTGGTGTTTTCTAATAGCAGAAATAGTAATAGTATTTATTAAACATTGGCTGTGAGCAGAGCACTGAACTAAGTGCTGGGGAAAGAATACAAAGTGGAGGTTAGACATTTATTCATTCATTCAATCGTATTTATTGAGCACTTACTGTGTGCAGAGCACTGTACTGTTTGGGAAGTACAAATTGACAGAGTCCCCGTCTCCCAGGAGATTCACAAATCTAAGAATAAAAAGGTAAGGGGGGGAACTTCCTATCCTAGAAAAAGTGTTTTGTGCATCTCATCCATTAGCCTTCAGATTAAGAAATGAAGTTAGTGAAAGAATCTGAAAAATTGTAACCACACTTTATTCAAAGCTCAATTAATAACAGAGAGCCAGCTTATCCAGTGCACAGAGCATTTAATACAGGAGCATGCTGTGGTTAAAATTCTGCTGAAGTGATAATTATCTCCTATATATGAATGATGAATAAAACCTGCTAGACACCCACCCAAAAAGTAAAAAAAAAAAAAGAGATAATGCAAATCATTTGGTGGGGGGGGGAAGAGAAGTTTCTACTCCACTGGCAAAGGGCTGCCTACTAAACAAGATTTCAAGCAGCCATCCCAGAAAAAGCTTACTTAAGCTCAAGAAAGAATCATAGAAGCACATCAAATTGAGATGGAAATGACCCTCTAGGTCATATATTCCATTTCTTTACTAATCTGAGATTGATAGTCATTTTATAGAATATTGTTCCATCTGGTTTTAAATGTCAGACGATATGAGCAGACCAAAATTACCCTTGGAAAGTACAACCATGCAGTGTCATGCTGTTAGTCAACGATGCACCAGGGCAAATATTTTTTGGTCCTTTGTGTTCACTCCTTGTGATTCGGAACTGAAAATTCAACAGAAAATCAACAAAAGTGCTTATGGAAATTCATAATAAAAATATAATGATAATTGTGGCATTTATTATGCACTTACTATGTATCAAACACTACTAAGCACTGGGGCAGATACAAGATAATCAGGTTTCACATGCGGCTCACAGTCTAATCCTCATTTAGACTGCAAACCCCATGTGGGACAGAGACTGTATCCAACCTGATTAGCTTGTATCTATTTGAGCACTTAGAAGAGTGCCTGGCACATAGTAAATGCTTAACAAATACCATTTTACAAAAAATAGGAGGGAGAACAGGTATGGAATCCCCATTTTGCAGATGAGAGAACCAAGACACAGAGAAGTTAAGTGACTTTCCCAAGATCAAACCTCAAACAAGTTGAAGACCTGGGATTAGAACCCAATTCCTCTGATTCCCAGACTTGTGCTCTTTACAGTAGGTCACACCACTTCTCTAAATTCATTCATTCATTCATTCATTCAATCTTAGTGAACACTCACTGTTTGCAGAGGACTGTACTAAGCATGTGCTTACTGTGTGCAGAGGACTATACTAAGCGCTTGGGAAGTACAAATCAGCAATAAGGAGAGACAATTCCTCACCACACTAGGTTTACAGTCTAGAAGTGGGGAGACAGACATCAAAACAAGTAAATAGGCATCGATATAAATAGAATTATAGATATATACACATGAAAACAAGTAAATAGGCATTAATATAATACACATAAATAGAATTATAGATATGTACATATATACACAGGTGCTGTGGGGCGGGGAGAAAGGGGTAGAGCAAAGGGAGCAAGTTGAGGTGACGTGGAAGGGAAGGGCAGCTGAGGAAAGAAGGGGCTTAGTCTGGGAAGGCTTCTTGGAGAAGGTAAGCCTTCAGCAGGGCTTTGTAGGGGGAAGTGTGATTGAAAGAGGTGCTGTCCTTGTTATGGCTAAATTGCCTCCTAAGGTATGAGTGTGTCAATTTATCTTGGGTTCTTGAATGTGCCAATTTTTGTTGGGTTTTGAAGAGTTACACAGTGGTTGTCTCCATGATTTTCCCCTGCTGACAGACCACAACATTTCACCAAGTCTTCAGATTGGACTGGAAGCCAGAAAAGCAGTGTGGCCTAGTTGGTAGAACATGGGCCTGGGAGTGAGAAGGACCTGGATTCTAATCCTGACCCCACAGCTTGTCTGCTGTGCGACCTTGGGCAAGTCACTTAATTTCTCTCTACTTTAGTTATCTCATCTGTAAAATGGGGATTAAGACTGCAGTCCCGTGTGGGACATGAACTGTGTCCAACTGTGTCCTGGAGCTTAACAAACACCATCAATCAATCAATCGTATTTATTGAACGCTTGCTGTGTGCAGAACACTGTACTAAGCGCCTGGGAAGTACAATGATCCTTTCTGGCCCTGGAGATAAACACAAGCATCCGTCCAACACAACAGCGGGTGAGCAAGTAGGGAGACTGAAGTGACTTGGACTACTCTTAAGACTGGAGTTCTTGAGTCAGTCATTGATGCCCATGTTCTAACCAGCCTCCCCATTGCCACAGAACACTGTATGCCAGCTGCCTGCTTTTACAATCTTTCAAACTTCCCCAGGGACCTACTGTGCTGCCGTGGTGTATACATAAGGGAACACCCCAAGTATCACTCATTCATATATTCATTCAATCATATTTATTGAGCACTTACTGCGTGCGGAGCACTGCACTAAGCACAGGGAAATTATAATTCAGCAATAGAGACAATCCCACCCAGCCCACAGTGGGCTTACTAGAAGGGGAGAGACAGACATCAAAATAAGTAATGACATTTATTGACAGCTTCCTGTGTGCTGAGAACTGGCTTAAGCATTTGGAAGAGTACAGTACAACAGTGTGGGTAATCATGTTCCCAAAGAGGAGCTTACTTGCCTTGGTTTTACTGCCTTGGTTTGCTGCCTCTGCCTCTGTTGCAGGTTGTCATTTCAATCCATGGTTACTGATGTTTTTATCTATCCACCACTATCTAAATGCAGAGCTCCACATGGAACAGGATCAGTTTTGGTCCGCTATATTTCAATTTACACCGGTGCCGAGCATAGGGCATGGTACATATGTGTTAAATAAATACCGTAACTCACTAGCTAGCATCAGCTATGACTTTCAATTGCTACATATGTCCACAAAATTCATTTTCCTCAAGAAACTTCAGTGGGTGCCCAGCCACCTCCCTAGAGGGGGAGACAGACATTAATATACATAAGCAAATAAATGAAGAAATTACAGACATATATACACAGATATATACAGATATATCTGCGCATCAGGCAGAAACTCCTCACCCTGGGCTTCAAGGCTCTCCATCACCTCGCCCCCTCCTACCTCACCTCCCTTCTCTCCTTCTACTGCCCAGCCCGCAACCTCCGCTCCTCCACCGCTAATCTTCTCACTGTACCTCGTTCTCGCCTGTCCCGCCGTCGACCCCTGGCCCACGTCATCCCCCGGGTCTGGAATGCCCTCCCTCTACCCCTCCGCCAAGCTAGCTCTCTTTCTCCCTTCAAGGCCCTGCTGAGAGCTCACCTCCTCCAGGAGGCCTTCCCAGACTGAGCCCCTTCCTTCCTCTCCCCCTTGTCCCCCTCTCCATCCCCCCATCTTACCTCCTTCCCTTCCCCATAGCACCTGTATATATGTATATATGGTTGTACATATTTATTACTCTATTTATTTATTTATTTATTTATTTTACTTGTACATTTCTATCCTATTTTATTTTGTTGGTATGTTTGGTTCTGTTCTCTGTCTCCCCCTTTTAGACTGTGAGCCCACTGTTGGGTAGGGACTGTCTCTATGTGTTGCCAATTTGTACTTCCCAAGCGCTTAGTACAGTGCTCTGCACATAGTAAGCGCTCAATAAATACGATTGATTGATTGATTGATATATACATATGTGCTGTGGAGATGGGAGGGAGATCGATGAAGGGAGCAAGTCAGGGTGTGGAGATGGGAGGAAGGATGAATGAAAGGAGGAAGTTAGGATGATGTAGAAGGGAGTGAGAGAAGAAGAGAGGAGGGCTTAATCAGGGAAGGTTACTTGGAGATGTGCCTTCAATAAGGCTTTGAAGTGCCTTATTGAAGGGGCAGTGGGGGAAAGCAATTATCTGTCTGATAAGAGGAGGGAGGGCATTCCAGGTCAGAGGTAGGATGTGGGCGAAAGGTCGGCGGCGAGATAAATGACATTGAGGTGCAGTGAGAAGGTTATCATTAGAGTAATGAAGTGTTGAGGCTTGGTTGGAGTAGGAGAGTAGCTAAGTGAGGTAGGAGAGGACAAGATGACTAACTGCTTTAAAGCCAATGGTGAGTTTTTGTTTGAGTGAAGGTGGATGGGCAACCGGTTATGTTGCCAGGTTGGGAGCACAGCTCTTCAGCAAGGCTCTGGAACCTGGCGTGTACACTGACCTGTAGGATTGCAATAATGGCTTTCCCTGCCTTTAGTCTGGCCCTGGAGCCAAGCAAGGTCTTTGTGAAAAACCAGAAAGCTCAGATTATTCTAGACCCAGCAACTTGACAGGCGGTCCAGATGGAAAAGAATTATGAAGGATGGGACAGCCATGTCCTGTTCAAACCCAGACTCATCCAGGAACTGACTCTATTCTCAGTCCCAACTGCTTTCCCAGTTTGTCTCATAGTCCCATGTGAATCTGTGAGTTCTCCCTTTCCAGCCCCATGTTTTCCTGTTCCTCCTTTCCTGACCCTGGATGTGTGCATGGCTCATTTCTTTGGCGCGTAGAACAGGGCTTGGCCCATAAGTGCTTAACAAATACCATAATAATAATTATTATAATTATTATTTTTACCCCTCCTCCCCTCCCCTCTGCCCCCTGCCTGCCCCAAGCTCACTCCCACTCCCAAAAGTAAAAGTTCACAGTGTTATTCCTAAATATGCCTCAGGTTGCTTGGTGAAAAAGTTCCTAGAGAAACTCTGTGAACTCTGTGATCTTAAGTTGCACAGGCATCCTGCTATTGGAGACTGTGAGCCCGTTGTTGGGTAGGGACCATCTCTATATGTTGCCGATTTGTACTTCCCAAGCACATAGTACAGAGCTCTGCACACAGTAAGCACTCAATAAATATGATTGAATGAAATGAATGTATGAATATTAATATTAATGGAGCCATCAAAAAATAAATAGGCTAAGGATAGGGATTACTCTGTAAAGGACCAAACTCAGCCCTTTCCTTGAATAAACCCTCATTCCCGTACTCCCCCTGCCCGACTTCTGCATCTCCTAAGCACTTGAATCTGCTCCCTTTTAAGCACTTGATACTCAGCCCAGCCACAGACCTGCAGCACTTATACACATATCCATGATTTATTTATAGTTTTGTATGTCTACTGTTATACACTGCAAGTTCCTTGTGGGCAGGATACATATCCACTAACACAGGTGTATTGTACTCTCCCAAGTGCTAAGTACAATGCAATTGATCAATCATATTTATTGAGGGCTTACTGTGTGCAGAGCACTGTACTATGTTCTTGGGAGAGCAAAAATGTGGGACTCAATAAATACCATTGATCAATTGAAACTTATAAATAGTATCCTGCCAGACATAGAATTGAACACGGGAATTCTTGAAAGAGAATTCTTGCAAAGGTTAATTCAGGATCCACTGTATCAAGCTATTGAAGTTAAAAATGAAGGGTGAAACTTCTAGCGCTAACAAATTATTAACACTGTTTAGCTTGTTTCCAAAGCAGCATATCCAGGATATGCTAATAACTTTGAATCGAAAAACGTGTCAACTGCTATGTCTCCGGACAGCTGCCAGACAACCAACAAAAGATAAAAGTATATTTGTCCTCTAGGAAACATCACCATTCTTCCACTTCAATATTGGCTTATCTTTGATCCTAAATAATCATGAGTAATCATTACTAACCTACTAAAGAGGCCAGCCTACCCAGCAGGCAATTAATAAATGCTGATTGAGGAAATGATGGGAATCTTTTCTTAATGCAGTTGTCCCAAAAAACTAAAAAATTCCTGTGAACCTAATCTCATGTTTTTTGATTAAATCCTTTAGGAAGTAATCAGGACCTGAGAGGTTCAAGTAAAAATTAATGAGTCCATATCTTTAATTAGATCCATAGAGAAAATCAGCAATACGGCTGACTATTTTTATTCCAAAGTTTTTATTCTCATCCTAAATGTTTATGTAAACATAATCTAGGGCGGGTGGGGGGCGGGGAGAAGGGGCTCCAGAAAATCAACCTACAAAGGTGCCAGAATAGCCAAACCACTTTTCCTTGAAAAAGTATCCCAGCCCACAGTTTATTAATATATAAAACAAAGTTTCATTTTAATAAAATGGAGAGAAGATACACAACTAGTTTTTGTTATTTAAGCGTATTTTAGAAAATCATTCATTTGATCATACAGACAGAATATTCGGCTAGCAAGATTCCATCTTGATTAGCCCAGGAGTTCCACCAAATAAGAGCTATTTTCTCCTCATTCTACTGAGATGCTGTTTCCCCATATCAGGGATCCAGGAGCTATTTTCACCATTCTTATTGACATAAAGACGTTGAACAGAAGGAAGGAATCTCTATTCAACTGTGGTCAGTTTCTGACCTCCATGACGAGACAGACACTAATAGGTTGGAGTCTTTCTTTGTCCAGTCAGGATTTTTCTCTGGTCACTGGAAAAGGAAGGTGACCCTGTTGAAGCATTGATGATCTCTTACTAAGGATGATCCTTCATGGTGTCATGGACAGTTTCTAATGGTCCAGGAACAGTCTCCTCCCTCCCTGAATCTCTCTACCACTTGTCTGCTGTGTGATCTTGGGCAAATCTCTTGAATTCTTTGTGCCTCAGTTCCCTCATTTAAAAAATGGGACATAAATAATAATAATAATAATAATGGTATTTGTTAAGACATCATATGCCAAGCACTGGGGTAGATACAAGCTAAACAGGTTCCTGTCCCACATGGGGCTCAAAGTCTCAATCCCCATTTTACAGATGAGGGAACTGAGGCCCACAGAAATGACTTGCCCAAGGCCACACAGCAATCAAGTAGCAGAGCCAGGATTAGAACTAAGGTCCTTCTGACTCCCATGCCCATGCTCTATCCACTAAGCCACACTGCTTTTCATCAATCCTATTCCCTCCTACTTAGATTGGGAGCCCTGTGTGGGACAGGGGCTGCCTCCAATCTGATTATTTTGTATCCACCCCAGTACTTAGTGTAGTGATGGGCACATAGTAAGTGCTTAACAAGAACCATGACAATAATAATCTATTTTTTTTGCACACTAATAATAATAATGCTAATGGTACTTGCTAAGAGCTCATTATGTGCCAAGCACTGTTCTGAGCACTGGGGAAGTTACAGGTTTATCAAGTTAGGGCATAGTCCCTAACCTATATGGGGCTCAGCCTTAATCCCCATTTTACAGATGAGGTAATTGATGCCCAGAAAAGTTAAGTGACTTGCCCAAGGTCACACAGCAGACATGTGGCAGAGGTGGAATTAGATCCCAGGTCCTTCTGACTCCCAGGTTTGTGCTCTATCCAATAAGCCATGCTGCATCTGAGAGACCACTGCAACTTTACCATCTTCAAAGTTCTCCTAAAATTGCAACGCCTCAAGGACACCTTCCCTAATTCAATTTCTTCACTCCTGACTGCCACTTCAGCTCTTCCAAGTCACCTTTGTCCTAGGATTCTCATCAGCTAAGCATTTGAGTACTCTCTTGGTACCATTTATGTGCATATCTTTACACTTTTTGTTGGTCTCGTCAACTGTAATTTTAGTTTCTATATCCCACAGCTAATTTATAAACTATTCAAAGACTGGGATCATGTCTATTAACTCTGCTAAGTACTCTTCCAAGTACTTAGAACAGTACTTTACACTTAATAAATCCTCAGTAAATATCAATAGGTTTCCTGATTAAATCTTGGATCTCGTAATTGGAAGACAAACTTTCTGATCATATGTTTTTTCAAGCATGAATGAAATAAGGACTTTTCACTTAGAAAATTTTTTGGCTTTCTAAGTAGCGTACCATAGGAAACATATACATTAAGGATATTTCCTTCAGATTTGCAAGGCTTATGGATGCATTTTTTTCCATATGGAGCAACAAATTTTGCACTGGGCTCCTTAATCTCCACAAAGGAATTGCACTGCTATGCCCGGAGACATAAACTTCATGTTTTCATGGTTTCTGGCTTCAGGGCCTACAGGTCAAAGCAGCATCAAATGGACATGTAAACAGCAAAAAAAGGTAATAAGTAAATACATGCACACAGTAAGTAAAATTATTATTAATCATAATGATAATTAAGCCAAATTTCATTTTACCTAAACCCTAGCAAAATGCTTAGTCAGCACCAGGTTTGACTAGTAGGATGAAGCAGATGTATCTGAGATCATCAGGGAAATGGGAAAGCTCCCCAATGAAGAAATAATGAAATGGTTGAATTTTTCAATCTGGAAAGGTGATACCTGAGGGAGGATATGATTGATGTTTTCCAAATCATGAAAGTGACATGACAGGGCTAAGTGTTCAACTATATCGCAAAACGCCAAGATGAGGGAATTCCCAATAAGACATTAAGGGTGTTGGTTCAAAATGAAGAAAAGTTTTAATGGAAATTCTCCAGACACAATCATTTTGGATGCTGTGTGATCTTAGCTTGGCATCCAGAGAGGAATTGACTGGGGGGAGAATGGAGGAATGGGAGAGCAACTGCCCAGTGGAGAGGACGTATGGAGTAGGCCTCCACTTTCGTCTTCCCCCTTCCTTATCAATCAATCAATCATATTTATTGAGGGCTTACTGTGTGCAGAGCACTGTACTAAGTGCTTGGGAAGTACAAGTTGGCAACATATAGAGTCAGTCCCTACCCAACAGTGGGCTTACAGTCTAAAAGGGGGAGACAGAGAACAAAACCAAACATACTAGCAAAATAAAATAAATAGAATGGATATGTACAAGTAAAATAAATAAATTAATAGAGTAATAAATATGTACAAACATATATATATATATACAGGTGCTGTGGGGAAGGGAAGGAGGTAAGATGAGGGGGATGGAGGGGGGATGAGGGGGAGAGGAAGGAAGGGGCTCAGTCTGGGAAGGCCTCCTGGAGGAGGTGAGCTCTCAGTAGGGCCTTGAAGGGAGGAAGAGATATCCTTATCCCGTATTGGGGCAGTTAATGTTCACCCCAGTAGTAAGGGGTCATAGTCAGGGAAAATAGTTCTTCCCCTTTGCTCCTCCCATATCACATGGCAAAAGACCTCAGAGAGGAAGTGACCTTCCTAGGGTCTCCGCTTACACTGGGGCCTTTAAAATCATAGTGCACGCTTAAGGCTGTCAGATCGTTGCTCCATGTGACAGGGAAGAATCAGGTTCATGAACATTAAGGAGTAAAATAAACATGAAAAAAAAATTCAATCTCAGCTCCTGAAAGTTCTGCCTTTTTTTTTTTCCTGCTCTGCCAGGTATAACACGCAGTAATCTTAAGGCAGGCTTCATTGATGTTCAGAAAAGGATTTCAGTGTAGAACAATTCACTTCAATTGTGAGTGATTCTTTGTGGACCCAAAAACACAGTAGTTAACTGCATTGCACCACATTTCTTTTGCTCTTATGGATTTACTTTTTAAAATATCTATTTCCAGAACAACTGGGAACATGCAATTTTATTTGAAGACATTCCGCGTGGTGAAACCCGTTGTGTAGCTTGGAACAAGGCCAATAAAACCAACACTGCAGAGAAAAAACTGAAACAAAATCCCACTGTCTGAGTCTGAAGATCATAGTTCTACTCCGTTTTATAAAATAACGTGACCCTTTACAACGATTAAAATGTCCAACCTCAGAACTGTCGGACGTAACAGTTCACATACCTTGTTAATAGGTTGTTTTCTTGTTTATACATTGGCTGAAGAAGCTTTCTAATATGTTGTTGAGGGAATACTGCTATTTCAGTTTGTTTAATGGAATTATTTATTTTGGAGCTCCCTGCATTCTGATGTTTCTGATCGCCAAGCTTCCGGTGACTTTCTCCCCTCTCTCCCTCCTCCATCTCTCTCTCTCCCCTCTGTCCCACCATCGACTATCCTACGGCTTTGCTTATGAACTGCTCTGTGTTAGAGTGGAAAGAAGGAAAGAAGCACTGGCAGCATATGGCCTTGGCCTTCTGATGCATTGGACCATCAAGTCCCCACCCCTGTTTCATCCCAGTAGCTGGTAATTTGTCCTGAAAAAGTGTGTGGCGGGAAGGGCAGAAGGCCCAGCAGTGTTACCTCCACACAACTGGAATTTTGGAAAGGCTGTGGCAGCTTCTGGAGTTGAGGTTGTGACCAGACATTGAGCCTGAGGAGCATACGCCTCTGCTCCTGTAGCCGCGGTACATTAAAGGGTTCAGTTCTTGTTTTTTATGGTGGTTTTTTTCAGCATTGGACTTGTTTTTTGTGTATGTGATTTTTTTTTACAGTATTTGTTAAGCACTTACTTTGTGTTAGGCATTGTAATTTGTGTTAGGCATTGTAAGCAGCATGGCTCAGTGGAAAGAGCACGGGCTTGGGAGTCAGAGGTAATGGGTTCGAATCCCAGCTCTGCCAATTGTCAGCCGTGTGACTTTGGGCAAGTCACTTCACTTCTCAGTGCCTCAGTTACCTCATCTGTAAAATGGGGATTAAGATTGTGAGCTCCACATGGGACAACCTTGTATCCTCCCCAGTGCTTAGAACAGCGCTTTGCACAGTTGTAAGCACTTAACAAATGCCATCCTTATTATTATTATTGTTATTACTCTAATTGCTGTGATAGATACATCACAATCAGATTGGACACAGTCCTTGCCCCACAGAGGACTCATAGTCTAAGTAGGAGGGAGAAGAGGTATTTCATTCTCATTTTACAGTTGAGGTAACTGAGACACAGAGAAGTTAAGTGATTTGTCCAAGGTCACACAGCAGACAAGTGGCAGAACAGGGATTAGAACCCAGGTCCTTCTGCTGCCCAGGCCCATTCTCTAACCATTAGACGATGCTCCTTTTTGTTGCCAGCGCTCAGTACAGTGCTATGCACATAGTAAGCGCTTAATAAATGCCATCATTATTATTACCACTGACGTGCTAGGGTAATGTGACTCACTAGAATATTACTGATCTGCTCAGGCAATGTAAACTGTCTGTCTAGGTAGTCATTAATTAATTAATTCATTCATTCAATCGTATTTATTGAGCGCTTACTGTGTGCAGAGCACTGTACTAAGCGCTTGGGAAGTACAAGCTGGCAACATATAGAGACGGTCCCTACCCAACAGTGGGCTCACAGTCTAGAAGGGGGAGGCAGAGAACAAAACGAAACATATTAACAAAATAAAATAAATAGAATAAATATATATAAGTAAAATAAATAGAGTAATAAATACATACAAACATATATACATACATACAGGTGCTGTGGGGAAGGGAAGGAGGTAAGGCAGGGGGGATGGAGACGGGGGGATAATGCCCCAGGATCCCAGTTCAGAACAAGCCCTCTTATTAGAGTGTCCCACTGGTCTCTCCTCCCAGGTTGTATCATCCTGGCTGAATCTGGCAGAAACATCCAACTCCTCAACAAAACCTGTGCCTTTTGCATCTTTACAAAGCCAAAACTGCCCATTGTCTTCCCCAAAGTCCTCACCTTTATTCCCAATTTGTCAAAGAGTCCTCCGTGGTGAGTGAGTTTCTCATTTCTTTTGATGATATTATGCTTGAACTCAGCATGGCTCAGTGGAAGGACCATGGGCTTGGGAGTCAGAGGTCATGGGTTCTAATCCCAGCTCTGACACTTATCAGCTGTGTGACTTTGGGCAAGTCACTTAACTTCTCTGTGCCTCAGTTACCTCATCTGGAAAATGGGGATTAAGACTGTGAGCCCCATGTGGAACAGTGTGATTACCTTGTATCTACCCAGTCCTTAGAACAATGCTTGGCACATAGTAAGCGCTTAACAAATACCAAAATTATTATTAGTAGTATTATTACAGTGGAAATTCTTCCTCTTGGTGATGCCAAGAGCCAGTTTTCTTGGGGCCTCTTTTAGATATTTCCTCCTTCTAGGAATGAGAAGGCCCAGAGATGACCAAATGGTCTATACCAGATTTAGGGCCAGATTAACCTTGTGGCTAACAAGGCTTAAACCCAGGCCAGAAATAGAAGAACTAGGATGACTTGGACAATCCGTCTCCAAACGTTATCTAATGGACTCTTTCCATTCTTTGTCCACTTGACCTGTGACCAGCCATTCACACCACAGATCTGCCTCTTCTCCTGGAAGTAACTATTTAACCCATATGTTAGATCTCCTCCTCCCCATCCCCCCCAACCCTACCTCCTTCCCCTCCCCACAGCACCTGTATATATGTTTGTACAGATTTATCACTCTATTTATTTTACTTGTACATATTTACTATCCTATTTATTTTGTTAATGATGTGCATTTACCTTTAATTCTATTTGTTCTGATGACTTGACACCTGTCTACATGTTTTGTTTTGTTATCTGTCTCCCCCTTCTAATCTGTGAGCCCTTTGTTGGGTAGGGACCGTCTCTATATATTTCCAATTAGTACTTTCCAAGCACTCAGTACAGTGCTCTGCACACAGTAAGTGCTCAATAAATATGTTTGAATGAATGCAGGAATGAATATATTGCCATATTCCATTTGTTTTTCCTCCACGACATTTCAAGGATCCAGCTTTTCTGCAGCCACCATGCTGGTCCAGGTACTTGCCATAAACTGGTTTGACAATTCTATCAGTCTCCTAACAGACCTCCCTGCCTCCAATCTCATCTCCCTCCTCAGTAGAGCCAAGTATGAGCTTTGCTGGCCAGATCGTTTTTCAAAAATTTTGTTCTGTGTACATCTCCCACCTTGCATTTTTAAAGGTATTTGTTAAGTGTTTACTATATGCCAAGACAGTACTACGTGCTGGGGAAGATAGAAGTTAAACAGGTCAGACATAGTCCTTGTCCCACATGGGGCTTACAGTCTTAATTCTCATTTTACAGATTAGGTAACTGAGGCACAGAGAAGTTAAGTGACTTGAACAAGTTCACACAGACAAGTGGCAGACCTGGGATTAGAACCAAGGTCCTTCTGATTCCCCAAGCCTATGCTCTACCAACTAGACCACGCTACTTCTCTACCTCTCCTCTGATAATCGCACATTCTTCTCACCATCAAGTAGAAACTCCTGGCCACCGACCTTATGACACTGAATCAGCTTTCTCTCCTCATTCCGGACTGTAAACTCGCTGTTGGCAGGAAACATGTCTACCAACTATTTTATATTGTTCCGTTCCAAGCACTTAGTACAATGCTCTTCACACAGTAAGTGCTCAATAAATACGATTGGTATCTCTCTCTCTCTTTCTCAATTATCCACTCTCTTCTGCTACACTCCAGTTAACCCATCTGATCCTTCTCAAGTCAACCTATTCATTCTGCTTCCTCAACTTTCCCACTAGCAGCCTCTTCTTCAAGCTCTACCGCCCTTGTTTCTGTATCCTATAGATCACAGCTCTCCTCTTCAAAGCGCTTCTAAAATCAATCTCCTCCAGGAAGTCTTCTTACAATTAATTTTCATTTTATTTTGAGCTTTTACTTGAGAAGAACAGCTCTTTTCTTGATAACAGTACCCCACGCCGGTCTCTCCTTGCTTGGTTGATCAGAAGACAGCAGCATTTGTTTACTTTTGTTTGAGGGAACTGGACGGAGGCCAATTGCTCTGTCTCTTGTTACCAAGCTATTTGGAACTATATTAACTGTTTTGTCATATTATGGACAATGCTGGAAAGTGAGACAAACTCTGCCATTCACTTTGATGCCCCATGTTCTCACAGAATCAGTAGCTAATCAATTAGGACAGTGTTGGGTAACATTGACATTTGAAAAAAAGTGTGAATCTGAATAACGGATACTCATTAGTTACTGCCTAGAGATACTGAAATGCAAGTAAGAAGGATTCTAACTCCTCTTAAGACCAGTTAGGACTGTCATTTGACCTAATGATTAATCTTAAACATTATTTCTGAGACACTGCTTCTAACCCAAGCATTCTCAACAAAATATAATTAGAGGTTTTAAATACTATTCACAGAATGATTTGCTTTTTTTAAACAATAATACGTTACACTGAGGAATGCATGGAATCAAAGAAATAGTAAGGGTTAAATAGCACCATGTTCCAATTGGTTTTGCAATTTTTGTTTTCTTCTTTTTTTAGTGAAAATATTAGCTCCTTAAAAAAGGATGAAATACATTTTCTCATGTAAATTTGTGAAATTTAAGCAAATGAAAGTTAGAGCTAATTGTTGGAGAATTTGTTAAGCTCGTTGACTCGCTCCTCGACAAACTGAAATAATATCTAAAGATAAAGTTTAATTGAAAATTAAGGATATGAAATACATGAAAATTCCAACTGAAGAGTTCTTAGACAGTGGCAAATGTGGGTGTATATAATCAGTCAATACATGGTATTTATAGACTGCTTACTATGTTCAGAGCATTGTACTAAATGCTCTGGAAAGTACAATACAGAAGGGAGACCTGATCCCTGACCAAGGAGCTTATAGTCTCTTACTCTTCCAAGTGCTTAGTACCATTCTCTCCATACAGTAAATGCTCAGTAAATGGCACTGATTAATTGGGGGAGACAGACATTAAAATGAGGAGACAAACAGAGTGTAAGGATATGTAAAGTGCTGTGAGGATGAGGGTGGAATGAGTAGCAAAGTACTTAGGGGACATGGACCCAAGTGCATAGGTGATTTGGTGGTGGTCTGTTGGATATGTAGGGACAGAGGGCTCTAGGTAGGAGGGAGGATGTGAGCAGGCAGGGGTCAACAAAGAGAAAGAGATGAGATCAAGGTACAGCTAATAGGTTGGTGTTAGAGTGACATATGCATCCAGGGACAGCAGTGAGGACAGGTGGGTTGGAGAAAGCATCAAACCCAATAGAGAGAGATTTCACTGTTTTTATGGAGATGGATAGCAGGCATTGGAAGTTTTTGAGGAGCTTCAGTCTCATTTCTATCATCATCACCACCCTGCTCACCTCTTCTGCCCGGAGCTACCTCCCCTTCCATATCTGATAGATCACCTAACTCACTATCTTTAAAGCCCTAATAAATTGTATTTCCTTCAGGATGTCTTCCCTGGCTAACCATTCATTCCCCCTGATCTAATTTTCCCTCCCTTCTGCAAAGCCAATTTACTTGCATTCATAGCTTCATGGCCAATATACAGACTTACCTGGTGCAAACTACTCAAGTGGGAAGCAGCATAGCCCAGTGGAAAGAACACAGGCATGGGTGTCAAAGGATCTGGGATTTAATCCCAGCTCTGGTGATTGCATCATCATCATCATCGTTATTATTACCATAATAATTTAAATACTTGCTATGTGCTAAGCACTGTTCTAAACCTACTATGTGAACTTGGGCAATTCACTTTACCTTGTCTGTGCCTCATTTTCCTTATCAATCAATCAATTAATCAATCCATCCATCAGTTGTATTTAATGAGTGTTTACTGTGCACGTGGCACTGTACTACACATTTGGGAAAATATAATTGAATTGGTAGCCCCAGCTGTTGCCTACAAAGAGTCTAGAGGGGAATAAAAGCATTAAAATAAATTACAGTAGGGGAAACGGTAGAGTTTAAGGTTATTTGCATAAGTACTGTGGAGGTGAGGGTGGAGTGAACATCAACGGCTTAAGGGGTACAGATCAGGGTGTCTAAAGGTATTTCCAATATGCCTTGATACCCCAAGATGAGAAATCCTGCCTTAGTGCACATTCAGTTTCAACGACCTGGACTTTCTGGAGTCCCAGACATCAGCCGTGCTCCCCTGCTATTCCAGAACTGGTATGGGGAGAAGAACAGGGAACTGACAGATGACAAGGTTTGAAGCAGAATGGTCTAGGTTAGTACCCAGGGGCTAGGATGTGGGTGCATCTATGGGATGGACCCTTGGGCTTGCCAACAGGGATGCAGACTCACCTGGATGGAGTACTGACTGGTGGCAGGCTATTCCCCTCCAACTGCCCCCTCAGAGTTTATTTGTTTCAAGAAATGAACAATGACTCTATTTAATATCTCTCCCTAATCCTATACCTCTTCTGCTGCCTTAATCCAACTCCAGTTCAGATAATGGTAAACAACCCAGGAACCAGGACAGAAGCTGCTGACACAATGTGTGTCCAGCACAGTGCCACACCTTCACCATTAGCAAGGAATTCCATTTGAAGTTTTTATGTTTGAACTAGGGTTGTCTGGGCTTTTGCCATCATGCTATTGATTGCAATCCGCTACCACATTAGGACAGTCACTCATCCTATCCCACCCAGATTACTGCATCAGCCTCTTTTCTGATGTTCCAACCTCCTGCCTCTCCCCACTTCACTCTGCTTCACTCCATACTCCACTCCGCTGCATGGATCATCTTTCTACAGAAACGTTCACAGCATGTCACCTCCCTCCTCAAAAATCTGCGGTGGTTTCCTATCAATCTTCATATCAAACAAAACTCCTCACTATTGGCTTTAAAGCTTTCCATCACCTTGCCCCCTCTTACCTCACCTCCCTTCCCTCCTTCTACTTCCCAGCCCATACACTTGGTTCCTCTGGTGCTAACCTTCTCACCGTGCCTCCATCTCATCTGTCGCACCACTGACCCTGGCCCACATCCTATCCCTGGCCTGGAACTTCCTCCCTCCTCAAACCTACCAGACAATCACTCTCCCCGACTTCAAAGCCCTACTGGAGGTGGACCTCCTTCAAGAGGCCTTCCCAGACTAAGCCCCACTTTTCCTCAGCTCCCATTCCCTTCCGTGTTACTCTGACTCACTCCCTTTGCTCTTTCCCTCTCTCTCTGCCCCACGGCACTTATGTATATATCAGTAATTTTGTTTATTTACATAGATTCCTGTTTACTTGGATTGATGTCTTTCTCCCCACCCGGACTGTGAGACTGTCTTTATTGCAGTATTGTACTTTCCAAGCAGTTAGTACAGTGCTCTTCACATAATCTGCACTCAGTATATAGGATTGAATAAATGAATGAATGAATAATGAGCACCTGAAAGGTTGGAGGGTAATGGAAAGGATGTGGGATTTAAAATAATGAGCCGAAGGAATGATGGGAGAATCAGAGCTAGTGTGAGTGGAGTTTCAGGTAGAAGAAGGCAGACAAGGTCAATGTAGAAGAGAGAAGGCCCAGCCCACATTGTCCATTCCCTCCCCGCTGCAGTCATTTAGGGCTCAGGACTTCTGTGGGCAATGGTGAGAGTGGAATGGTGAGGGATCTGCCAGTCCATCTGGGAGTAGGCTGAGTGATGATCAAGATGGTGCATGAAGTAACATCTCTGCCTCCAGACTAAATCTCCATACTCCCCTGGTGGCATACAGCAGCCTTGTGGGTAGAGAGCCAGCAGCCAGTCCTCAATGTGCCCCATCTCCCTCTTTGCCATTGCCTGCCATGTACCCTGAGGGAGGATGAGGAAGAAAAGGAGCAGAGTTGGGAGGTTAAAAGACCAACATGACCTTTCTGTGTCAACCTCCAAAATAAATGTGACTGCAGATTTCACATGGAATTTCCAAGCGGAGGAAGGGACTGGATTTTAGAAGGAAGAATATAGTCAGCCAGGTACCCCAATCTCAAACAGCATAACTGACATATACATTAACACAAGCTTTAATATATCAACGATTCTAAATTTTAACCCAAATTTTTCTACAAAGTAAATAATGCTGGTGAGATCTCAGCCAGAAGACCCTACATCTGGTGCAAATACTTAAAGCCACTGAAATCAATGAAGTCAGAACATGAATGTTTGGACCCTAATAGGCCCTTCATCTTGTGGAAGTTGGCAATGAACTCTTCTTCAAAATTCCAAAGGATGCACTCGACTATCCGGTCTCAAACGACATCCATGAATTAATAACATGATCCCATTTGGTAACATCAAGAAGGAGGCTGTTATACCCAAAGGAGTGGCAGCACCCATATTTCTATGCATTGGGATGTCCAGCAGAAGGAAATTGGTCGGGTAGTTGAAAGGATGGTTCACTGAGTCAAGATAAAAATTCCAGGATACTGTTCCTAAAACAATGATGGAACCAAGCATAAGGCAGATTCCGGCCACTTGAAACCAGGGGTAGAATGGTGCATGAACTTCTTTCTTCAAAACAGTTAGTATTCCAAAAAAAGTGAAAAGAAGTGCTGCTCCTTGCATTACGGTGGCCAATGACATCCAGTCCTGGCTAAGAGTAATTTCCCATGGGAATTCCAATGTAGCATTCATTTTTATGCAGACTTTTTCTAGGATTCGTGAAAGCTTGGCCGGGTCTTTGGGTAAATAGCAATATTTGGAAAGTCCCAACCATATTGTCGTTATATTGGGGTTGTCGTATTGCCATACTCTCCAATCCAATGAGTATGTAATTAAAATACTGATTGTAATACTGGCACCCACAAAACATAGCACCACCAGTGGTATCGAAATATCTCTGAGAATGGAGGGCATGGTTTGCTGGAGGCAGGTGTGTTAGGCAGAAATAGCAGGAATGCTGTAAGGAGAAAAAATAAATACATATTATTTTGTGAGGGGTTTTTGTCCTTGCAGATATCTGTTCCCCTGCAAAGGTAGGATTACACTGCAAAATTAAAAATGTTGTAGTGAAGGAGAATGAAACGTCTTTGTTTATACACTTTCCTTACTTCTTTCCAACTCCATGCCTATCCTTTCTCCATTTGCTTGAAACATTTTGAAAATTTCACCTTTCAGAATTTACTTTCATTTAGTGAGACAAAGTATAGTCACGTATTTGTTGCTTTCACCTTTCAGAATTTGCTTTCATTTGGTGAGACAAAGTATAGTCAGGTATTTGTTGCTAAAGGACTTCAAATTGGGGACCTACTAATTATAGATGCCCACAATTCTTGGTTTTAAGTACTTCCTAGATTACATGCAGCCCTCATTCATTCATTCATTCACTCAATCATATTTATTGAGCGCTTACTGTGTGCAGAGCACTGTACTAAGCGCTTGGGAAGTACAAGTTGGCAACATATAGAGACCCAACAGTGGGCTCACAGTCTAGAAAGGGGAGACAAAGAACAAAACAAAACATATTAACAAAATAAAATAAATAGAATAAATATGCACAAATAAAATAGAGTAATAAATTCTGAATGATGCATTATTTTTGCCATGTCCATTAATGACTACAACAATAAATTCAATTTCATGGGAATCAAAATAGCTGTTATCAAGAGTCTACCCGACCCTTTAGAAATTTAATGGAAACTTAATTGTGGTGGGGTGACAAAAATGACAGAGATTCAAAGTGCAGGACAGTTTCTGTCAGTAACTCGGAGGAAAACTGGGACTTTGTAATCGTAGAGATGCATTCGATTTACAATGCCTACAGTTGGGGATGTTATTATTATTATTATTATGAATTCTGTTAACTGTGGCAATTGTTCATTATAATTGTGGTATTAAAGGGCTTTATGTATGCCAATTTGTACCTATTTTGTTTGTAGCACAGCAATTCTATGTCTCCATAGGACAGAAAGTGGGCAGAAAAGATGCCCAAATCTATGGATGCAATCTCAAAATATAAAGGCTAACTATCCTTATTTCTGTTTTACATTAAAAAGAAAATATTGGAAATCCAGAGCTGAAGAGGAACAAATCTAGAATAAAGTAGATGCCTGATAAACCCACAACTTGTCCACATCATCTAATTTTTCATTACAAATCCCTCTGTAGGGTACTGCCATTCTGCTTTCCTCTGTTTGAAAGTCAGTCCCTAAGTGGTGTCACCAATCCTACGTCTCGGAGTATCCTGGATGCTCTGTATCTGATTTTGAAGGAATTTGCTGCAACCATTAACAAAAGTGACAGGAGGAAAGCAGTTTCAGCCCTCACAGCTTGAAAATGATTTTAACATTTGTCTGAATGACTTTGCAGAAGCTTTGAGAGTCATGTTTTCAGATTTGGTATCCACGTCAGATAAAAGAAGCACATTTATTCAATTTATGTTTTAAAGGTCACCTCACCACAACGTTGCTTGATCAAGGTCATTTTTTACTTAACCACTCAACAGAATTTATTGAGCCCCTACTTGTGCAAAACAATATACTAAGTAAAGAGTAAAAAGGACATAGAAGGACAATATACTGGAGGGAAATAGACCCAAAATGATTTAACAAATGGATAGAAAAATGTTTGAATAATAGAGTATGCAAATTGATCCATATAAACATGCAATGGGAGGTTATGAGTGCATAAGTGCTGAGTGATGTGAAAGGCAGGAAATTGGTAGTTGGAATGATGAAGCTTGGGGAGAATATAAATGAACTGGAAAAGCAGCATGGTCTATGGATAAAACATGGGAATGGGAGTCAGAGGACCTGGGTTCTAATTCCAGCTCTGCCACTTTTTTGCTTTGCACAGAGTAAGCACTCAAAAAGTAGCATTGAATAAATATTGTGGAGAATTAATGGAAATACAGGCACCACGTTGACCTTAACCATTTCAATTTCACTCTAAATTGCTATCACTCTACACTATTTTTTGCTCAGCAACACTTCTCTTCCTTTCAAGCTCATTGCCCTCACCAATGATTCCAGATTTTGAATTCCCTCCGGAAGCTCCAGTATGTTCTCAGAAACTTTTGTTTCCAAAATTGAAGTTATTTAATGTGTGCTTTTCCAAACTCCCCATTATTCATATCCAAACTCTGCCCCCTCTTCACACCCCTTCAACATTTACTTCCTCATCCTTCTCAGCTATCTTTCAAGATCCTGTTCTGGGTCCCTTACCCACCTAAACTTATATTCACCTCTCTCGGAGAACTCAAATGGTCCCATGGCTTCACTACCACCTCTATGCAGTTGGCTTATAGACCTAGCTTGCCCATCTATAATCTTGCATTTCCTCATTCTTGAAAAACATTTCAGTATTGCTGTCCTGTCAGCACATCCAGCTTAATATGTCCAAGATTGAACTACTCTTCCTTCTTACATTCTCTCCCATTCTAACTTTCCCAACACAGTTGCCATCACCACCACCTTTCCTGTCTCTAAAGGCCACAACCTTGCCATTATCCTTGAATAGTAATAAAATAATAATAATAATAATAATAATAATAATAATAATAATGGTATTTCTTAAGCGCTAAGTGCCAAGCACTGTTTTAAGAGCTGCTCACTTTCAACTTTCACATACAGTATGTTGCTACAACCTTTCATTTTTTTTTCTTCCCAACACTTCCCAGATCTATCTTACCCTCTGCATTCAAATAATCACCACTCTTATCTATGGGTTCATTATATTCCTGCTTCACTTCTGTATTGGCCCTCTCAGTGGTCTCCCTATCCTGGCCTCTCCCTTCTCCAGTCTTTTACTCTGCTGCTCCGGTGATCTTTTAGGAAAAAAAAAATGTATTGGAAGAGAAAAATGTATTGGTTTATTTTTTGAAACACTTCTATACTCTTCCAACTTGACCACTGGTTTTAAGGCATTCAATCACCTCTCTCCCTCTTACCTATCCACTCCCTTCCCCTACAGCACTCCAGCTCACACTCTCCATTCCTTCCAAATTCATCCTCTCATTGTGTCTTGTTCTGACCTCCCCTATCTGTGATAAGCTCAGGGTAGGCAGGGAACATGTCTGTTTATTGCTATATTGTTCTCTCCCAAGCACTTAGTATAGTGCTCTGCACACTGTAAGTGCTCAATAAATATGATTGAATGAATGAAAATGAATAACAGGCTTGTGCCCTTTCTACTGCCTGGAATGCCATCCCATTTCAAACAGGCCAGATTCCAGCTCTCCCAAATGACAAATATCTTCTGAAATCTTATTTACTCCAGGAGGCTTTCGCCAATTAAGCTACTTTCCCTTCAGATCACTTTCTCCCAATTATAATTTACAGCACTCTTGCTCCTCCGCAGCACATTAGTCTCACTACTTGCCTCTGCCTTTCTGTGCATATCATTTTATATACTCTATTATATGAGCACTTCTTTCTATTTGTAAGTTATTTTAGGTATTTTTCCCCTGTTAAATGAAAATTATTTATGGGCTGAGGTTATGGTTTCTTCTATTGTACACTCCCAAGAGCTCAGAACAGTACTCTGCATTGAGTAAATAATTGGATCCGTTTAACATCGGGCAGCAGTAGAGAACAGAGGCCGAACTACCATGGGACATCCAGGAAAGGAGAAGGAAGAGGGAGTAGCCCAAGGTATAAGATATGTAGGGGACAAATGGAGATCCTAGAGAGTGTCTACTGCTCAAACATGTTAAATACCAGGCATTTTGGTGGTCACTTCGGGCACAGGGAAGCTCTGAAAATGCTCTGGATGTTGGAGTCTGGAAACATTGATACTCAGTGACTTGGTCTATCCTCTAGACTTTAAGCTGATTGTGGGCAGGGCATCTGTCTACCAAATCTGTTGTAGTGTATTCTGCCAGGTGTGTACTGCAGAGGCACACAGTAAGCCCTCAATAAACACCACTGATGATGATGATGATAAACATTAGTAGGGCTGAAAACACTTTCAACTATGTAACATTGATAGGGGGTAGTGGATAGAGCAAGGGTCTTGGAGTCAGAAGGTCATGGGTTATAATTCTGGCTCCACCACATGTCTGCTGTGTGTCCTTGGGCAAGAAACTTCACTTCTCTGTGCCTCAGTTACCTCATCTGTAGAACAGGGATGGAGACTGTGAGCCCCATGTGGGACAGGGAATTTGTCCAACATGATTAACATGTATATACCCCAGTGCTTAGAAAAAGTGTTTGGCACATAGTAAGTGCTTTTCAAGTACCGGAATTATTATTATTATCATTATTATTATTATTATTATCATTATTGACCAAATGCTACATGGTCTACCTTATATCTGCAGCCAGATTGGAACCTAGTTTATTCATTCAATCATGTTCATTGAAAGCTTTTGTGTGCAAAGCACTGTTGATTCCAGGGATAGTGTGGGAGTAGTATTTCTGGACATTGTCTTAGGGCAGGGAGTACCATCCGATCTCACAGTGGTTTAGGTGGGGAATAGGATCTGCAGCAGAGTAAAAGGGTGGGGGAACTTAAGTTACAGAAACCTTTCATGGATTTAGACTGAAGGAAGTCCTAAGGTGTCCAGGCCAGAGCCATGCTTGCTTCAGTGGCAGCTAAATCTCCCAAGGGAATTGGGTTGCAAATATCCAGGGAGACAAGCCCAGGATGACTCTCACACAGTGTGTGCTTAGATTGAGACAGCACATATTTCCCTTTTCAATTATGGACCTTTTTTCAGGAAAAACTAGAAATCTTACCAAGCCATTACCTGAACTAAGCAGTGGTGGTCTAACTGATTTTTCATCCCACGTCTCAGCAGTGCGTTCCTCAAAAGGGGCTCGAGGTTCTCTTTGAGATAGAAGTCCTGGCTCCAGTGGGAGAAAGCAGAAATCTAGTCCCTGCCTTCCCACTTGCATCCAGGAATGGAGCTGGTCCTCTACTACTGGAAGGAACAGACCACCGAGCTGACCGTGCAAACTCGAATCCGTTTGGAACACTGGGAATTTGAACTTTAAGGCTGGGGGAGGGGGGGAAGGAAGTGGTTCCAGAGGGCCTGTTGACTGTTAGAATTAAAGTGTTAGATGGGTCTTTCTCATCACTCTTTTTCACGGGCATTTTCAATGGTTTGTGAGAACCAGGCTCTCATTGATTTGATTTCTCTGTTTTTCAAGGCATTGTTGTGATGGTCAAATCAATACAGAAATGTGATGACAATTAAACCTGTTTGCTGGTATCAGATGGAGGTGGATGGGACTTCTTCATTCAACGGACCTATTTAATGTGCCCTTGCCTGTAAAAGGGAAGATGGACCAGGAAACTGAAAGCGAACACCCAGAAAAGCTCCTGAGGAAGTCTTCACAGGCCAAACGACTGCTGGTAGGAACTCCAAGTGATGAGAACTGAAAGTTACCAAGGAGCTAAATCTTTTCTTCTGAGGGCATGGAATCACTTTCCAGGAACTCTGGACCAGGGCTCCTCATCTGCAGAAGTGAATATTCAGGCTGGGTAGAATCCTTAAAGTGTCGATGGAGCAAACGGGAGTGAACACCTGAAGCCCACCGAGAGTCTTGCTGGTCTGAGAATCCGAGGTGTGAAGGTGAAATTTGTACTGAATCTTTCCAAATTCAGTGTGCTCTGCACACCTTAAGTGCTCCATAAATACCATTGATATGGCTCTATAACAAAGGCAGCATAATGAATAATAATAATAATGATGAGGGCATTTATTAAGCACTTACTATGTACAAAGCACTGTTCTAAGCACTGGAGAGGTTAGGGGTGAGGCTAAGCTGGCTGAACTCTTTAATTTATTTGATACATTTTGTGTGCTGAGCACTGTACTAAGCACTTGGGAAAGCACAGTACAATGAAGTTGGTAGACAGCATCGCTGCCCAAATGGAGCTAACCAGTCTCGACTCTATATCTTCCTTTTCTAGCCACGGTAAGGCCTCCCTCCAGCTTTCTCCACTTCCTGCTTCCTATCTTCTTGTCACTGTTCTCTCTGAAGAGGCGACCCACACCCTAAGCCTGCTCCTTTCATCTAACTCTGAGGCCCACTAATTGGAAAAAAAATAAAACGATCACTGAGTCCGAGAGTTGGAGTTTGCCACTGAGGGCAAGGAGGCTTTACACTACATCTGGCGAAATTAGATGTAAAACCCACACACTTAAACAAGAATGACAGCATGTTCCTAGCAAGCCCAGAGGAAATCACTTTGGTTTTCATTCTCCTGGAGTTTCACATTGTGCTTTCTGAGTTGTTAATCTTGCAATATGTGAATTTTAACAGACTTTCGGAATACAGGATGCAAATGTCAATCTAGTCCTCATCCTATTGGTATATGGACATACTTAAGAACATCATAGGTGTTTGATTTTGATGATTCTGGGGGAATCTCAGTCCTGAATCCCACCTAAAAGTCCTCCTGGAGTCATTTCAGGAATGCCTGGACTCCTGTGAGTTTCCAAAGAGTCCTAAACCCCTCTACTTCTTCTCTTCCTAGTATTAGTAGCATTTAAGGTTCCATGCTTATCAAAGCTAAATTTTCTGTATCCCTTTTGCTGCCCCCAACCCTGATCTCTCATGGGCAGCATTTCCCCAGGGGTAAGGTGATTACATGGGGACAACTTTGGAGAAGATTAATTTGGCAGTATTTCATCTCTACATTAGTTCAATTGTATGTGTGTAGAGCATTGTGCTAAGTTCTTGGGAGAGTACACTATATCAACAGAGGATGTGGCATGTTATGCTTAGATTGTAATTTACCCATAAATTATTTATTTACACTATTAACATATGTCTTCCTTTAATCAGTCAATCATCATCAATTGTATTAAGACCTTACTGTGTGCACTGAACAAAGTACTTGGGAGAATACAGTACATGAGAGCTGGTAGACACCTTCCCTGCCCACAATGAGCACTTACAGTACCGAGTACTGTATGAAGCACCTATGGGAGAATAATATAAACAGATATTGGTAGAGGTATATATATTACTATACCTCTACCTTGTTGCTTATTGTGGAGCCCCTGCTCACATCCTCACCTCAAACTCCTTTCTCTTTCATATCTTACAGCTTTATTACTCCCAGCTTCAAAGCTCTACTAAAATATGTCTCCTCCATGAAGGCTTCTGTGACTAACCTCTTTTCCCGCTACCCTATATTCCCTCTATTTTGTGTCACCTATGCACTTGGGTCTGTACCTCTTAAGCACTTTGATACTCACCTCAAGCCCATTGCACATATCCTTATAATTTTTGGCTTGGCCTATCTGTAATTTATTTCATTATTTGTTTCCCCAAATATATAACAAACGTTTTGAGGGAAAGGTTCTGACTACCAACTTTAATATACTGTATTCTCCCAAGGGCTTAGTATAGTATACTTAGTATACTGTAAACAGTAAGCACTAAATAAATGTCATTACTTTATGGTATTTGTGAAGGACTTACTATGGATCAAACACTGTTCTAAGTGCTGGGGTAGATATGAGTTAATTAGGTTGGACAGAGTCCCTGCCCCTCATGTGGCTCACAGTCCAAGTAGTAGGGAGAACAGGAGAAGTGAGGCACAGAGAAGTGAGATGACTTACCCAAGGCCACAAAGCAAACAATTGGAAGAGCAAGAATTAGAACCCAGGCCTTCTGATCCCTCAGGCCCATGCTCTTTCCACTGACTGACTGACAAAAAAACAGGAAACAAGAAGAAGGGAAATAAAAATTATGGAAATTAATATCAGCTGAACAAAATTTTGGATTTTTTTTTTCCCTAAATCAATCAATCAAGAGGAGGTGAGAATCTTTTAGGTAGTAGATTGGACCCCTGAGTTAGGTTTAATGACATGTTTCAGAGGTGCCATCTACTCGAGCTAAATTATGTTTTAAATGCAGCTTCTATCTCCAAAGCATCTGTGCACATATTATCTCATTTTACTTGCCTAATAGCTATGCCAAATGGGAAGGGCAGTTAGAGGAACCAAAGCACAGAGAGGTTAAATGACTTAGTGAAGTCACACAGTAGATCCAGGATCTTTACCCTGGGTTCCTAGAACCCCAGCTCTCCTAACTCATAAACCAATGTTTCCTTGTTCATTCTCTCAAAGATTATAATTACAAGATTATTATTATAACATTATTATTACTGCACCAACAAAGAAATGGTCAGTGTGTTCTGTACAAGCAGCGTAGCCTAGTGGAAAGAGCATAGGCCTGGTAGTTGGGAGACCTGGGTTCTAATCTGGCCCGTGCCACTGTACTTGACTGAGTTCACATAGCAGGAACTTAACTTCTCCGTTCCCTCGTCTATAAAATGGGGATTCAGTACCTGTTCTCCCTTCTACTTAGGCTGTGACCCCCATGAAGCACAGAGGGATTCATTCATTCATTCAATTGTATTTATTGAGCGCTTACTGTGTGCAGAGCACTGTAAAATTTTGTCTGACCTGTCCCTGTCCCTATCCCTGTTCCACATAGGGCTCACAGTCTTAATTCCCATTTTTCAGATGAGGTAACTCTCTGAACAGAGAAGATAAGTGAGTTGCCCCAGGGCACGCTGCAGACAAGTGGCAGAGCAGGATTAGAACCCAGGTCTTTTGTCTCCCAAGCCCATGCTCTATCCACTAGGCCACGCTGCTTCTCCCAAGTGCTTAGTACACTGTTTGGCACAAAGTAAGTGCTCACCAAATGCCACTATCGTAATTACCATTATTAGTTTTAGGAGCTCTCTGATCAATTAAGGTATATTGCCAATTAATTGGTTAATATTTGCTGGAAGCCCACAGGCTGCACAGACTGATACGGGAGATTGGAACTGAGTGCTTCGATGGGGGTCACAGATGTGGAGCAGGTAGAAAAATTCCATCTCTGATGGCGAAGTGTTAATGTAGAACACAAACCAAAAACTCCTAAGATATATTGCCATTCAAACCCCCACATATGGCCGAGCCCTATAGCTACTACACTCACAATATTCAGCCTTTTCAATGGCTCCATATTTGATTCATATTTACAAAAAGACTTACAAAACTTTTACCAATTATAATGGAATTAAAACCTCCAGACTCGGAGGTTATGCTATAGCTTTACTGGACTGTGAATTCTGAATTGAATGAGCTTTATTCTAGCAATTGCTACAAGAACAAAACTATCAAAATAAACAACTACTTTTTAATGGTACTTTTTAAGTGCTTACCATGTTCCAGGCACTGTACTAAATTAAACAAGATATAAGATTGATTGATAATGAGTTTGGACATAGTCCCTGTCCACACTGGGGCTCACAGTCTAAGTAGGAAGAAGTAGGTTGTAATCCACATTTTACAGATGAGGCACAGAGAAGTTAACTGACTTGCCCCAAATCACCCAGCAGACAAGTGGCAGATCCAATATTAGAACCCAAGTCCCCTTTTGAGTCCCAGGTTTGTGCTAGTGGAAAACTAGACCACACTGCATCCCGTTCCAGGGGGTGGACAAGTGTCCCTTGAAGCAGCATGTTGCACATTAATAAATATTGTTGGGATGTATCAGTGGAAGTCTATGTGGGCAGCATTGTGATGTGGAAGGACTTAACCTAAAAGAAAACATTACTCAGTCTATAGCAAAAGGCTCTGAAAAAAGCAGTCCCCAGATGACAACCAAATGATAGATTATGACTGAAAACAAGTACAGGTCCTGGATTGGTCATTTAATATCTTTCCATGGGTTGAAATATTGCCAGCATCCCAATCTTCACCAAAAAAGGGAAAGGTTACCTGAATGTAATATAATTACCAAGGTGATTATTTTCCAGAAAAGTTTGGCAATTTCTAGAAAGTTGCAGAAATAAGTGGTGCCACAAGCACCAGTCCAAAAGATATTCACATCTTCACATACACACATGAATCTTCATACATATTTAAAATTGGGATTTGTGAAGTTTCCAATTTCAAATAGCACCTCATTCTTTTGAACAATAATCATTGCCTCTGCTGACTGCCAAATGGAACATATTTTCCCATATTCAAATCCTGCTTTAAAATGTTGTTAAGGAGCCTAGGCATCTTTTTGCACTTTGGGAATGAATGCCATTACTTTGAAAGGTTTGAATTATATTGGCCCCTGGCCAATCTTTAGCAAGAAAACCTGTCTTTGGCATCCATTTCACTCAGTGGAAAGAGTACGGGCTTTGGAGTCATACGTCATGGGTTTGAATCCCGACTCTGCCACACATCTGCTGTGTGACCTTGGGCAAGTCGCTTCACTTCTCTGAGCCTCAGTGACCTCATCTGTAAACTGGGGATTAAGACTGTGAGCCCCACGTGGGACAACCTGATCACCTTGTATCCCCCCCAGTGCTTAGAACAGTGCTCTGCACATAGTAAGCACTTAACGAATGCCATTATTATTATTATTATTATAATTGGCATAGAATAATTTGCATTAGTGACCTATGATTTTGCAATCTTCACATGACAAGCAATTCTCCAAGGAAGTGAGCACCAATGAACCTGGGAAAACTTTGACTTAGTTTTTCAAATATAGATCCTGGCAATGATAATCATACTAAGAATATGTGGATATTTCTGGGGATTTTTTTTCTTTTCAATGGTATTTGTTCAATGTTTAATATGGTCAAGCACTGTTCTAAGCACTTGAATTGAATTGAATCACCCAAGCAAAATAATAAGGTTATTGTGTTGGCACTCACTCCTCACAGTTACAATAAACCTCAAAGTTACAACTGTGTTTTTTCCAATATCTCCAAATACTCTAATTTATAAACCAAGAAGAATAATTAAAGGACAACTTGTGGCAATAACAAATTGAGGACAGAAACATTATGATGGATTTATACTAGTTAGCTCCTTCATGGGATTCTGAGACCTGTTGGATGCAGTTCTTTTGAAACTTCCACGGAGTATGTGCTTTACCCATTAATCTTTGCAACGCTTTCTAAATCAGTTGGCCATAATAATAATAATAATAATAATGATGGCATTTATTAAGCGCTTACTATGTGCAAAGCACTGTTCTAAGTGCTGGGGAGGTTACAAGGTGATCAGGTTGTCCCACGTGGGGCTCACAGTCTCAATCCCCATTTTACAGATGAGGTAACTGAGGCCCAGAGAAGTTAAGTGACTTGCCCAAAGTCACACAGCTGACAATTGGCAGAGCCGGGGTTTGAACCCATGACCTCTGACTCCAAAGCCCGTGCTCTTCTCCACTGAGCCACGCTGCTTCTCTGTTCATCTTCCATGTTCTTCCATGTTCATCTTCAGAACATGGGACCACTTGGATGTAGAAATACAAATCTGATTAAAGCTAGAAAACCCCAATTTATAATTAGCCTTAATGATAGGTTGTCAGAAATAGAATCCTAAGATGGGTGAGATTTGCACAAAAAACAAGTTTTTCAAATATGTTTTATGACATACACCAAGTGATATTTCAACAAAAGTATTCATTGTATTCTTGAGGTTTTATAGTATCCATTTGAACAAAAGGAAACCTCTTGCTTAGATGTTTGCGATGCAGATTCTGACAAATTGAATGTGGCAGGTAAAAGCTAAAACATTAACAAACAGAAGTTGTGTTCCGTTTACGGTCAAATCGTAATGTGGAACAATTAAAGCTTCAGTAAGACAGCTATAAAATAGAGGAATGGTGGTGGAAATCTATAAATCTTTCAGAAGATTTTATCTGTGCTACATATCTTCCTTCACATATGGTGTAAACTCAACCATATTTTGTTGGATCCCGACTAAATTATGTCTCGAGATCAAAGCAGAGGTGAAATCTGTTTTTCTTTTTTTTTGAGATTTAAACTAGTCTAAGCATCCAACCAAATGATAAGGATAAGTGGCATTGGGAAGAGTGAAACAATGGTGAAAAAACAGGGGCAGTAACAGTTGAAAGCAAGGGTCAGAAAGTGGCTTAGAGAACATTCTTCCATGATCTTCTTCCTGCTTCTCCTTGAAGCTCTCTAAGTGTCCCTCTCTGCTTGGTCCATTCATTTGTTCATTCAATTGTATTTATTATGAGCTTATTGTGTGCAGACCACGGTACTAAGCACTTGGGAAAGTTCAGTACAGCAATAAAGAGTGATAATCCCTGCCCACAGTGAGCTCACAGTCTATAGAGGCAGGAGACAGACATCAATAAAAATAAACAGACATCAATATAAATAAATAAAATTACAGGTATATACAGAAGTGCTACGGGGCCGGGAGAGGAGGGGAAGAGCAAAGGGAACAAGTCAGGGCAATGCAGAAGGGAGTAGGAGATGAGGGAAGTGGGGATTAGTCTGTGAAGGCCACTTGGGGAAGATATGCCCTCAATAAGGCTTTGAAGCCATGGGAGAGTAGTTGACAGTCAGATTTGAGGAGGGAGGGTGTTCCAGAAATAGGATGTGGGCCAGGGATCAGCATCCAGATAGGCGAGATAAAGGCCCAGTGAGAAGGTAAGCACAAATCATGTCCATAAAATTCCAAATGGAGACCTTAAAGTCCTATGTTTGCTGCTTGAATCCTTAATCTCAAATCCTCCCTCCAATATAACCTGGATCTCCGAGGGATTACAGACTGATGGCTTGCTAAACCAAGGAACAAACAGTATAAATGCCTCCTTATCTGGGGTGGAGTCTGTCAGGAGGGGTCGAGAAGGTTGGGAACAATGAGAAGGACTAAAAGAGGTTTATTCATTCATTCATATTTACTGAGCACTTACTGTGTGCAGAGCACTGCACTAAGCGCTTGGAAAGTACAATTCAGCAACAAATAGAGATGATCCCTACCCAACAATGGGCTCACGGTCTAGAAGGGGGGGAGGCAGAAAATGAAACAAAACAAAATAAGTACATAGGCATCAATAGCATCAATATTAAGAAATAGAATTATAGCAATACTCCTATAAGGAGTAGGGGCGATGGGGAGGGGAGGAGGAGTACAGGAAAAGGGGGGCTCAGTCTGGGAAGGCCTCCTGGAGGAGGTGAGCCTTCAGTAGGGCTTTGAAGGGGGAAAGTGTGCTAGTTTGGTGCATGTGAGGAGGGAAGGCATTCCAGGCCAGAGGTAGGATGTGGGCCAGGAGCTGACGGCAGGACTCGTTGTTGGGTAGGGGCCTGTCTCTATATGTTGCTGACTTGCACTTCCCAAGCGCTTAGTACAGTGCTCTGCACACAGTAAGCTCTCAATAAATATGATTGAATGAATGAATGAATGAACAAGGCACAGTGAAGAGGTTAGCAGGCGAGGAGAGGAGTGTGTGGGCTGGGCTATAAAAGGAGAGAAGGGAGGTGCGGTAAGAGGGGGCAAGGTGATGGAGAGCTCTGAAGCCAATAGTGAGGAGTTTCTGCTTGATACGAAGGTTGATAGGCAACCACTGGAGATTATTGAGGAGGGGGGTGGCATGCCCAGAGTGTTTCTGTAAAAAGATAATCCAGGCGGTAGAGTAAAGTATAGACTGAAGTGGGGAGAGACAGGAGGTTGGGAGCTCAGAAATAAGGCAGGTAACTGCTGATTGTCACTCCCTAGTAGAGTCTACAAGAAGTTCAAATCCAGATTGCAGATCTGAAATAGAAGCAGTTTTTTTTGCCAACCCTAATTCTGATCGATTACGGAAGGTAGAGCTAACACAACTTGGGATTCCTCAGACGCACAGCCTGTGGGGAATCATCAGTAGGCTAGTTTGGTACATTTCCACAAGTACTTCAAAAGAATATAGCATCTCATGTGGAAACCTACTGTTAAGAGGTAACATTTGCATATGAATCCACAAATCACTCAAAAAATCAACAATGATAGAGCTGAAATGTAAAACTCATCAACAACAGACACAATGCTATTACTGTTCTTTACTGCTAGTATACCCTCCCAAGTGAAAGGAAAGATAGATCTATATGCACAGAGCATAGGCAACTATATAACCAAACAGTGGGATTTACTGAGTGCTTTCTGTGGTCAGAGCACTGCAAAAATACAAGCCCAAAGAAACTGTATTGCTTATTTCAGGAAGATGGGAAGAGTTACTGACAACCGTGTCCACTTCTCTCATCTTCACCTAAACTGAGCAAACCATCAGCCCCCTCACTTCAACAGTCCATGAGAAGGACACACCATAACCAAACTGCCTTGACTCTTCAAATCCCATCTGGGGTTAAGATTAAGATGAGAGTTTGGGCCACTGCGACAAAAGGGACATGGAGAATTTTGTAAGGATTAAGGAGAGAAGCAATCAATCGCTCATATTTACAGAGCACTTACTGTGTGCAGAGCACTGTACTAACCACTTGGAAGAGTACATATAATAAAACTGGTAGATATGTTCCCTGCACACAAGCTTACAGTCTAGAGCATTGACCATGAAAAAAATTAAGGATTGGCTAATTAAACCTATGCGGGAAACCCAAAGGAACTGAGATTTTTAGTCTAGAAGTCATGGCTGAAGAGATACCATAATAAGTGTCTTCAAGAATATCAAAGGATCTAAGTACCAGCCATTCTTTCTCTATGGTACTGAGAAAATACAGGTGGAGCCTATTTTCTGTTGGATATGCTGAATCAGCAAAAACTTGACAGCATGGGTTGTGCTCAACAGAGTGTGACTGAAAGAAGTGGAAGAAGTCCTTCATTTAAAACTTTTAATAGAATAACATTTTCTTATATACTTGGGATGGCTTAGGGGTGACCTTTCTGAAGCTAAGAAATGCCACAGGAACCTCTCAGGGATCCATACAGACCAGTGACTTCATGAATATGATACCAGATCAAATGGACAAATTAAATGTGAAATTATCAGGCTCTTATTCATTTTACTTAGAAAATCCAGAAATGGCATCTTTCCTAAGCAACAGCACTTTAGCGTATTGGTGGAAGAAATGTTGCAAGAAACAGAAATATTTGAGAAGCAGCATGGCTCAGTGGAAAGAGCGTGGGCTTTGGAATCAGAGGACGTGGGTTCGAATCCCGGCTCCGCTACATGTCTGCTGTGTGACCTTGGGCAAGTCGCTTCACTTCTCAGAGCCCACTGTTGGGTAGGGACCGTCTCTATATGTTGCCAACTTGTACTACCCAAGCGCTTAGTACAGTGCTCTGCACACAGTAAGCGCTCAATAAGTGCGATTGATTGATTGATTGATTGATTTGGAACTTTCAGCCATTATATATATTACTGTTGGTATTCTGTTCTTAGGACTGTGAAAGAATTGTCTAATTTTAATAGAGAGTACAGGTATTGTGGGAGACATTGCTGTGCTCTTGATCATGAATTATTCATCATTCATTGTGCTTCCCTATTATGAATGCTGATAGAAGATTAGTATTGTTGTGCTAAATTTACTCTTAAATTGGACTGTGATTTGACTATTATGAAAATTGAACTAAACATGCTTCACTGACATTGAAATGAAGTCTTTTACATGACTTGAGATGCTCTATATTTTGTTGTGATTTTTGTGGAATCTTAAATATGATCTTGGAGTAGTCAGATAGCAATGTCTTTACAGGGAGTAGAAAAGTCAGCCTGTTTAATTAATTCTCCTATCTGGGTACCACCTTGGAGAGGAAAGACTGGTAGATTAAGTTCTATAGGTTGGTAAATGATATATACAGGCATAACCCCGGTTCTGAAGGATCACAGTAAATGCAACTTGAATATGCATCACACATTAATTGTTAACATAGTCCAGAATTCATTATCCCTAGTCGCTATTACATCCAACAGGGGAGAAAGCTCCCTCTCTTCCTGCCCTTCCCCTTTTCTGGCTTCCACTGTGCCACTTTCATGACTTGTGGGCCAGATTCTCCACTTCAGCAAGGGCTTGGGCAGGAGAGAGAACAGATAGTGTGGCAATAGAAGGGTCAGGGACCTCTTCTTAAATAATGGTGATATTTGTTACCCACTTACTATGTATCAAGCACTGTACTAAGCACTGGGGAAGATAGATACAAGATATTCAGTTTGGACAAAGTACCTGTCCCATGTAGAGCTTCCCTCCCTGATTCTGTGTTGCCTTCAGTTGAAGCTAGAGAAACAATTGGGACAAGGAAGCTGGGCCATGTCTCAGGTGTCCGTTCATTGGGATCCCACTGACGATCCTCCCGTCACATTATCCTACCCACTTTCTGCAGTAGCAGCCCTTGGCTTGAGCATGAGAGTAATGGTTAAATAATAATGAAATAATAAAAATAATAATTGTGGTAACTGTTAAGTCCTTCTGTGACAAGCACCCTACCAAATGCTGGGGTTGATATGATACAATCAAATCAGGCACAGTTCCTGTTCCACATGGGGCACACAGATAAAAGGGAGGAAGAATAGGTGTTTAATCCTCATTTTCCAGATTCATTCATTCATTCATTCATTTGTATTTACTGAGCTCTTACTGTGTGCAGAGCACTGTACTTAGCACTTGGGAAGTACAATTCGGCAACATAAAGAGACGGTCCCTGCCCAACAACATGCTCACAGTCTAGAAGGGTGAGGGAACATCCACAAAAAGTAAAGTGACTTGCCCATGGTCACGCACCAGACATGCTGCTTCTCTATAAAATAATTAATGAATAAAATAGTAGATAGGGTGGAGAAGGGTGAGATGAGTGGAGAGGGTCACATTTGGGGTACATGGGGAAATAAGAAAATTATTAGTAATAATAGAGGTGAAGGGGCAGTAAGTGAAAGTATATAGTTAACTTTATAATTACTTGAGTGCCTCCATCGTAGTGTCTAGGTTGTCTATGGAACAGGAAACTCACAAATTATATTCAAGTTTATAGAAAAATACTTCCCACAGTATGATGGCTGACAATATATCCTCAATTTATAGGAATGTACTCTGGAGTAGTCTGTCACAGTAGCCAGAACTCTACTGAGGAAAGAGTGTTCAAGTAAGGAGGGAATAATTCCAAATTCAACACTATTTATAGAGCACTTCCTATGTGCAGAGGACTAATCTAAGCACATGGAACAATTTGATTGAGGAAAAATATACAGTCCTTGCCTTCAAGGAGCTTCTTCCCTGAGATATTTTTGTGGAAATAGAGATTTTTTGATGCAATTCTTCAAGGACAAGGAAATGTGGCAATAGATTCATTTGGACAAAGGAAGCATTTTTAGGGTCACGAAATATTAGTCCTGTTTTCAGAGTAACTGGGGAACAGACATCAAGAGGCCTTCCAGATTGATGGGTCATGTGTCAGGCTCTAAGCCCTGTTTCCTTATTTTGCTACTGCCTATGATAAGTCTTCCTCTTTCCCTCATGGGTTCTCATCTGTATTGCTAATGTGAAACTCTTTCCAAATATGAATTTACAAAATAATACAAGAAAATGTCTTCCCATACAGACATCAAATATCACCAACTTTCCCCTCTTTTCTCACCTCCCCAACCTGGGCAGCAGTAGTTAGCAATTATTAAAGAAAATGCAGAAAATATCTGCCAGTCAGACAAAATATGATTTCAAGATTTATATTTTCCTGCAGAAAGATTTTTTCCCTTCAAAGAGAATGGTTCAATATGGAGAAAGAGCTTAGAAAAATATCAATCCTTTTAGGGCAAACCACCCACCTCAAACTCTACCAGGAAAGGTACTAAATCAAGAGTAATATAAGACCTCTTCTTAATATGCGTCAGGCAGTACTGTTTCCTGTGATATTCATGCACTATCCGGGGATAATGAATAACGAACAAGTTATACAAGATAACTGAAAGCCCATTTTCAGAATGTTTTACTTTCCTGGTCTTTAAATTCAATTTATACTGTATTTGAGAATGAGTTTCAGTAATTAACATGATTTTTTTTTGGTCTGTCACTAGAATGCGTGGCAGGTAGCATTGTAATGAAATATGATCTTCCTTTTCACCTTAGGAAGTTTTTATTTCTCTTAGAAAAAACATGAACCTGGACCAGATATTCCCATTCTTCTAGACTGTGAGCCCATTGTTGGGTTGGGACGGTCTCTATATGTTGCCCACTTGTACTTCCCAAGCGCTTAGTACAGTGCTCTGCACACAGTAAGCACTCAATAAATACAATTGAATGAATGAATGAATGAATGAATAGTAAAATGCAATGCAAATCTTAACCCATCAAATCATTCAAATACACGTTTGTGGTAGTAATTTATTTTTACCCTGGAGGCTGACAGTATGCAATACTATATAAAATATAATAATAATAATGATGATGATGGTATCTGTTAAGCCATGTGCCAAGAACAGTTCTATGTGCTGCGGTAGATACAAGATAATCAGGTTGTCCCACATGGGGCTCAAAGTCTTAACCCCCATTGTATAGATGAGGTAACTGAGGCACAGAGAAGTTAAGTGACTGGCTTAAATCTCACTGAAGAGTAAATTATACCCCTCCTTTCTTTTTACAGTCCCACTAATCTTCATCACCTTCAGATTGTCTGCCTAGTAATGCTAAGCGAGGCAGTTGAAACTGTTAGCTCTTTAGTCTTTCTATTTTATTAGTAACTGTACTGCATTCCAAAGGATTTCTAGAGACCCTTCCATTAGTCCCAAGCTTTCAGGAGGAGGTCAATCACCTCATTAAAGCGCTCTGGCTTTCATGGAAAAGTTAAAACATCATTAAGTGGCCCTACAGAACAAATCACATTTTGACAATTTTGGATGTTTTAAAATTGCATTACTCTTATTGTACTTATGAAGCACTTAATATGTGCCAAGCACTGTTTAAAGTGCTGGAGTAGATACAGGTTGATTGGGTTGATCCCACATGGGGATCATAGTCTCATCCCTACTTTTCAGATGAGATAATTGAGGCACAGACAACTTAATTGACTTGCCCATGCTCACACAGCAGACACGTAGCGGAGTCAGGATTAGAACCCAGGTCCTTCTGACTCCCAGCTCTGACTTGCTCTATCATCCAAGCTACTCTGCTCTGGAGTAACCTTAACCCCTTTGAAAATAAGGACCATGCTCACTAACCCTGCTGAATTCTACCAAGCTCTGTATGCAGTAGGGTCTCAATAAATATGAATGATTGACACATCAATTGATAAACACACTGACTGACCAATATACTACCATCAATACTGTCGGCATCACAGTTTAAGGACAGCAGTTTAAGGACAGCTGTTAATTCAGTGATTCCTGGGAAGGATCAAGGGTATTGTGACTGCAGAGCACTAGAAGCTGGGGTTGAGGAATGCTAATAATACCTTCTCCAAAAGCACTTCTGAGTTTTAAAGAAATTTGAAATTTGGAGGCCTGAAGTCCAGGGGAGGTATGTGAGCACAAAGAGTTGTGTTTATCCCTGAAGGTCCCCCAGAGTCCAAGTAAAGATCTCAGACAGTGATCAAAGTAGACTGGTACCATCTGGTACACAATACTGGTAAACAATAACTGCAGGCAGTGTTTTTTTTTAAATTATTTGAATCATAAAACTTCCAATGTGCTTCCTCACATTAATTTCCAGATTGTTTCATAGAGCTCAT